>NC_090752.1:36089230-36364230 GCF_036898095.1 Palaemon carinicauda
GTCCGGGACTCCAGGGTTCTGAGTCTTAGCTACAAACTCAGGGACGAACCCGAACGTTACCTCCCCCCATCCCCTTGAATGGGCGACATTATATGAGAGACCATGAAGTTCACTGACCCGCTTGGCTGACGCCAAAGCAAGCAGGAACGCCATCTTCCAAGTCAGGTGTCGATCGGAGGCCTGGCGTAATGGTTCGAACGGAGGTCTCTTAAGAGCCCTGAGGACTCGAACCACGTTCCAAGGAGGGGGTCTCACTTCCGACTGAGGGCAGGTAAGCTCGTAGCTTTGTATGAGTAAAGAAAGTTCCAGCGAGGAAGAAATGTCCATTCCTTTCAGCCTGAAGGCTAAGCTTAAGGCTGAGCGATAGCCTTTCACCGCCGAGACCGAAAGGCGCTTTTCCACCCGCAAATACACAAGAAACTCCGCTATTGCTGGAATAGTGGCATCGAGGGGAGAGATACCCCTCCCACGACACCAACTACAGAAGACTCCACTTCGCCTGGTAGACCCCTACGGATGACTTCCGCAGGTGTCGAGACATCCTGTTTGCAACTTGTTGCGAAAAGCCTCTCTCAACGAGGAGACGCTGGATAGTCTCCAGGCGTGAAGCCGAAGCGAAGCTACGGCCTTGTGGTAGATGTTGCAGTGTGGTTGCTTGAGTAGCTCGTGTCGTGGGGGGAGTTCTCTCGGGAGTTCCGTCAGGAGCTGCAGAAGGTCCGGGAACCACTCTGCATGATGCCATAGCGGAGCTATTAAGGTCATTGACAGATTGACCGATAGTCTGGTCTTGTTGAGCACCCTTCTCATCAGACAGAACGGTGGAAAGGCGTAGATGTCGATGTTGCCCCACCATTGTTGGAAGGCATCTTGCCAGAGTGCCTTAGGGTCCGGGACTGGGGAGCAGTACAGCGGCAGTTTGAAATTCAAAGCTGTCGCGAACAGGTCCACTGTCGGGGAACCCCACAAAGTCAGGACTTAGTTGGCAACTTGAGGATCCAAAGACCACTCGGTACTCACTATCTGCGAAGCCCTGCTCAGACTATCGACGAGCACATTCCTTTTGCCCGGAATGAAGTGAGTTGATAATGGAATCGAGTGGACTTCGTTCCACCTCAGTATCTCTACTGCAAGATGAGATAGCTGTTGTGAAAAGGTACCTCCCTGCTTGTTGATATAAGCCACTACCGTGGTGTTGTCGCTCATCACCACCACGGAGTGGCCCGCCAGGACCTGTTGAAGGGCTAGATAGACTGCCTTCATTTCTAGCAGGTTGATGTGGAGGCACCTTTCTGATTCTGACCATAGGCCTGAGATCCTCTGGTTCAGAACGTGGGGCCCCCACCTTTCTTTTGACGCGTCCGAGAACAGCATCAAATCTGGGGGGAGGACAAAAAGATCCACTCCCTTTCGTAGGTTTTCGTCGGTCAGCCACCACTGTAGGTCCGTCCGTTCCGCGGGTCCCATGGGGACCAGAGTGTCCGGGAAATCGTTGCCTTGATTCCACAGGGACTTGAGCCGCCATTGAAGGGATCTCATCCTGAGGCGGCCGTTCGGAACTAGACGGGCCAGGGAGGCTAGGTGACCAAGGAGACATAACCAAGATTGGGCTGGAAGGGCTTCCCGTCCGAGGAAAGGTCTTGCGACCCTCCTCAGCCTTGCTATCCTGTCGTCTGATGGAAAGGCTTTGTGGAGATTGGTGTCTAATATCATGCCTAGATATACCAGTCATTGAGTTGGAAGCAGAGAAGACTTCTCGAGGTTTACCATGATCCCTAGATCTTGGCAAAGTCCCAGAAGCTTGTCTTGGTGTCGAAGAAGGGTCGACTCCGAGTCTGCCAGGATCAGCCAGTCGTCCAGATGGCGGAGGAGACGGATGCCGATCCTGTGTGGCCACGAAGAAATCAGGGTGAACACTCTGGTGAATACCTGAGGTGCTGTGGAGAGACCGAAACACAGCACCTTGAACTGGTAGGTCTTGTTGTCTAGGCTGAATCTCAAGTACTTCCTGGAAGGACTGGGATTTGGAAGTACGCGTCCTTTAAAACCAGAGTGCACATGAAGTCTTGTGGTCTCACTGCAAGTCTGACCGTGTCCGCTGTCTCCATGCTGAACGGAGTTTGCTTGACAAATTTGTTCAGAGCTGAGAGGTCGATGACAGGTCTCCAGCCTCCAGACGCCTTCTTTACAAGAAAGAGTCGACTGAAGAAGCCTGGGTAGCCGTCGACGACCTCCTGGAGAGCATCCTTCTTGAGCATGGTCTCGACTTCTGCCCGAAGGGCTAGCCCTTTACTGATCCCATGGCATAGGAGCTCAACGACACTGGATTCGCTGTCAGGGGAGGAAGAGATGTTATGAACGGGACGCGATATCCTTGGCTGATCACAGAGATCATCCAGGAATCGGCCCCGAGTTGCTGCCACCTGTTTGGGCAACTTTGTAAGCATCCCCCCACTGGTGGACATGCAGGGGGATTGCCAATCCTAGCGTTTACGGCCACGGCCGCTCCCCCTAGGATTCTTACCTCCCCTGGAGGATTTACCACCTTTCTTGTCCTTGACAGGAAAGGGCTGCTGTTTAGACACCTTGGCCTTCGCTGCCGGAGCCTGTCTCGGTGTCTTAGACTGACGAGGCTGCTGAGGTTGTTGTTAAGGAGCTGGAGGTTTGTAGGGCCGAGATGTGAGGGCCCTTTGGAGGAGCGAATCCTGATTTGACTTCCTCCACCTCTCAGCTGTCCGTTCTCCATCCTTGGGCTCGAACAAACTCTCTCCAAGGATGGAGGAGTGTCTGAGCCTGCTGACATCCACGGCTGGGACCCTCGAGTGGAACCTCTCGGTCACGGCATCCCGATGTTTTAGGATCGAGTTAGCCCCCAAGTTCGAAACTTGGTGAGCTAAAAACTCGATGGAGCGCATGCCCGAGAGGAGGAACGTCTCAAGGGCCTTCCTGGTGCTCTCCTTGGACAAGTCCTCGGATCGCAACAGGATGCCCAGAGACCCAAGCCAGATGTCCAGCCACGAAGTGGCCTGCATGGCACACTTCGCAACCTTCTCCTGGCTTAGGATCTCCGTAGCCGAGAATGTCACCTGCCGGGTGGAGAGTTTCTCTAAAGAAATTCCCCTAGAGAGCTCTTCCACGGAGTGGTGGAGGGGAAGAGCTAAACCGGACTCCCCCATGATCTCGAAGTACCTCCTCTGCTGTATGCGAGGAGGTGGGAGGAGTTTGTTCCCGGCAGAGGAACGGCTGGAGGAGGCGAGTTCGGCGAGCTGGCCCTCAACCTTGTCTCTGGCACCCTTCACTCCCTGGGACCAGGGTAGAGCCGCACTGGCCTTTGGGAGCTTCTGAGTATCGTAGACCTACTCCAGGACCGTGTCCTTGCCTTCGCGAGGGGCGGTCTCGGGGTTCTGAATTCATTGAGTTGCCTCATCAAACTCAGGACCTGCCAGAAGGCATGCTCCGATTCGTGCTGTTCTCCTCCTTGCGGGCTGGCAGCGAGGTCTCCTGTCCCCAGTAGCTCAACCTGGGGAGAAACGTGGACGTTTTTCTGGGGTCTCGGTAGCTCCGGTCGAATCCGGGTGGAAGACTTAAGGATAGTCTTCGAGTCCTTAGGCTCCCTCCTGGGAGGGATACAGGACTCAAGCAAAGAAGTGTGGGGGCTCCTCTCCACGCGAGACGATTCTCTTCCTCGAGGTGGGGTTCCTCCCATTGGTGCCGTGGGAGAACGCCTCACCTCGCTGGATTCCCCTGAGGACGGGAAGGCTTCGTCCACAGGGGAAGGAGAAAACGTCTGCGAAGGGGAAGGGGCCTTCCCGACAGACTTCTTGGGAGCCAACTTAACCCTGGGAGAAGTAACCATGAGGTCCACTCCACTCCTTCTCTTCAGCGGGGAAGCGGGAGCCGTTGGTTTCAGTCCCAGATCAGCGAGGGCCGGCTTCATCGCCTGCACGACCGCTTTGATTAGGGATCCAAACCAAGGCTGGCGGCTGACTGACGCAGTGTCAGCAACACCCGCTGGAGGGAAGGGGATCGGCTGATCCTTAGGAGTGGATACTACGGGGCCTGCCTGAAAAGAAAAAGAATGTTGCGTGGACCTCTCCGAAGATTCTTCCTGCACCTGGACTAGCGTAGCTCTGCGCTTGCGGGGTGGAGATCGCGATGACGAGGATCTGGAAGCACGCGTCCCCGACGGCTCGCACAGTTGGGCGCGCTGCGAAACCCGGCGTGAACCGCTGGCGCTCGCGCGATGGTTGAATCGCCGGTTCGCGCGCAAGCGAACGTGGGCGAGCGGGCGCGTAGGTGAAGGTGCGCGTAGGCGAAGGTGCGAGTGGGCGCGCAGGTGAGGGTGCGCGCGGCTGCAAGGGAGAGCGATGGCGCGTAGTCGATCAGTGGCGCGTTGGCGAGTGATGGAGCGTTGGCAAGCGAGGGCGCGTTGGAGAGCGACGGCACGTTGGCGAGCGATGGCATGTAGCGCACACAGGCAAACGACTACGCACAGGCGAGTTAGCGCGCGGGCGTGTCGGAGACCTGTGGCGATCCTGTGCAGGGGCGTGTCGGAGACCTGTGGCGATCCTGTGCAGGGGCGTGTCGGAGACCTGTGGCGATCCTGTGCAGGGGCGTGTCGGAGACCTGTGGCGATCCTGTGCAGGGGCGTGTCGGAGACCTGTGGCGATCCTGTGCAGGGGCACGTTGGCGCGTAGGAGAGCGCTTGCGCGCAGGCGAAGGATCGCGTGGGCATGCAGGTGCGCGTTCCGAGGGAACCAGCTGGGGCGCAGGACCAGAAGGCGATGATTTTCGCAAGGGCCAACGCTCATGGGTGGGCTCAGGAGACATCTCGTGGGCGCATCGCACAGGAACTCGGGCTGGCCTTGAAGTGCGCGCGATGGTGCGCAGGCGATGGTTGGCGCTTAGGCGAACCTTGGCGAGGAGGAGGAGGGATAGTGTCCCTGCCTGCGCCCAGATCCGGAGATTGTGGGCGCGCGGGCGAACGTTGGCGCGCATCAGGAACTGGGCGAGCCGTTGTGCGCTGACGAGCAGGAGATCGCTGATGCTCAGGAGACTGATGGCGCGCAGTGCGCATAGCAGGAGCAGAAGTGCGCTGGCGCACAGGTCTCTGAGGCACAGGAGAGCGCTGGCGCTTAGGAGAGCGTGGGCGAGCAGGAGATCTACGGCGAGACTCAGGAGATCGGCCGGGCGCAGCAAGTCCAGAGGGATCTCTAGAACTGCGCGCGCGCACAGGTAAGACCTGGCGCTCGAGACTCACCTACATTGTGGGAAGAGCCCTCTTGCCCCGAAGGGACCGGTGCCCGTTGGATAACGGGGTGCGTAGGCGCCCACAGCACATCAGCGTCCAGGAACGGGGAAGGAAGACTGGAAGGTCTGGCAGGCGTAGGAGATCGCAAACGATCTGCGGAGAGGTCCAAGGAAGCAGCTGCAACGGTCTGCTCTCGACGTGGAGGATCCTCTGCGGGGGAAGTCGAAGGCGAAGATGCGAAGAGGCGCCTCCTAACTCCCTTGTAGGGAGAAGAAAGGCTTCTGCAGCGAAGAGGAGGGCGAGCCTTACGGCGAAGACGACCTCGAGGCACAGCATCACCATCATCCGTCCTCCGAAGAGGAGTCTCTGTCAGTGCACTCCCCCGAGGGGGAGAGTCACCCGCAGGAGAGACCGTTGGACCAAGCTCCTCCCTCGAAGGATGTTCGGAGGGGGGAACTGAGCCTTCAGCAACAACCGCAACTGCAGCAGGGGTTTGACCCGACCCGTCGGAAGCCCCTGCCACAACAACGTCGACAATAGACAGAGGATCAACCTCTGCTATTACCGGCGACTGCTTGACAGCTGCACCCAACTGGATCAGGTCAAACAGGGCTTCCTTGGAGGGCGAGCCCTTAAGCCCCAAGGAAGCCCAAAGCTGAAAAAGATCATCGTTAGTTACATGGTCAGAATCAATGCCCTCCCCCGGAGCAAGAAGAGGAGCTTCCTCGCTATGGGAGGCAACGCCCTCTCCCGAACCCCGAGATTGGGAAACAAAAGAAGGGCCTGCGCAACCACTCGCCGGCCTCTCGCGAGAGACCGATCGAGTGGGAGCTTCGGAGGAGGTTCGGGCGGCGGAAGAAGAGTCCCCAAAACCTTCCTTCTTCAAGGCAACCCTTGAAGGAGAACGGTCCCGCTTAGACTTCTTCTTACGCCGCCGGGCAAACCTCTCCCACTGGGAGGTAGGCCACTCCCTGCACTCACTACAAGTATTTTCCCTTTCACACCGTTGACCTCGACACTGCGGGCATAAGGAGTGAGGGTCCGTCTCGACCGCCGACATGAACGTTCCACAAGGGCGGTTGGGGAGTCCAGGGCACTTCCGCATGATGGAAGGAAAAGGTGAGGCCAACTTCAAACACACAAGCTGGAAGAAAAAGCAAAAAATTAAGGCTGTCAACAATGCGAGGGCGAAGCAGAGACGTCTGCTTCAAAAGTGAAGTGAAGCAGTTCACCGGTGTGTGAGGGGGGGAGGGGTAGCTAGCTACCACTCCCCCTACCCCTTTGCTAACTAGCGCGAGGGTAGTTAACCCTCGTTAAAATTCTTATGGCTCGTCATTTCAGCTACGCCGAAAGTAAAACCCCATGTAAATAGCGTGGTTTGTATTTCTGTTACGGAACAAATTAAAATAAACATTTCCTATATAAACTATAAAAACTTTAAAACCAGAGGAAGAGAAATAAGATAAAATCGTGTGCCCGAGTGTACCCTCAAGCAAAATACAGTATAACTAACCCAAGACAGTGGAAGGTCATGATAAAGGTTATAGCACTACCCAAGACTAAAGAACAATGGTTTGATTCTGGAGTGTCCTTCTCCTAGTAGAGATGCTTACCATAGCTAAAAGAGTCTCTTCTATCCTTACCAAGAGGAAAGTAGCCACTGAACTATTACAATGATGTATTTAATCGCTTGGGTGAAGAAGAATTGTTTGGTTATCCCAGTGTTGTAAAGTGTATGAGGACAAAGGAGTATATATAAAGAATAGACCAGACTATTTGGTGTATGTGTAGGCAGAGAAAATGAACCGTAACCAGAGAGAAGGATCCAATGTAGTACTATCTGGTCAGTCAAAGGAGCCCATAATTATCTAGAGATAGTATCTAAATGGATAGCTGGTACCTTGGCCAAACTACTACCCTAGTGTATAATTGGAATTAGCAATTGCAGAATCAAATTTCCATTTGGTAAAAAGAGCTTTGCAAGATTCCTCCTTTTTTGTTGCAAAATTCAAGCTTTTGTTTTTCAATGCTTCTAGGGAAAACCAGGAGCTGTATCACACTTGCATGATACAGTGGAGTAATATTCAGCCAAAGCTTTGCTAATCTTAGTTGCTCCAGTAACATACTGACCATTTACCCCTAACACAGGTGGTGGGTTGTGGGTAAATTAGCCAGCTATCTTTTTCACTTTCCTCTAAGCAGAAAATGGTGTTGTTTTACTATTAACAGAGGAAACAAATGATGTCCAAGCTTCTTCCATTGCACAATGAAACTGTCCTCTAAATTTCTGAAGACCACCAGGTCTTGGAAACTTGTTCCCAATGTCTACTTGTTTACCCATTGGAACACATTACCCCCGGTTCTAATGCTGACAGGTAGACCCCTTGTGCCGCCTTACCCATTCTTAGGCTTCCCTCTTAGTCTCTGGTAGGCTATGTCTAGTTGTGAGGACTTGTCCTCTGTGCCTTATCTCTGCAGACCCCTTGGAACACTATTTCTGTTCTAATGTCACAGATAGGCCTTCCTGTCATGTTGCCTTACTAATTTCTGAGTCTCCCATTGCGACCCCTTTTTCCCGTACCCTTGTGCCTGTTAGTGTGTCTACCTGTTGTGGAACTTTGTTCCTATCCCTGTCTGCTAAAGAAGGTGATGAAAGCAAGAGTTGATGGGAGAAGTACGAGAGGAAGGCCAAGGTTTGGGTGGATGGATGGAGTAAAGGAAGCTCTGGGTGATGGGAGGATGGATGTGAGCGAGGCGAGAGAGCGTGCTAGAAATAGGAATGAATGGCGAGCGATTGTGACGCAGTTCCGGTAGGCCCTGCTGCTGCCTCCGATGCCTTAGATGACCGCGGAGGTAGCAGCAGTAGGGGATTCAGCATTATGAAGCTTCATCTGTGGTGGATAATGTGGGAGGGTGGGCTGTGATACCCTAGCAGTACCAGCTGAACTCGGTTGAGTCCCTTGTTAAGCTGGGAGGAACGTAGAGAGTAGAGGTCCCCTTTTTGTTTTTGTTTCTTTGTTGATGTTGGCTACCCCCCAAAATTGGGGTAAGTGCCTTGGTATATGTATGTATGTATGTACTATTAAGTTCTCTGTACGGTGCCTACGCAATCGAGTCAAAGATTTTCTTGTGGTTCTGTGCCAGGCAGTTAGTTCTGAAGACCACCAAGGGACTGGTTGCCATTTGAATAACTCAGTGGTTTTTGGAATTGAATTGACTCCTGCTGTATGTAGAGTTCCATTTAGTAAGTCTATGGCATCATCTACACTTTCAAATTGTTTTGCCTTCCCTTCAATTTCACTTAGCTCCCGGAATTTATTCCAGTCTGCCTTGTCAAGATTCCATTGTGGCAATCTCTTAAAGGATGGATTATTGTTCGTAATTATAATTGGAGCATGATCACTAGTATGCCAATCATCTAATGTTCTCCATTCAAATTTGAAAAGGCAGTTAGGAGCTTGCAACTGAAAGGTCAATGAGTGTGTGGGCTCTCCTCTATTAAGGAGTCCCACATCTTCATTTTCCATAATTGATGAAATAATATTGCCCGTAATGTTTGCCAAAACATCGCCCCATGAAGGATATCTACCATTCAAATCTCCCTGTAGGAGAGAAGGTTGGGAGTTGTTGAATCACCTCTAAATTATCATAAACAATGTTGTCATTTGGAGGAAAGTAAAAAGAACAAATGGTGTAATTTCTTCCTATATAAATCTGTACCTTTGCCTGCTGAGGTGTACAAATTGACAAAGATATTTGAAGAACATCTTGATGAACGTATATAAGACTTCCGCCAAGGCTACCTACTCTTGATCATATGATGTCCTGTAGCTGACATATTTGCGAAGACAAGGAGTATTATCATTGTTTGCTCTCCTGTAGACATATAATCATGTGGAAGTGCTCATGAATGAGGAGCTCATATTCTTCATATTTAGCCCTCAGACCTTGACAGTTCCACTGTAAAATTGAAGAGTAAATAAAGTTTACTTTTCAGAAGAGTCCTTGAAGGTCTTCCTATCAGAGTTTTTTAACTGATAGGAGTCTCTGATACTTTCTTTGAAAAAGTAAGTCTTTCTAAGCTGGGTTCAAGGTTTTTCTTAGCAGCCTTCTTATCTATTTGTCGAGGGGGATGGTGCACTTTGAAAGTTGAGGTTGAACAGCCAAATGGAAGTTGACAATGGAGGTTAAATAAAAAGATAAAATGCAGGTTCCCTGGGGCCTTAACTGCACTTGCTTTATACCCTCAACTTAACCTCCATAAATTTTTTATTATTTCCAACCTTTTTCTATTTCCATTTCAATGTTACTGCAGGGTTTACCCCTAGATATACTTAGTGCTAAATGGCCTAAAAGGTCCCAATGCCAGGTTACATTGCCCAAATTCCAACATCCCATCAAATAAAAAGCAGGAGCAGTTAGGAACTGAAGGGATGCTCTAAAGACTGTTCTAATACTGACGACGTTATCTCCTATTGGATAGACTTCTCTGTAGGGAAGACTATTGAAAGTACCTACATGACACTGTATATCGTATTGCAGGTTCTTTGCAGTGTCCCTTAGGCCCCAATCGAGTTGATTTTGGTCGTACTAATTTTTCCTTATTTTGTTTTCTATCAAGTTGATCTTTTTCCATTTTCCTTTAAATGTAATTTCCACCTCTGAATTAAGAAGAAATTATTTGAGTCTAGAAATGTAACTGCATTGCAGTACTTTCTAATGTAAAATGATGACATTGGAAACTCAAAACTTTTTTGTCTCTATGAAACTCTAATTCAAAGGATAATGAACCAAAACCTTCAAAATACATTTTATATAAAGTTACATCAACATCAGATCCAGGAGCTGCTTACCTCACATACTTTTCTTGCACCATTATGGCAAATGAACAACGTTGTCAGATCATTATGCCAAAATCAAGTTTCACGTGACAATAAATGAGATATGTATCCATTATTTTTGGAGAGCACTTCTTGCTTCAGCTTTCCAATTTCACTCTGCAATTTATCATCATCAATCTCTTCATTATGAAGGGCTGCTGCTTTTGAAAGGAAGGTCTCAATCAATTTCTCTCCCTCCTAAAAAAAGAGAAAAGAAAAAATTATCACCATTTAAACCTAGTAAAACTTACTATAAATAGTTATGCCATTATTCATGGATAGACTTACCCATGGTCAGGTGTGTGTGAAAATTAACTAACCGCTGCTAAAATACAAAACAGGATTTTAAAAATAAAATCTATTATTTTTATACTTACTATTGAATCATGATTACAAGCAATGACTCACAAGTGACATTTTCAACTCATACAAACAAGAAATAGGTTTAAAATCTCTATAAAACACTCTTTCCCTCCTAGTTCATACCTCTACATCTTACCTATGAAATTATCCTCTTCTTGAAAAGTGGTAATGAAACTCCTACCTTTCATTGGAATTGAACCTTTCTTTCAAAAGAAAGCCAAATGAAATTGAAAATGATCCAGCAAGGACTATCTGGTATTAGATTTAAAAACATAGAGCCAAGACCAAAACAGACTTTTCTATATGTTAAGCCATTATGAATGTTGACATAATTTCTATTTAAAATTACATACAGTTCAAAATCAACTTTTAAACCATATCCAACATGAACTACAATACTGTAGATTAAAAAACAAAATGATATCCATTCTCTGTAAAATACTTTACTTTCAATAAAGGATCAAGTCCCATAAACTGCTGTTTATCGAAAATGGAAAAAAACCTAATCAATATGAATAAAAACAAGTCTTTATGAGTAACACCATTAAAGGCAGCATTAAAATCAAGGCCAATCAAATGAGCTTCCTGACCACAATCAAGGAATTTTTATACAACGTTGGAGATTGTCAGAAGAGAATCATATGCTCTAAGGTCTTTGTGAAAGCAAAACTGTAAACTAGGGAACAGATAATTACCTTCAGCATACCTACTTAGATTTTTTTGCCAAACAATGTTAAAAAAAAAATAGATAATATGGAGTATCATAACCAATTCTCCAACAAATGTAAAAAGCTAATTTGCAGAAAACAACAGATACGTTAAGAGCTAAGAAATCAGTAGCCTTTATAAAAAACAAAGAAAAATTACCATTTGGGTCTACACCTCCATAAGTTTCAAGGTCCATCAAGTGTGTTTCAATTTCATGAGACCGAAAACTAAACTAGTTAGTTTAGCCTCAGGAAAACAGGAATAAGGAAGATCAAGTTCCTCACTACTCTACTTACTGTCAACCACATCAGCCAAAAGGGTTGCCTTTTTCATTGGGCAGGGAGTGACAGAGCTGTCTGGTTTACGTTAAGGCGGAACTTAAGTCTACACTAATGAGTTCAGATTTAACGGTAGCCCACCTTTTATGTTCCTAGGTTGTATCACAAAAGGTTTCTTTTATGGTTAAATTGTATTCCTTTCCAGTAGAAGCATAAACTCTCTGAACAACAGCTCTTAGCCGAGTATGGTTATTACAAGTCAAACCTGATCTGTATTACAGCTCATATCTATGTCAATAAATGTACAAAGTCAAGATAAAGATACAATTTTGTATTACCATACCATTTAGAATTCAAAGCAAAAGGGGCACTCAAATTATCAAAAAACACTAATGGTAGTAGGAATGTTATTAGGAATAGTGAGAATGCTAACTGGAGGTAAAGAAGAGGAAATAGAGTCTTTAAAGAAAACTGGTATCAGTCACAAAATGAGTAGCTACTGGAGCCGATTCATTGTTTGCTGCTATTGTTCAATTCTAGGCTAATAAGCACGAGCCTATTGGTTACTTTGTCATTATTTGTTTTCCTTACCTTTCCAATAGTTTCTCTATTTAGGTTTAACCGCTTCACTACAAGGCAGCAAATTCACTACTCAAGCTATATACATACAAGATTTGTCACCATCAGATATACAGTACGTGCTCACTTACACTATAATAATCTAAAATTCCATGTTTATTTGTTTTACTGCTGATTACAGAATAATTTTCTACAAAAGTTTGCTTTATTTTCTGTTGTATTTCACTCTAAACAACCAAAAAAGAAATTCAATTCATTGTGAAGTGATATTAGAATAAAAATTTTGGAAGTAATTTGTATTTTTCTTAACAATACAAACCTAGAGCTCTTTATTTAGGAGTATTATTTCGGCGAAAGCTGAAACCAGCCGATAAACTTTTTGTCAGGGTGTTACTACCCACCGCTAGTTAGAGGCGGGAGCGGGGTAGGTTCACCCTCCCGCTCACACCAGCACTAGCGACTAACTGTCACTTTTGTAATTGTGGCAGAACTTTCAGGGGGTTGGTGCTGGCGGGTCAGTATGTGTAAAGAGCTCCAGGTTTGTATTGCTAGGAAAAATACAAATTACTTCCAAATTTGTTATTTGTTCTGGTGCAAAATATAAACCTGCTCTTTACTGAGGAGACTCACCAATAGGTGGGTGGAAGTCCAAACCAACTGGCTGGCAACTGTCCCAGGACGGCCTCTGTAAAATGATACCTTGAGGGATCCTCCACCACGTTATCCTTGTAGGATAACGGCCTGGGCAATCATTGCTGGAGAATAAGGAATTAATCTGTTGGAGCATACATCGTAGCTATTCGGGCCGAGCCCTCTACTAATGTATATTTCTTCCCGCCTCCCCCTGACAAGAGGACGTGGACATAACACATATATACATGTATATGAGGTTGTCCAAAGAGCGTGAGACTCACCCACAGAAGAACGAGGTCAGCTGTGCAGGGTTTCCCGAATGCTGCACCCCAAGAGAAGATGAAGTAGGAAGTGGCCAGTCACTGCCACGTTCATCCTAGACTTACTTCGCAGGTAACCTCCACCCTCGAACCTCTGATACTTGTCCCACAAGGGAGCTGAGGTGTTTAGGTCACGTTATGAGCAACCACCACAGGACCTATTGAGAATGTGTCTAGGCTCCTGTGGGTTATGCCTTGCAGGTAGCAGGAGGTGAACATTGCTTGATGTTTCCACCTGCCTGCTTGCAGTACCTGCTGAACAGAAAAATTCTTTAGAATGCCAGGAAAGTATTAGTCCCCTGACATCATGGGCACGGGGACATTCACTTGTCGTCGAGGTGTCTGAGGCCAGTACCCTTTCTATTACTCGTCTGATCCAAGAGGAGATCGAGTTCTTCATGATTCTCCTCTTGGTCTTCCCCATGCTGACGAACAGCTTGATGATCTGGGGTTCAGTTCTTCTCATCCTTATGAGATATTACCTCATCGTCCTTACAGGGCATAGTAACAGTCGATCAGTATCGTCTGTTACCGATCGGAGACTCCCAATCCGAAAGACCCCAAATCCAAGATTCGCTAAGGATGGATTTTAGGTCTGCAATCAACTCAGGGGTAAAACTGAGTGTGACTTGGCACCCATCCCCCTGAATGGGCTGATGTCAAATGGAAGACCTTGTAGCTCACTGACTCTTCCTGCAGAAGTCAGAGCCAAAAGAAAACTGTCTTTAAGGTTAAGTTTTTATCCAAGGCTTGATGTAGAGGCTCATAAGGGGATCCTTTCCGTGAACGTAAGACTCTGACAACGTTCCAAGGAGGTGGTCTCACTTTTGACTGAGGGTAGGAACGCTCGAAGTTCCGTAATAGGAGTGACAATTCCGTCAAGGAGGAAATGTTAACTCAATTAAGTTCGAACACAATGTTCAAGGCTGAACGAAAGCCTTTCCCCACCAACACTGAGCGAGTCCCCCCCTCCCCCCAGTGCCCCCCCGGAACAGTAAAACTCCATTGCTGCTGGAATACCGGCACTGAGTGGAGAGATACCCCGTCCATAACCTCCATCACAAAAGACGGACCACTTCGCCTGATACACCACAGACGACAACTCACGGAGGTATCTTGCCTTGTGCCTAGCAAATGGCTTCAAAAAGCCTCTCTTGTGAGTAGCTGCTGGATAGCCTCCAGGTGTGAAGACATAGCGATGCTATCGCTTGGTGGAAAATCTTCACGTGGTTGTCTGAGTAACTCGGGAAGTGGAGGGAGCTCTCTTGGTGCCTCTATGAGCACATGTAGAAGGTCCGGAACCATTCTGCATGCTGCCACAGCAGAGCTAAGAGGGTCAATGCTAGATCTGCAATGCCCTTACCCTGTTCAATAACCTCCTTACTAGGCAGGAGAAAGGGAACGCATAGACATCTATTTTGCCCCACAGGTGTTGAAAAGCGTCATGCAAGAACACTTGTGGTACCGGTGAGGAGTACTGTACACCGACATTTCCAGTTTAGGGACGTAGTGGACAGGTCGAATGCCCATTCGGAGCCAACTAACCGACTACTCCAGCTCAGATTGTTCGCCAGGACGTTCTTCTTGCGCGGGATGAAGAGTGTTGTTAAAGCTACCAAATTCCCTTCCGTCCACCTGAGGATTTTCACAGCTAGCAGGCATAGGTGCTGTGACAAGGTCTCTCCTTGTTTGTTTAAGTGGGACACTATTATAGTGTTGATGCTCATCAGTGCTACATAATGCCCTAAAAGGAGTTAATGGAAGTACTTGAGGGTCAGGCAGGCTGTCCTCATTTCCCGAGGTTATGTGGCACTGCCTTTCAGATTCGGACCTAAGTCCAAATGCCGTCAGGTGTAAAAGATGACCGCCCCCTTCTTTTTAATGCGTCTATAAAGACCAACAAATCCAGGGGAGGAGAGATATCTACTACTCTGAGGAGATTGGAGTCTAGCACCCACCAACTCACGTCTCTCTTCTATTCGGGTCCCACTGGTACTAGGGTATTCAAGGACAGTATGTGGCGCCACCTGTGGGGCATTAACTTCTCGAGGAATTTAGATGCCCAAGCCGTTTTGCCACTGGTGCCAGCAGTTTGCCTATCGGGAGAAAGCTCTGCTGGTACTTCATCCACTGACAAAAAGGCCTTACTTAGTATGGCCTTGACCAAAGGTGGGGCAGTCTGAGGATGGTCGGTCAGTGAAGGGGTGGCTACCTGCCATCCCTCTTCGCAAGGGCGAGCGTTGGCAAGGAGAGGGTTAGTAACGTGCACCTCTTCCAGTTTGCCCATGATTATGAAGCAAAACTGGTAGAGCGCGCTCCTTTCAGTTTGCCCAACCGCAAGATGAGAACTGGAATTGCGCACTGGTTTGTGCACTTTCCCAGTTCTCATGGGCAAAAGATCTACTCCTGCATACTTTTCTCAGCTCGCCCAGGTACCGTGACCTAGGACTCGCCTTTATACCGGACCATGCTTCTTGTGTTTGCGGTTCATGATTTAAAGACTCGGCCAAGAGAGCATTCAGTGTGGCAGAAGTGAAGTGCCTCTCTTACTCAGGCAAACGAACTTCTCCGCCCACTTTACTCTGTGAATTTGCGTGCAACACCTTACAAAATTTCCTAGCAAAACTAGTGTGTTAACGCCCGAGTAAGATGGACCAGGGTATTTTTCAACAAACTGTCTGCCGCAGCAGCCTGGTGAGTAACGTTATGCGCTCCTCCAGGAGGAGGCATTCGTTCATAACAGGCTATTACGACTGCTGGAGACAGGTTGTACCAGCACCTGTGAGGAAAAATTCCTCACCATCATCGATGGGAAGGCTACTGGGCTACCTGGTCAACCAATACCCAGAAGGATGTCAACAATACCTCAGGATTGTCTCTATTGCCCCCCCCCCCCCCCACCAAAGGTTTGCAAGTTCCATCGAGTGGAACAAGCGACCTAGACCTTCCAGCACAAAGTCAATCCTCCTCGGTTCCCCGCGAGGGGTCTAGAGATTGCGTAGCAAGTAACATCTCAAGTTGATGTCAAGAAGTGCAACAGTTTGCCCACACTTAATATGAAAGGGGGGGATTAACTCCAACTGCCACCAACACAATGGGAGTTGACAGAGTAAGTACGATAAAATCGGTAAACCAGGGTAGCCAGTACTCCTTAGAAGAAGAAGTTATTACAGCGAATCTCCTGGTGATCGCTTGCAGGCAAGAGACCGTTCGGTAACGACCGATCGCACACAACTACTTCCGAAGGTAAGATTGAGATGTATCTCCAATCTATTGTTGGACAGGTAATATATGCATAAGTCCATCTACGGACCCGTAACACACACAAGGAGGCGGACGAACATATGGACGTAGACCGAATTATCAGCAGTGTTCGGAACTCGGTTGGAGAACGTGGATAAACGTTCGTAACTGACACCTCCTCTTTCCTATGAACGATGAAAACGTTTGTATTTCTTCGTCTCCGATCGGCAAAACTGGAATAAGTTTTGAATTTTCCCATTCAGGAAACTGATTCACTGATGTGAAGTTTCTGGTTTCAGTGTTATTATTTGTAAATTGAGACCTCCGATCAGAAGTTAGGAAGGACTGCCTGGGATGAAGGGAGACCGCATATCCAGTATGTCTGGTTATGGGAAGGAAAAAGAGTATTGCATAACCTGGTTCCCCGTAAGAAATACAGCCATCAACACTAACGATTTATTAAAACAGAGTTCCAATTGTAAGATGGTCTATAGTTCTCGCGGCAGCAAGATTGCTTGCCCGCACATGCGCATTTCTGTCTGCGGCCACGCATGTGTAACCTCTTTGCCTCCGGGTAAACGTTTGACGAAGAGTTTTGCGACCCGCTTGAGAGAATAATGTATGTGCAAGGAAAACGTAACATTATTGCCAAAGAAATTTGATCGTAGACTAGCTATAGTATTCTTAATGTGTAAAATAACATACGATTATAAGTCTGTTGTTTGCCTGGCTGCTAGTAACGAGACGTGGACAAAATTGCCTAGTTGCCTTATGGGCAGGGTTTCTTAACGTTCGTAAACATAATGGAAAGCCGACAACAATTGTCTGGCCACCCTGTGTACGGAGCTTGCTGTAGTTCGTAAACGTGAGCAGAACTAACAATCTTGGGACTACAGGCTGAAGATTATAACCATGTATACAAGGGTATAATCGTAAGCTTTCCATTTCGTCGGGCAACAAAGCCCAAGAAAATAACCCAGAAGGATTATATTTCACGAAACTTGGTGTCTAACGAGAACTCATTGTGTTCAGGGTCACACTGACGCATGCGGCAGACTCAAGCCATCTGCAGTAAACCGTATTGCAGTACTGTATTAACCCTGAGGTTTTGTCTTGGTGAGAGCGCATGTGCCAAAAGAGTTCGTTTCAGCCTTTTTATAGAATTTTACCTAACGTCTGTAGTTATGGCAAAACTTTTCAAGGGCGAGAGATACCCAAGCAAAAACGAAGTCTTGCATGAAGGGTTTATTGTCCCAGAAAGCTTTCGTACAGGGTTGCCAGTGAATGCTGGCGAGCGTTTGAAAACGTTGGCGAGTGCTCGCGAATGCTTGCGGGAATCAGGGAACGCCATCTAATACTAGCAAAGGCTGGCGAGCGCCCACAAAACGCTGGCAATAGCCCATGAACGCCAGCGAGAGTCCGTGAACAAGAATATAGAAAGCACCAGCAATCTCCTTTCCAGCTAGAATCAGTAGCGTATGCTACTCTAGCTTTGGCAAGGAGGGTTCATAAACTCGCAACAGGTACTAAGGCGAGGATTTCGCAAAACCTCGCCTCTGGCAAACCGTCTCGCGCGAAGCAAGGGCCTCGCACGAGTCGAAGGTCTTGCGCAAGGCTGAGTAGCCTTATGTCATTTGAAAGGAACGAAAAAAGGCTGTGCTGGACTTGATCAGCTGTTTCTTCCTCATTAGAGTTAGAAATTATGAGGCGCAGGTCCAAAAGAGCTCTGCCTCACTTATTGTGCCCAAAAGCCCGATGTGGCAATAACCCCAAAGAGTTAAGGCCTACAAGACTCATCGATGGGGAAGGAGGCGGCCGCAAGCGGCTGGCAGTCTTCACCATCTGCGGCAAATATCCAGAGGAAAATGCAACGAGACTCATTTCATAACCTCAGGGTACAACTCAGGAGGAAATCTCTCTTCTCGCAAGCTAGAGGAGAGATCAACGCCTCTTCCGATGGCGCATCGCCTTGCGTACGAGGAAGCTGCCACTCAGAAGGGAGTGTTGGAGAAGATCTTTCCTCTCACAAGAGAGGAATGATCAAATCCTCCTTCATACGGTGCATCACCTCGCGTACGAGGGAGCCTCCGCTCAGAAGGGAGTGTTGGAGAAGATCTCTCCTCTCGCAAGAGAGGATCGATCAACTCCTCCTTCCTACAGCGCATCGCCTCGCGTACGAGGGAGCTGCCACTCAGAAGGGAGTGTTGGAGAAGATCTCTCCTCTCGCAAGAGAGGATTGATCAACTCCTCCTTCCTACAGCGTATCGCCTCGCGTACGAGGGAGCTGCCACTCAGAAGGGAGTGTTGGAGAAGATCTCTCCTCTCGCAAGAGAGGATCGATCAACTCCTCCTTCCTACAGCGCATCGCCTCGCGTACGAGGGAGCTGCCACTCAGAAGGGAGTGTTGGAGAAGATCTCCTCCTCTCGCAAGAGAGGAATGATCAAATCCTCCTTCATACGGTGCATCACCTCGCGTACGAGGGAGCCTCCGCTCAGAAGAGAGTGTTGGAGAAGATCTCTCCTCTCGCAAGAGAGGATCGATCAACTCCTCCTTCCTACAGCGCATCGCCTCGCGTACGAGGGAGCTGCCACTCAGAAGGGAGTGTTGGAGAAGATCTCTCCTCTCGCAAAAGAGGATTGATCAACTCCTCCTTCCTTCGGTGCATCGCCTCGCGTAAGAGGGAGCTGCCACTCAGAAGGAAGTGTTGGAGAAGATCTCTCCTCTCGCAAGAGGATTGATCATCTTCTCCTTCCTATGGTGCATCGCCTCGCGGACAAGGGAGCTGCCGTTCAGAAGGGATTGTTGGAGAAGATCCCCCCCCCCTCTCGCAAAAGAGGATGATCAACTCCTCCTCCTATGGTGTATCACCTCGCGGACGAGGGAGCTGCCGTTCAGAAGCCCATTGGGGAAGATCTCTCCTCTCGTAAAAGAGAGCATCGATCAACTCCTCCTTCCTATGGTGCATCGCCTCACGGACGAGGGAGGTGCCGCTCGGAAGGGTGTTGCATCGTCTTTCCTCGGAAGGTCAGATTTGCGCAACACTTGATGCGAACCTTCCGGTCATACAGGTTGCATCTCCTCCCTTCCGGCGAACCCGGCTAAAGGAACAGCAACCCGCACAACCTCCGGAACGAAGCCGAAACTCGTTCCCGAGACCTGCGGTCCCGGGACAAGTCAGTCCGAGGAGTTCCTGTCAGCCACTATACGTCTTTACTCTACCGAGCCGAAATAAAAAGTGACGGTTAGTCGCTAGTGCTGGTGTGAGCAGGAGGGTTAACCTACCCCGTTACCCCCCTCCGCTAACTAGCGGTGGGTGGTTACACCCTGACAAAAAATTTATCGGCTGGTTTCAGCTCTCACCGAAATAATACTCCTAAGTAAAGAGCGGAAGGTTTGTGTTTTTGCACCAGAACAAATAGTTTTTTTGGAATTTTTATATAATTTTCACTAAAAACAGTAATGGTAAAGCACTGTGATTTTATATGTAAAAAAAAAAAAAACTATATTCATTGGAGTGACTACATTATTCTGCAATAATTCCCTGATAAATAGCCGTCAAATGATATAAAACTACTCGTCAGTATTAAGGGACTTTTTGTTATACAGAAATGTAATGAAAATATCTATTGGTTTCTTTTGATACAAGAAGTATTCTATTATGTATAATTTGTGAGGTATACAATAACAAAAAAACTGATGACAAAAAAAAGAGAGAGAGAGAGAGAGAGAGAGAGAGAGAGAGAGAGAGAGAGAGAGAGAGAGAGAGAGAGATTATAAATTCAGTTCATTAGACATAAAGTTTGTTTGTTCTTCTGTTTGCGCCATGAAAGAACACGACATACTTCGTAGAATGTCAATAGATAGAAATAATGACAGTACGTTAACTTTTACTCGTGAAAACCATGAACAAAACTAATATGAAATATATAAGACATGAAGTTGATGATATTTTGTACAAATGATAGTTAAGAAAAAATGAATAAAATAAGAAAAAGACAAATCTCGTCCTGCAGACAACAACTTGCATTATTGATAAAATGTTTTGGTGATATAGTGGGTAGGAGTTGTAGGAATCACAAGCAGAGTACTGTACCAATGATGTTTAAAGAGCTATGTAGTACTTTCTGTGTGATTTGAACAGGTATGCCAACATAGAAATACACTAAAAATAGATCTTACATGATCATGAATACCGATTACAGTAAAATCAAGTTTTCATTGGTGGTAGGGTGAGGTGAGAGGATCACTATGTCTCCAGGGAAGGTTTGAGTAATGCCTTAGGGTAGAGAATGTCACAATTGGTTAGTCATGTGATTCTATTATGGGTAAAAAAAAAAAAAAAAAATAAAAGCTCTTACACAATCAGAAATAAAGACTAAAATTCCAGACTTGTTTATTGAGTAGGTAAAGAAAGGAGGGGCTAATATCAGGGAGAAGATTTTTTGGTGAAATTTCCCGAGTATGAAGTTTGTTGTGTGATATACAATCATGTGCTATACTGTTTTGTAGTATATACGAGTAATTTAAACCTCCATGTGGTTTATATTTAAAAATGACATATCCGGACGTCATCATCTCTACCACCAAGCATGTTTTTGATGCATAATAACTTCATCATACCAAAGGGGTTAACATTTAGGGTACTCAAAATGTCTTTGTATTAGATAAACTAGATCATTGGGGACAGCGACTCTCCAACACATACAGAAACTCCAGTGTAATGGACAGGTCCACCAACTCAAAATATATCTACACTGCTTTGCACTTTGGATAACTTATAGGACTACAAGCAATAATAAATGACATGACTACTAGTGTTAAAACTTGTAAGATGGGAAGAGCAAGAAAAAACAAAAATACATGTCACAACAAAGTTAAAACTGATTTCCTGTTTGATGGCAGTCTTCTTATTTAAGTCTACGATTACCAGCCACTAGCCAAGGAACTAGGCACAGTGTGAAAATAAAGAAGGATGAAGATTTAATATCTATTATTTTTTATTTTGATGAGGTTGTGAAGGTGTCACTCCTGAGTTAATAGCTACGATTATGATTCAAAGGTAAGATTTATCAAAATATAATCAATTCTAGTTTTGATTTCCTTGTCTAATTCTGTTTTAAATTGAAAAATCTTGAAGGACTAGCAACAAGGCAATTTTGAAAAATGTCCCTATACTTACATGTTTCTCAAGCTTTCTTCTTTTCACAGCTTCCTCTGATTCATCATCATCATCACCACAGAATTCATCTTCAAGCTCACCTGCTTTTCTTTTAGCATACTGTAAAATTAATAAGAAAAATATAAGTAAAAGAAAAATTCAACTCAACAATTTGTAGAATTCTAATTTCAGATTTCATTAATGATTAAAAAATATATACTATAAACACAAATACTGCTAAAAGGCTATTGAGAGACCTTTAATATTAAGTAGTCCTATCACTGAACTATGCAATATTCTTGTAAAAATGATTTTATTTAGCGATTTAAATCAAGGAGTTCAAAATTTACAGTGAATTAATATACTCTTGTAGCCTAATGTTTATTAAAAGATATTTCTGTGTTCTTTTGCAATCCCTAATGATTAAATACAAACAGATTCAAGCTGGTAATAATTGTACACTTTAAATACCTCATGAAATATGTGGAAAGGATTTCAAGAAATTACTGTAAAAATATCTAAATTTACTCAATGTTACCTTACCAACTGCTTAATAAATCAAATGATTCAACAACACTGTAACCATGCAATATCAATTCTAAAAAGTTTGCCATACCTCAATTACACTATCAGGAAAGTTGGCTAACTTTGCTACATGTATACCAAAGCTTCGATCACAGGGGCCTGGACGAACCTGGAAATAAGACATAATTAAATCACAAAATTTCTTGAGTTTATACAGTATAAACAGAAACACAAATGGAAAAAGTCTCAATCCAAGAAAATAAAATACTACCCAACTACTCGTTTCAGATACCACACTCTTTTACACCATCATTTTTTATTTTACAATTGCTTAGAAATTAGTTTTCTTCTCTGTCCTATGCTCCTGCCTGTATTCTCATCAGGTTCGGGTATAAATTTATCCTTTCTATTTATAACTTCTCGGGTGTTCCTACAGGTAACCATCCTACAATTGTTACACAAAATCATTTTTCAATCAACAGCTCCTCATCCCTACACATCACATTGTAAAAAGCCTAAATGTTTCAGATTCAAATTTATTTTTTAAGCCACTAGACACATCACTCTGTAATTTCCTCATTCATAAAACTGTACTCTGACCATTCTACATTCAGAGCTTTTCAACACAATTTATACTCTCATTGTCGGTGGATAAGTTTCAGCTGAATACATAGTAAAGGCATTGAGTACCATTCGCAAGTCTTTGGTCTCCATCATAACCCTTCTAATTTTTTTTTTTATTCTTTACAGGATGTCCTTTACCTATAACATATTGTTACACAGGTCAGGCTACTTCATTATAAACATCAAAATCTGAATATGATCTTTAAAGTTTTCAGGCAATAAAATTAAATATCTTCATGGGATTTGTTACCTAAAACTTGGTAGCTCAGTACATCAAGTAAACTTACTGACAAGAAAAGTTCTGATATAGCAGTTGCAACTTAATTTCCCTTAAAGCCTACAGGAGCAGGGAACACGTATCTACACTATGGCTTCATATTATTCGTGTGAAAATTTTATCTATTGGTTATAAGTATATTTAGGTAAATAATTTTGAAGGGTTCAATGAACTATTGCATCTTTTTTTTTTTTTTTTTTTTTTTAGGGGGGCATGTATTTCATATCCTACGGTTGACCAAACTGTAAACAGTTCTCCTGTAAAACATTATTAGGTAGAGTAAACGAACTTGCTTCATTATATGATTCTGCAGAAAATTGTATACTGTCTACAGTTCTTGGGAAGTATGAAAATTTAGGTCTTATTATTCAATTGTTTATTATTTGACATCATATGAGTATTATACACATATATTTGGATGCATAGTACAAATATATGAAAGCTTCTGCATACAAAATTTTCATGCTGTGAAACGAGATGAGAAGATTTTTCCGATTAATACTGCGAAAAATGTTTCATGCTACGAAACGAGGTACAGTGCGAGATTTGCCCGACCACTGAGATTAATTTTAAAATTTGTGCACCGCCAGCCGTAAATTTGCCACGACCCTCCCTCGCGCCCATTGGTTATTTCTCTACTCTGATGCTAGTAACCACTATACGATCCTGCTCTCCTATTGGTCGGCATCCATCCCATCATCCATTTACGTATGGGCGTCCCTCGCTCATTTTGTTTCGGCTATTGTTGCCATTCAATTCGTGTTTGTCATTTTGCTATCGTGCTTTTAGTTTTGAACTACAGTATATCGTGTTACGTTATTCAACTCGTACGTTATCCACCATGGGTCACAAGAAACGTGCTGAAGTGCAAGGAAGAAGAAGAGGATGCTTTCTATGGAGACGAAGCTTGAGATAATCAAGAAGTACGAGGCTGGCATGCAGTTAAGTATGATCACTAAGGAATATGGTCAAAATCCGTCTATGATAGAAACCATCCTTAAACAGAAGGAAGCCATTAAAGCAGCAACATCTTCTAAGGGCGGCGTGACTGTTTTCTTCAGCAAGAGGAACCACGTCCATGATGAGATGGAGAGACTGCTGCTTTCTGGATTGAAATAGCATGAGCCACGATCACCAAGACGATAATCTGCCAGAAGGCCAGCGCCAATTTCACTGATCACGTACTTCCTCAGGCTGAAGACGACGCAGGAGAAGGGACATCGAAGCAAGCACCCCCGAGTTTAAGGCTTCTCAGGGGTAATTTGAAAAATTTAAGAGACGGTCTGGCATCTATTCAGTGGTGCGGCATAGGGAAGCTGCCAGCTCGGACACAAAAGCGGCCCAATCCTTGTTAAGACCTTCAACGAGTTGGCTCTCCAGGAAGGCTACAGTTCCCAGCAAGTCTTCAACTGTGACGAAACTGGGCTTTTTTTGAAAGAAAACGCCTCTTCGGACGTACATCATGGCGTAAGAAAAGAAGCTAACCGGGCATAAGCCTATGAAGGACAAGCTAACCCTTGCATTCTGTGCAAACGCCTGTGAGAATTGTAAGGTGAAACTCCTCCTGGTGTATCACTTCGAGACTCCTAAAGCCTTCAAGGCCAACAAGGTGATTAAGGAGAAGTTTCCGGTGTTGTGGAGGACTAATGCAAAAGCCTGGCTAACAAGAACTTTGTTCACCGAGTGGGTAAACCTTTGTTTCGGCCAGACAGTGAAAAAATATTTGGAAGAGAAGCGCCTCCCTCTGAAATGCCTGCTGGTGCTAGACAATGCCCCTGCTCACCCTCCTGGCCTCAAAGAATATAACAAAGAGGATTTTTCATTCATCAAGGTTCTCTAACTTTCGCCTAACATTACCCCTCTCCTCCAGCCCATGGACCAGCATGTGATTTCAAACTTTAAGAATTTCTATATGAAATAGCTCTTCAAGAGATGTTTCGAAATCAGTGATAGCACAAACCTTACCCTGCGTGAATTTTGGAAGGAGCATTTCAATGATGTGATATACCACAGACGCATCGATAAAACTTGGCAGTAAGTTTCGAGGCGCATCTTCAACTCTTCGTGGCAGAAGCTGTGGCCTAATATTGTCTCAGCACAAGATTTCGAAGGCTTCCACGTAGGCCAAGCTGAAGCCGATGCCGAAAAAGTTGATGATCCTGAACCTGTTGCTCAATCTGAGGTTGCCGAGATTGTTAAACTCACGAAGTCGATGAGGACGACATTAATGAGCTTCTCGAGGAGCACCAAGAGGAACTTACGGCGGACGACCTTATGGAGCTGGACGCCATACAATTGAACATTGTTCAGGAACAGTTTTCTAGCGGCGAGGAGGAGGAGGATGACCCATTCACAACGGCAGAAATTAAGGAGGGTCTAGCTGCCTACTATAAAATGGTGGCTCTTCTAGAAGAGACACTCAGAAAAGGTATACACAGGTTGTCTTCTTGAGCAGGTTAATGATGTTTGCATGAGTCATTTCTGAAACGTTTTAAAAAGCAAGCTTCCTTGGTTAGTTATTTATTAAAGAGGACTTCTATACTACTAAGCCAACAGGGGAAAAAAAAAAAAGTGAAGAAAATCATTAAATTTAGAAAGTGCAAAAAGGGAAAAAATTACAAAATTATACATATATAAAAAACATTTATTGTAAAGTTATGTCAATATTTTCTTCTATTTGTTAATGTTTCATAAAGTAAAGTGTTAATATGTTCTGTCATTCATTAATGTGTTTTGTAAAGTTGAGTGTTTTCCGCCACTTGGTAATCTTTTCCGACGTTTGTCATCCTCCTCTGCCGCCCCGCCACTTCGCTCTTGAACATCGCCTCACTCCAAAGGTAAGGTTCCACATTTTTGTTCCCGTATTTTCCATTAAATATTCCCTTGTTGTACTGACTGTTCTTATTATACATTTAATTTACAGGTTATTAATGGTTAGGTTATTGCTGAATGATCCCAATCGTATTTCATTGTGATTAGTGGAGTTTAGCCTTATTATAAAAATCTAATGTGTTTTTGTAGGGCTTGGAACTAACTAGGCTATTTACATGTAAATGGCGACTTAAAACGCAAAAAAATCACGGTACGAAGGCCACTAAGGAAGCAAGTAATTTGTACTGTGAGGCATTACTGTTTACAGATTAATACTTTAGGCCAGATCAACAAATTTTGAGCGCTCTCCTCCTTCGCAAGGACAGAGCTCAGCAGTTTGCTCCAGATATCTATCAGCTCAGCAGGCTACTACAGAGATCTATTCCTCTCCCATGAATATGAGCATACATGCCCAAGGACAAAATCGGCAAAGTAATCAGGGGCTGATGGCAGACCAGGCTGAGACCAGCTACATTCAACATAAGAGACTGTGAGCTCTGATATTAACTAACGCAGGCAGAGGCAAAAGCAGTAGTTCGTACCCTTCCCTCTGTTGATCCTGGTTGGGGAACTGCTGTGGCCCTGAAACATGCCAACCCAAATTCCTCTAAAGATGTCAACTTCTCTATCTGGGGCAAAGAAGAGGAGGGAGCACCACTTCTCCGTCCAGGCAGGAAGGGTGAGGGAGAGTGATCCAGCACCAACAACTGGCTAACGAAAGTACGCCCCACCATGGGACCGTGTGCCTTTGATTGGCCTGTATATCAGGTTACCCATATTGTTTACACATGCCGCGGGCCAGGTACAGGAGGCTGTCTACCTCTCCTAGGAGAGGCGAGATCACAATGATTCTCCAGACTTCAGGTAGGAAAATTGAGGGAGTGATTAAGCTCCTAAAACACCTGATTGATGGAAAGAGTGCATGGCTCCATGCATCTCTACCTGGCCTGGCTACCTGGGTCACGGCACATGGTTGAGTATCAAGGGGCTTCCGTCCACTTCCCCCAGAAAACAAAAGTGAAGAATACTTGACTAGAGAATAGGCAAGATTCCTTGCTTGTGCTCACCACCTATTGTTAACTACCTTGTTAAGGAATTCAATAGCCATTCTGGCTCCTCAGAAGATATTTCAGTGTTTCAAAGGAAGAAAGTTTTGTATACACGTAGGAACAAAATAAGTGATCGACAGGACATTTTGTCAAAATAACCTTCCCCATACTCACTGTTACTTTAAATTATGACTGTTTATCACTGTGATTTGGCAATAATCAGTTTGGTAGTTCACAATACTTTAGTGTTAATCTTTAAAATATTTGCTTTAAACCTATCAACCACCATCTGAATAGTAAAATGAAGTTATTTAACACTGAAAAAGATGCAAAAAAACTTCTATGCAAAGATTAGTAACATCCAAAGTCCCCAAATTATCAAAAAAATTTCAAGAAAAACAACTGAATAATACACCTTGTCTTGAACACGTAATTAAGGATATGAACATTCATAAGTAAAACAATTACTATGTTAGAACATATGATCCTTGAAACCGCTCTTGTTTAATTAAAATCAAGAGCACAGATTAAATTTTCGAAGAGCGGCTACAAATAACTTGTAGTGCTAGTTACACTTTGATCTTTATATACACCATAACGGAATAAAACACTCTTAACTCTTTTAAACCTAGTTTTATACTTTGTACCCTTTTATTATTTCAAAAAATAAAAATAACCATTCAAGACTTTTGTTTCCAGTTTCCTTTGTCCTAACCCTACTTTATTTTTTAACTAAGTGATGTTAAGACAGAATTATCCTTTTTGTCTATTCTTCTTTCAACCAACATCCTGCATACTGTTGTCAATACCTTTTGGAAATTGATTCATGTCGTTGATTATTGGGGAAAAATATTCATCTTAAAATTAACTAATGAGAATAAGTATCGGAACATAAGTTGTCTATTCTTCCCTGGAACGATATACTGTACTATGAGGAAGCATTTTAAGAACAAATGTGAATGGTTTAGAACACCACTGTTATGCAGTACTCATAAATACTATGTCTCAAAGAAGCAATACAAGCCTTTTGAAGGTCTATAGAATATGGAAATATTTGCTTGTTAGCATTCAAATCTACAATGATAAATCTATTTGTGAGTGATTTATATTGGGTCAGAGTGATGATAAGTTTTCTTTTACGTTGGTTTCAAATATATATCAAATCTTGAGTTTATTTTAATGGAAAATATCTAACCTGTATTGTAAATATAAGCAACTGTATTGAATTGTCTGAGTTGTTCTGGATAACATTAATTGCAATTACTGTAATGTGCCAGTTTAAGATAATCTATAAAGATGACTTTTATGAGTACAGTACTTGAAAAAATACATAATAATCTGTACTGTATTCTATGTATGTTAAAGATACCACAGAACAAGCAACTAAAAAGCAGAAAATACTAAGTTACACTACAGTGCACATATACAAATCAAACCATCTTCTGATATACAAATGAAAACAAAGCTAGTTAACATTACCTGATAAAGTAAAGTAAGGGCACCATGTGATGTAGATGCTGAAACATGGAAATTCTTCACAGTATCAACTTCATCTTCTAAACTGGTAAGTTCATGAAAATGAGTAGCAAATAGGCAAAAGGCTCCTATTTCTTTAGCTATATATCTGCAAAATCAAGGAGACAAAATCTAATTTCACTGCATGTCATCAATCATTAAAATTGCAATAAAAATATTCTCTTACTAATGAATGAGGTAAAATGTACAAAATATTATTACATACTCCAGCGTTTATTCTGACCACTGACTTGAAAATCCTAACTCAGAGCATAAGTAAAATGGCTGCCATGTATGTAGTGTAAAACTACCAAAAAAATCCATAAGAATCTTTATTACTATTACTTTTCATCTAGACTTTACTGCTTTTGTTATCTAAAAAAAAAAAAAAAAAAAAAAAACTCAGTGTTGATTATGGAGTCACTTTGAAGCTAAACATCTAGGGTTTATTAAATAAAGTTGGACCTCCCTACTGGGATATACTGCATTTGAGCCCCTCCCATCATCAAGGAGTTCCATGGATTAGAGGTGACCCTAAACTGTGAATTTTTTCTTTGCTTACACTACTTGTAAATATACCCCAAGTACAGTAATCGTACTTTAAATGCATAATAAAGTGCAGCAAGGAATGTTACTGTTTTGTTAAAATAACATAGTCTTATGCTATGAATATTAGACCCAAACTCCCTCTCTTATATATGCAAATTGTATGCCTCTTCATGCGCTTTACAGCCCCTAACTTTTCAGTATAAAGAATACATGTACTATACAGTATACTACATACTGTACTGCTGTTGTAATAGCATGACACTGTCCAGCATCATATTAATAATAAGAGAAGTAAAACATCATTGAAAAACAAACAAATACACAATAACTTTATTGCTAACCAGTAAACCATTCGTCACCAAGTTTGTCATGTCACACCCATACATTCCAACAATATTACCAATGAAAATTATTAAGAGGTTCCAAATACATACAGTATAGATTCACTTAATACAGTACTTGATAATATAAAATGCCCAAAGAAAAATATTGTACAGTAACCTGCATTTTGTGACAAAATATTTTGATTATCTTTATCTCTCTCTATGAAATGCGGTAAAGATCAAAGTTGTTCAGTTAATTTTTCTTATCTGATCATATGCTTCAATAGTTTTCGATTAGATAAAGTGCCTTACTTCTTGTGAAAAAATAATGGAATTTGGAATTTATACAACTTCCTTACTTCTCAATGAGAAAATTTGCACTGTTTCTTCAAGAAAGCTCTGTGAAGATAAATAATTTCAACTCGAGTCAACATTCTATTTACATCTCTAAAAGATCTAGAAAAAATATCCCTAACAAAAAACCAAAATCTTCCAGATGTTTGTGCTCAACCTACCTACACTTTAAATATGACGTACAGTCTTTTGCTCAACCTGAATAGCAATAGGATCAGCAAAGTCTAAAGCTTCAAATTGGTTGCCTTAAATCACATCATCAAAATAAGTTAGTTTCGTCAAAACATTACGATGGGAAAGGATAAAATTTATAAGGCCTATGACCGGGGCTTGGGAGTTCATTCAGTGCCCATGTGCATGTAGGAGGAATTTTTGCTGTTACAATATGAAGTAAAAGCTATAAGGTTACTGTACATAGCAAGAGGGAAGGGAAATGGCAATGAAAGTGTAAGAAGCTAAAAGGAGAGTGCAGTTAGAGGTGGAAATAATGTTGGAATGACCATTAAGCAATACCAACAGTGCACTTATTAAGGTGTACTGACGGCACTAACCACACGGAGAAAGAGCTATATGACAATCATAGCCAACAGCAAGGAAGACGGTGTGCATACAGGCTTGAGTAACAAAATACCAAATCCACTGTATAGGGCTAGACTATCAATGCACTAAACCTGAACCTCATTAATAATAAGATATGATACAGGTCAGGCTCAGAGAAAACTCTCCTCCAACACGAAAGATGATGCATACTTATGATGCTAGTTACTGAAGCACTATATTATCAATTCTAAAAAGGAAAGGATAATAAAATACAGACAGATTTCTCTCCCATGCCTCTAGGAATAACACGATGCCAGCAACTTTTTATCTTGCTAAAGCAGAAACCAAACAAAAAAAATTGCAACATCTCCATCAATTGTCTACCTCTAATTTTTGTAACCCATGTTCAATACTGATAATACTATTTGTGGTTTATATATGTCCTGGTGAGAGGAAGCTTGAAATCAGCAAAGTGTTTACATTTTCCTCTGAAGGCTAACATAGAAAAAAGTAAATTTCATTGATAAGGAATTATTCCTTGAATCTGCTATTAGAAAGATATGACAATAACAAATAGGGTAAAAATGTTTTATATCATTTATAATAACACATATAAATATCCCAGAAATATATAATTCTCTTTATGGTGACCTTTGCCAACCAAACTAGTTTGGTTATCTGAGGTAAGATTGTAACAACTGTGTTCATTAATGCAAGGTTCTACAGTGATCATTATGAAGTTACTTAATATTCAATCTAACTATATGTATTAGATTTTGAGTTAGTTAAGTTATATGGGGAGGAAAGACAAAGTAATAGACAGGTACAAGTTGATAGAAAATGCTGTTCAATATTGTATTAATGTTCAAGGCAACAAAAACATATGCAGAGACACAACGTTACAAATTATGTATGCCTCGTAAAACAAAATGTTGGATATCATCTTTGGTTAAACCTGAAAAAAAACATGATACAGTGTTGACCTCACAAAATATTCCATCTTAACATCCAAATGAGAGGAAGAGTCTCTTCTCTAATACATCACAATATGTATCCTCGAAAGCAATACATGAGGTGGGAAGTTGGGTAGCAGATAACTGTATTCGTAAGAAAGAAAGTGATGCCAAAAAGACTTTTCTTAACCTTACTTTCCTGGTTAAGAGAAATTGTAATTTCATGATTATTACCTTTACAAGTTGAACAAAACTAGGATATCTAATTTTTACTTAAGACCAAACTGGGTCAGTCACATTAAAACAAAATACACTGCCTCCTGACATGGAAACAAAACCCCAGTTTTCCATGCAGGTTGGAGGAATTACAGAGCCCTACACTGCTGAGGAAGGTGGTCTTTTTCTTTTGAATGCAAATGAATCCTTTAACAAATAATTGACAAACTTATAAGAACAAGAAAGGAAATAAAAACTCTAAATACTAATCCTCTGAGAGACTGCTTCCTCCACGCAATGTGCATAGAGAGATGAATGTAAGGAAAAAGCTATTTTGCTAAATACAAAACACGTCCGAGAACACATAAACCATGCATGAAAACCCCTGAACCAAAATGATTATCAAATACAAACCCATATATTCCACCATACGCCCAAAAATAAAAGCAGCACAATTCATGAAATCAGCCAAAGCAAAATGATGATGTAAACAGTATGTGATCCCCAGGTAAGGTTGTGTTCTGGGCCAAAGAGCCCAAGTTCAATCATATGATAAAAGTCAACGTTTCTGCGCTAATTGGTACCCAGATTAAAGAGTATAGGGGATTGAGATTGTATCTTATATTTCTTTCTAGTCGAGAAGCTTAAGCTTTATAGACATTAGCAAAATGAAGTATTGTATAGGTGAGATTCATCAAAATAAATCATGATTGCCAATCTAAGTATACATACTCGGATCACTTCCTTATGCTTTGGCTTCATTACCAATAAAATGTTTAGGGTACATGCTATAACATATTTTCAAAATGGTACTCACTCGGATATTGCCCACGCTAAACCAAAGCCATCATATGTTGACGTTCCTCGGCCTAACTCATCAATGATGATCAGGGAATCTTTAGTAGCGGACTTGAAATAAAGAATAATATAATCTAAACTACAAATCTATAAATAATTATCATTCACTCCCTATGCTATAAAGAAAAATTCTTGAGAGAGAGAGAGAGAGAGAGAGAGAGAGAGAGAGAGAGAGAGAGAGAGAGAGAGAGAGAGAGAGAGAGAGAGAGAGAGAGAGAGAGAGAACACCTTGGAAAATATTAATATAACCTTGACAGTCTGGTAACACATTATACTCACAATCTACTTTAGGGCCCATTAATTCTGGACAAATAAAAATCCAAACTAAAAAGATAAATTATCAAAGATAAGTAAATATACTATTTCTGATACATAACCTTCTATTATCAATATACAGTATATAAGTATAAAAATGCCAAGCATGAATATTATAAAATATTTATTTTTAAATATGTTAAAAATAAAATATATCCCTTTTTATGTTCAGAAAATATTAAAAAATTAGAGGACACATGAAAGCAAGATTTCCCTCTGAGAGTTAGTATGTACATGTAATATACATATATTATTGGGAATTAGACCACAAGACATAAAGATTTTCACAGGGCTTGCTCAGATGATTTGTTTTACGAGTTAAAATTTGTAACAAGGTAAACTCACAGTAGTTATAGTCCATTTCTTTTCGCGAAGCATATTTTCACCGACTCGCGGCGGTGCCCTTTTAGCTCGGAAAAGTTTCCTGATCGCTGATTGGTTAAAATTATCTTGTCCAACCAATCAGCGATCCGGAAACTTTTCCGAGCTAAAAGGGCACCGCTGCGAGTCGGTGCAAATATGCATAGCTAAAAGAAATGGACTATAGTTCTCTAAGTAGGAAGATTTCAAGGATAAAAATTTAAAGAAATAAGATGCTTTAATACAATTGGGACTAAAGGTATGTTGTAAAAAGCACACTTGTAAGTGATACCCCAATGGGGTTATGTATATGTAAAATCTATGCTACAAGTAAACAATGCATCAACTCTTGTCTTCTCAGTGCAAGATAAAGGTAAATTTAGTCTAAGAGGCCTAATATTGTAATCTTTAAAAGTGTGAAATATAGTAAAAAACAATCTTACCCGGAGGATGGTAGCTGTTTCTAGCATCTCTGCCATAAATGTAGAAACTCCTTTCAACTGACAATCACCAGCACCAACCCTAGCTGGAAATTAATAACAGAGATCAACTGTGATGCAAAGAACTAAGTTGACCTTGCAAATGTTGTAAACAACTTATCCATTACCTTTTATATCATTTCTTAATAGATTTCTTGTTTTTACTTCGGGCAGTACTACATTCTGAAACATGTTGAGAATATTTACTTCCTAGAACCATGCCAAAGTTCACAAATGAGTCTATACTGTACCAGGTATTAAGTAAAATACTGTACAGGACTAGTACTGAAATATAGGGAACCAGAAAAACTAGAGAACTTTTATTCTCGCTAATTTTCTTTAAAAACAATTTCTAATCAATAACAATGAAGAAAGCATTCTCTTTTACAGTATTTTCTCTAAAACATTTGAACTTTCTGCATTAAGCAATGTACAGTACTATATGTAGGTAACATATACAGCATTAAATCAAACCATTTTCATATCCACATGAAATTTTATGGAAAATTTATAACAATCTTAACAGTGAAGATTGCAAAGACAAAGGAAGGGAAAGGAAATTATAACAGGATTTACAAAACTAGGATAGGGAGCAACATTATTACGAATGAAAATTATATCATAAAAAGGTAAAATGAAAACAACGCTAATACAATAACAAGTGGAGAGGGATGAAGTGAATTAATCTATGAATAGATATGGATCTGAAATTAGGCATTTGCTTTTACATGTAATAATATCAATCTTTCCGCCCTTTCATACAGAAAGAGTAGAATGTGGGCAATAAAAAGAACTCTGACGGAATGTCATGGGCAATGGGTGCATGCAATTACCCTCCCATCATATCACTTGTTTTTATAGTTAATCTTTTAAACATTCTGAATATTTTCTCTAATTCAGTATACTTTTACATATTTATACTGTATTGCTTATGGTAAGAACGAGTGAAAATGAGTTCTACCTGGATTTGAATAGCTCGCCCAAGTGTTGACACCTCATGTCACCAAATCTTAGTACTGTGAAAGTACAAGCATTCATTGTTCATATTTCCATTATTATTATCATTATTGCTAGCAAAGCTACAACCCTACTTGGAAAAGCAAGATACTATTAGCCCAAGGACTCCAACAGGGAAAAGTAGCCCAGGGAGGAAAGGAAATTTGGAAATAAATTAATGATATGAGAAAAAATGATATTTTAATTATAAAATAAATTTTTGAATATACTTACCCGGTGAATATATAATAGCTGCTGCTCCAGCGGCTCGACAGAAAAACACACAAAAACTCGCGAGCGATCGCTATGAAGGTTGCGGGTGTGCCCACCAGCGCCAACTATCGGCCAGATACCACACATGCATGTAAACAAGCCTCAATTCTTCTTGTCCCGCTGCGTCTCTATTGGGGAGGAAGGGAGGGCCTTTAATTTATATATTCACCGGGTAAGTATATTCAAAAATTTATTTTATAATTAAAATATAATTTTTAAATATTTAACTTAGCCGGTGAATATATAATAGCTGATTCACACCCAAGGCGGTGGGTAGAGACCAGAGTTAATTAAGTTTACAGCGTATATGCTTAGAGTTTTTGACAGTTATCAATATAACAAAACCCAAATATATAGGTACCTGGTAAGGAAGTTGACTTAGACGATTACTCTGCCTTGTAAGTCTGTCTTCCTCACGAAGCCCAGCGATCCTCTTAGGATGCTGAAAGACTCCCAGGAGCTGAAGTATCAAGGGCTGCAACCCATACAAACAGGACCTCATCAAACCCCTAATCTGGGCGCTCTCAAGAAATGACTTTGACCACCCGCCAAATCAACCAGGATGCGAAAGGCTTCTTAGCCTTCCGTACAACCCAAAAAACAATATTAAAAACATTTCAAGAGACAGATTAAAAAGGATATTGGAACTAGGGAAGTGTAGTGGTAGAACCCTCACCCACTACTGCACTCGCTGCAACGAATGGACCCAGTGTGTAGCAGTCCTCGTAAAGAGTCTGGACATCTTTTAAGTAAAATGACGCGAACACTGACTTGCTTCTCCAAAAAGTCGCGTCCATGATACTTTGCAGAGATCTATTTTGCTTGAAGGCCACGGAGGTTGCTATAGCTCTAACTTCGTGCGTCTTAACCTTAAGCAAACATCGGTCTCTCTCATTCAAGTGAGAATGAGCTTCTCATATTAAAAATCTGATAAAATATGACAAAGCATTCTTTGACATAGGCAATGATGGTTTCTTAACTGAGCACCATAATGCCGCAGATTTACCTCGTAATGACTTAGTACGAGCTAAATAGAACTTAAGAGCTCTAACAGGACATAATACTCTTTCCAGTTCGTTGCCTACGATCTCTGATAAACAAGGAATATCAAAAGATTTAGGCCAAGGACGAGAAGGCAGTTCATTTTTGGCCAGGAAACCAAGTTGAAGAGAACAAGTGGCTTTTTCTGTAGAAAAGACGATGTTCTTACTGAAGGCATGAAGTTCACTGACTCTTTTAGCCGAAGCCAAGCACACTAGGAAAAGTGTCTTGAGAGTGAGATCCTTCAGGGAGGCTGAATGTAATGGCTAAAACCTGTCTGACATGAGGAACCTTAGGACCACGTCTAAGTTCCACCCAGGAGTTGCCAAACGACGTTCCTTAGAGGTCTCGAAAGACTTAAGGAGATCTTGGAGATCTTTATTATTGGAAAGATCTAAGCCTCTATGCCGAAAGACCGAAGCCAACATGCTCCTGTAGCCCTTGATCGTGGGAGCTGAAAGGGAGCGAACCTTTCTCAGATGTAAAAGAAAATCAGCGATTTGGGCTACAGAGGTACTGGACGAGGACACAGATGCTGACTTGCACCAGTCTCGAGAGACTTCCCACTTCGACTGGTATACTCTAATGGTAGAAGCTCTCCTCGCTCTTGCAATCGCACTGGCTGCCTCCTTCGAAAAGCCTCGAGCTCTTGAGAGTTTCGATAGTCTGAAGGCAGTCAGACGAAGAGCGGGGAGGTTTTGGTGTACATTCTTTACGTGGGGCTGACGTAAGAGATCTACCCTTAGAGGAAGACTTCTTGGAAAGTCTACCAGCCATCGAAGTACCTCGGTGAACCACTCTCTCGCGGGCCAGAGGGGAGCAACCAACGTCAACCTTGTCCCTTCGTGAGAGGCGAACTTCTGCAGTACCTTGTTGACAATCTTGAATGGTGGGAATGCATATAAGTCCAGATGAGACCAATCTAGGAGAAATACGTCTATGTGTATTGCTGCTGGGTCTGGGACTGGAGAGCAATAGATTGGAAGTCTCTTGGTCATCGAGGTGGCAAAGAGGTCTATGGTGGGTTGACCCCAAGTCGCCCAAAGACTCTTGCACACGTCCTTGTGGAGGGTCCATTCCGTAGGAATTACCTGACCCCTCTGACTGAGACAGTCTGCTAAGACGTTCAAGTCGCCCTGGATAAACCTCGTTAACAGGGAGATGCCTCGATCTCTTGACCAAATGAGCAGGTCCCTTGCGATCTCGTACAGCGTGAGGGAGTGGGTGCCTCCTTGCTTGGAGATGTACGCCAAGGCTGTGGTATTGTCGGAGTTGATCTCTACCACTTTGTTTCGAAGGAGACTCTCGAATTTCATCAAGGCCAAGTGGACTGCCAAAAGCTCCTTGCCGTTGATGTGCATGCTCCTCTGACTTGAGGTCCACAGACCTGAGCATTCCCGACCGTCCAGGGTCGCACCCCAACCCAAATCCGACGCGTCTGAGAATAGTACGTGGTTTGGGTTCTGAACTGCTAGGGAAAGTCCCTCTCTCAGACTGATATTGTCGTTCCACCAATTCAGGCATGCCTTTACTGGTTCGGAGACCGGGATTGAGACCGTCTCTAACGTCTTGTCCTTCTTCCAGTGAAAGGCTAGATGGAACTGGAGAGGTCGAAGGTGTAGTCTTCCTAGCGAGACAAACTGCTCCAGGGATGATAGAGTTCCTACTAGACTCATCCAATTCCTGACTGAGCACCGTTCTCTCTTCAACATTAGTTGGACTTTGAGCAGGGCTTGCTCTATTCGGGTGGCAGACGGAAAAGCCCGAAAAACTGGACTGCGAATCTCCATCCCTAAATACAGTATAGTTTGGGATGGAATCAGCTGGGACTTTTCTAGGTTGACCAAAAGTCCCAATTCTTTGGTCAGATCCAATGTCCAATGAAGATCCTGCAGACAGCGATGACTGGACGAGGCTCTGAGAAGCCAGTCGTCCAAGTACAGGGAGGCTCGGATTCCCGATAAATGGAGGAATTTTGCTACATTCCTCATAAGCCTCGTAAACACGAGAGGAGCAGGACTTAGGCCAAAGCACAGGGCCCGAAACTGGTATACCACATTCTTGAAAACAAACCTCAGAAACGGTTGGGAATCTGGGTGTATAGGGATGTGGAAGTACGCGTCTCGTAGGTCGAGAGAGACCATCCAGTCTCCCTTTCTGACCGCTGCTAAGACTGATTTCGTGGTCTCCATGGTGAACTTTGTTTTCGTAACAAAGACGTTGAGCGCACTGACGTCTAGCACCGGTCTCCAACCTCCTGTCTTCTTCGGGACTAGGAAGAGACGGTTGTAAAACCCCGGTGATTGAAGGTCCGAGACTTTCACCACCGCTCCCTTCTCTAGCAACAGAGACACTTCTAGGTTTAGGGCTTGTCTCTTTGACTCCTCTCGGTACCTGGGAGAGAGGTCGATGGGGGAAGTCGCTAGAGGAGGTTTGCGTACAAATGGAATTTTGTACCCCTCTCTGAGCAACCGAACAGACTGTTGGTCTGCGCCCCTCTTCTCCCAGGCCTGCCAGAAGCTCTTCAATCTGGCTCCTACTGCTGTCTGAGGCTGTGGGCAGTCAGACTCTGCCACGTGAGGACTTGGCTCCTCTCTTCTTTCCTCTCTTTCCCTCGGCACGAGTACTTCCCCTGCTGGGAGCTCTGCCACGAAAGGGCGGGATAAATCTGGACGCCGGAGTGTCGATCCTGGGTCTAACAGAAAAGGATGTAGAAGGAGTCCCCTTGCGAGCAGAGGACGCCACCAAGTCATGGGTGTCCTTCTGCACAAGCGAAGAAGCTATGTCCTTAACCAATTGTTGCGGAAACAAAAACTTTGATAAGGGAGCAAAGAGCAGTTCTGATCTCTGACAGGGAGTAACTCCTGCCGAAAGAAAAGAGCAAAGGGACTCTCGCTTCTTTAAGACTCCCGACGTAAAAGAGGAGGCGAGCTCATTGGAACCATCGCGGATGGCTTTATCCATACAGGACATTATCAGTAAGGAGACATCTCTATCAGCCGATGAGATTTTCCTACTTAAGGCTCCCAAAGACCAGTCAAGGAAGTTGAAAACTTCAAAGGCTCTGTATACGCCTTTCAGCAGATGGTCAAGGTCCGAGGAGGACCAACTAATCTTCGAGCGTCTCATGGCTAGGCGGCGGGGAGAGTCTACGAGGCTTGAGAAGTCACCCTGGGCAGAGGCAGGGACTCCCAAGCCGAGAACTTCTCCCGTGGCATACCAGACGCTCGATCTAGACGAGAGCTTTGATGGAGGGAAGGCAAAGGCCGTCTTCCCCAAACTCCTCCTGGTATCCAACCAGTCGCCTAAAAGTCGTAAAGCTCTCTTGGAAGAGCGAGAGAGCACTAGCTTTGTAAAGGCTGGCATGTTAGCAGGTAAGCCTAGAGCAAACTCAGACGGTGGCGAACGAGGAGCAACAGTGACGAAGTGATCGGGAAAAAGCTCCTTGAAAATTAACATGACTTTCTTAAAGTCCATTGATGGAGGAACCGTTCTAGGTTCGTCTACATCCGAAGGATGATCATCATGATGAGGGTCAGCAACGTCCTCATCTGAAGGATCTTCATCCGACAACTGCTGAGTAACAAGCAAAGGGGTTGGCAATGCTTGACACGCAGAGTCCACACGCACTGGTGCATTAGTAGCAGTCCAGGACGCTACGTCATGTAACTGCTTAACAGCCTGACTGTCAACAACAACAGGAGCGGGAGGACGCTCGACGTCAACTCGAGACTGTTTTGACTGCCTAGACTGAGCAGTCAAAACAACTCTAGACTGCGGTGGTTGACGCTCAGCGTCAAAACAAGTCAACTCCGCTGGTTGGCGAACGTCCTGAACGTCAACAAGAGCATTAGGAAGTGGCTGAACGTCCATATGCGGCTGAAAGTCAACACGTGACTGCATCGAGTGAGGCTCTACAAAGCGTGACTGACGTGACTTAGCTACGCCAACGTCAACAGGACGAGCAAAGGCTCGTTTTGGCGGCTGAAGGCCAGGATCTCGATGAGTTAAGCGGCGAGGATCATCGTGAACCTTTTCGGCAGAATAGTCTTCCATAAGGGAGACGAGCTTGATCTGCATGTCTTGCAGTACAACCCATTTAGGATCAACGGGAATGGGTGCGGTAAAAGACGGGGTTAACGTCTGAGACTGCACAACCTTGCCTACACCAAGACTCTCTGAGCCTGTGTAACGTTGCTGCTTAGGCGGCGAGCAGTCTTCCGATGACTGCAAAGGGTCAGAGCTGTCCCAATGGCTACAACCAGGACGCTGGACCTGTCCCGAAGGGACCGACTTTCGCTTAAGGGGCCTAGAAACCTTGCTCCACGGTTTCTTATGCGAAAAGCCTTCGGATGACGTGGAGAAAATGGTCTCTCTCGTCTTATGGTAGGGGCGATCTTGATGAGACACGCCTGTTACCATAGAGGGAACGTCTATTCGCTGATCAAGGCCTCTCGAACCCATAAGTCGTACGACATTACTTCTCCCCTGGGCTTGGGAGCTTGCAAGAGGTCTCGGACTAGGCGAACGACAGGCACGAACAGACGAACCCTCGGTCGCAACACTGACAACACTTTGCGCACTAATCACTTTCCCACGATTTTCCGCTGTGGCACTCTGACACTTTAGCTCTTTAACGTCAGCCATGAGTTGATTACGATCTGTTGCTAACGATTCAACTCTTTCACCCAAGGCATGAATGGCACGTAACATGTCTCGCATCGATGGTTCCTGAGTGCCAGTAGGGGGTTCAGGCACAACCACTACAGGGGAAGGATTAGGTTCAGGGGCATGTGGAGAGGAAAAATCTACTGATCTAGAGGAACTCCTCCTTACCCTATCTCTCTCTAGCTTACGGGAATACTTGTCGTATTCGAGCCAACCGAATTCCGAAAGGCCCACGCATTCCTCACACCGATCTCCTAATTGACAGGTTTTACCCCGACAATTAGAACACACAGTATGTGGGTCGAGAGAGGCCTTTGGAAGACGCCTATTACAGTCCCTAGCATTACACTTACGAAATCTAGGGGCTTGTGAAGCGTCAGCCATTTTGAATTAGTCAAAGAAAGTCCAAAAAAAAAATCCAAGTCATCAACAATTAAATCTGTCCAATAAAGAGTTCAAGAGTTTAAGTCGAGGAAAAACACCTGCACTGCGAAAGCTCAAACCAAAATGAAGTACTTCACCAAATATGTTGAGAAAACTCCAGGTTATACAGCGAGTATTGATACGTCTTGTCGTCAAGGTCGACAGAGAAGAATTGAGGCTTGTTTACATGCATGTGTGGTATCTGGCCGATAGTTGGCGCTGGTGGGCACACCCGCAACCTTCATAGCGATCGCTCGCGAGTTTTTGTGTGTTTTTCTGTCGAGCCGCTGGAGCAGCAGCTATTATATATTCACCGGCTAAGTTAAATATTTAAAAATGAACAATTAAAATGAAATATTTTAAAACTAACATCAAAACAGATATTTCATACATAAACTATAAAAAGACGCATGTCAGCCTGTTCAACATGAAAAAATTTGCTGCAACTTTGAACTTTTGAAGTTCTACCAATTCAACTACCCGATTAGGAAGATCATTCCACAACTTAGAAACAGCTGGATTAAACCTTCAAGAATACACTGTAGTATTGAGCCTCATGGTGGATAAGGCCAGCCTATCTGAATGAACTGCATTCCTAGTATTACGATTAGGATGGAACTGTACAGGAAGATCTAAATGTAAAGAATGATTAGAATTATGAAAGATCTTATTCAACATGCATAACAAACTAATTGAATGACAGTGCCAGAGATTAATATCTACATCAGGAATACGAAATACAATAGACCTGTAAGTTCCTGTCCCACAACACTCATGCACATCTCCCTTGCTGCAAGAGACTGTCTAACTAGTACAGTTCCTATCAAAGCAAAGTCACCTTGTGGGCAGTCCTATACTATATGGGACAACAAGGAAGGAGGTAGCAGCCTAAGCAGTAAACTGGATCTTGAGGCAGCTGGCCTGTAAGCCCTTCTGTCGTAGGAACGAAGTGTAAGTGAAGCACGTACATTCATGAGGGATGAATACCCGTGAATGAGCCAGATTGAAGCAGAAACCTGGCCACCGTAATGCGGTTTTTCAGATCTCGCAAGACAAAAATTTTTGTTCCTCTCAGGAAGCCAATGATCCAAAGAAGGTTCTTTCGCAGAACAGATAGTTCTAGAGCTTTACTTTTGAAGGCCAAGTTTTCAAGGCTAAACCATAGATGGTGTAAGTGGTTGCTGATTTTAGCAGCCTAGAGGAAAGCAGGCTTAGTGGTGATCACGAGCCTCCGACCAGCAAACGTCAAGCAAACGAATGGCGAGCTACTGTTGTGTGAGACAACGTACGATTAGCTGTCAAATGTCAAATAGTGAACAGCGCTATTGATAAGAAGTTGGAGATCGTCTAGCCGCTAAAAACAGTGATTGGCAGCTGACGAATCGGAGATCTGCTGAATCGGAGTACTGGTACCAGCGAGCAGGGGATCAGCAATCGTTTAGCTTAAGAGCTGACGCTAAACAAGTTGGCGATTGGAGCTGTAGGTAGGTGCTCGGAGATCAATGATCGGGGATCGGCAATCAGTGATCGATGATCGGCGATCTTGGATCGATGATAAGTGGTTGACGATCGGCGATGACAATTGGCAACTGCAAGCTAGTGATCAGCGATCGGGTGTTAAACGATCGACAATATTGTGATCAGTGATCTGGCCATCGCTGAACTAGAATTGGCGATCGGCCATCGTCGTTGACAATCAGCAATTGACAAGTAGCAATCGGGTGTTGAAAGATTGGCAATATTTTGAGCAGTGATCTGACCATCGTTGGCGATCGTCATGGTGAAGATCGGTGATACACGAGTTGACGATGGGCGATAGATGATTGCTGGGAGTGAGCGTTGACAATCTGTGATCAGAGAGCCGGCGATCAGTAATGCCGAGAAGACAATCTCTGATCGGAGAACTGGCAATCGGCGAGTTGGTGGTCGGAGATCCGACGATCGGTGAGCTGGTGTAATCAGAGAGCCGACGATCGGTAATGGCGAGATGAAGATCTGTGACCGGAGAACTGGCGATCAGAGATTAGCAAGCTGGTGATTGGAGATCTGACGATCAGCGAACTAGGAATCGGTAATCAGCGAGTTAACGATTGGCGATAAGTTGGCACTCGACAAACTGGAGGATCGACTTCCTCGTAAGGAAGAGACTTGCCTCGTGATCGTGAAAGTCTAAATTGTGAGCGTCTGGCACGAGAGTCTGAGCATATAGCTTGTGATTGTGAACGTCAGCGTCTAACTCATGATTGTGAGCATCTAACTCGTGATTGAGAGTGTGTGGCTCGTGATCGTGAGTGTGTAGCTTGTGATCGTGAGTCTAGGTTATTATTGTGAACGTCTAGCTTGTGATCATGAGCGTGAGCGTGCACCTCATGATCGTGATCATGGTCGTGTAGCTCGTCGTGAGCATCTCATTCATGATTGTGAGCGTCTAGCTCATGAACATGAACTGGGGGCTCGAGAATGTGAGCGTTTAGCAGGATTGGGGGCTCGAGAATGTGAGCGTTTAGCAGGATTGGGGGCTCGAGAATGTGAGCGTTTAGCAGGATTGGGGGCTCGAGAATGTGAGCGTTTAGCAGGATTGGGGGCTCGAGAATGTGAGCGTTTAGCAGGATTGGGGGCTCGAGAATGTGAGCGCTTAGCAGGATTGGGGGCTCGAGAATGTGAGCGTTTAGCAGGATTGGGGGCTCGAGAATGTGAGCGTTTAGCAGGATTGGGGGCTCGAGAATGTGAGCGTTTAGCAAGTGAAAAGGAGTGTCTAGCTCGTGGCCTACTCCGAAGAGTGGAAAAAGGACGAATCCAATTCTCGTCAAAGGAATCCTCCGAAGGGAGCTAAAAACAGGAGTAACCAACCTCATTTGCCAAGAGATATTCGCACCAAGGATTGGCAAAGTGATGTCAGCAACAAAAAACTTCCAATTATATTTAGTGCTTCCATAGGCAATCTCGCAAGCAGGAAGATTGCCAAACATCGGTTGTGTAGAGACTCCCTCGGAAGGGGAAGTTACCACAGCTGGAGGCAAACCTCCAGACAGCACTCTCTGCCTCCCTTCAATGAGCTCTATCTCAAATTGAAAATTGACACAAGGTGTTGCTTGAGAAAATGAAGCCGAGGCTTGTTTCTGGGTTTTCCCCAAAGGGATTACCCGAACAAAGGATGGGAATGGACGAATCCCCCAAAGGGAAGACCAAACAGGTGAAAGGAGACTCTCCCGAGGACAAGAGGCCACCAACATCTATAAGGCATCTGCCTCATAAAGAGAAGCGTCTTGTGCGTGATTGTGATTGTCTAGTTCCTGATCCTGAACGTCTAGCTCATGCTCGTGATCTTCTAGCTCGTGATCTTCTAGCTCGTGTGAATGTCTTCTAGCAGGAGAGTTTCGAGAACATGAGTGACCTTTGATCTCATAATTGTGAGTGTTTAACTCGTGACTGTGATCGTCTTCAAGAAAAAGAGCGTCAAGATCATGAGTGACCTTTGATCTCGAGATTGTGAGTTCAACTCGTGACTGTGTCTTCAAGAAGAAGAGCACCGAGATCGTGAAAATCTTGGATCTCGTGATCGAGAACATCTAGAAGAAGAGCATCGAAATCGTGAGTAACCTTCGATCTCTGTGGCGATCATTTGAGCATCGAGAACGACGTATTGACGGGGATCGTCGGGAAGGAAGAGAAGATAATCAGTCTCGTCTTGACGATCAGAAATAGAGCTAGCCATGTGTTGACAATTATTCCTAATTTCGTGATGCGCAGCAGGCGAACATTGTACACATGGGCGGGAATGTTGCCTGTGGGGAGAGAAAGAGAGATTGCAGAACATCAAGTGGTGACGAGATCGGGAGGTGGTGAAAGGACTCGTCATCAGCAGAGGTTGTCGGGTGGGCAATCAGGAGGCGAGGTGGACTTCGTAGACAGCAAAGACATCAACCGCAGCAGTAACTGACTTCGCACTCCGATGTCGGTTGTAAGTGCTGAAAAGAAAGAAAAAATGAAAATTCTTCCCCTCAGGAAGAAAGAAGGATGAGAGTAAAGCAATTGTCTGAATGGCTAAGCCTGAGAGAGGAGAGAGCTGAGACATCCGTTCTCTACCAACCAAAAGAAAAAAGTGCTGTAGTTTATTGACCCGTGAGTAGATTTAGATGGCTGGGTACCCACCATCTAACCCCTACCTACCCACTACAGAGGTTAGGTAGGGTTGCCACCTTGCTTTTAAAGTTTCATGACTACTTTCCAGCTCTGCTGAAAGTATATTCGCATAAATAACGTAAGGTTTGTTAGTGTGGGAACAAACCGTACTTTACAGTTGTAATGTAAATATAGGCTACGTGTATGAGGAGTTTTAATGGTGCGAGTCGACATGCCAAAAACAGTGATCACTTAGCTAATTAAGCTGTACTGTATTGATAGTACTGTAAATATATTACAGTACTATAGACTACAGTATTAGTGAGTGTTGTTAGATAGGAACAGCGTTTTGTTGTTAGTACACTTTCTGAAATGCGCTCATTCATTAACTCATTACTTATGTGATAGAAACCAAGTAAAAACAAAATAAATACAGTATTAAGACAGTACAGTGGGTTACTGTGTAAGTTGATCATGCATAGGCAATGAATAGGGAGTTGGTAGGTTAGGAGTTAACCCATCCTAGGGCAGCAAGTCTTCACAGATTCTTGCTTTTTCCACCTTTCTCTGTTACGGAGCCCCTGCGAATATAGAGGGCTAACTGTATTGCGGAGATGACAACAACAATGACAAACTTCCCTCTTTAGACAAATCACATTTTCAGTCAACTTTCAATAGTAATGACCTTAATAAGCTTTTGCCTTCACTAGTTTCCTTTGTTAAAGTCCTGTGGATCCTCTCTTGAAATGGTAACTCTGGTCCTATCGACCCCTTGTCAACCTAACCAACATCCCAAATTGAGTCTGGTATAACTGGTAGTATCACAATACAGTACTAACATTTGGCAATTAGTGTCAACAACTGGCCACACTATTCAAATCCAAAATAAGAAACTTGCATTTTAATTTCTTCTTGCCAAAAGCTGATGCTTTAATATATAAGAAATACAAACATTGGGTAAGATTTATTGATGTATGAATTTATACATATAGTTAATCTCACCTAGTATACTGTCCAAGATGGAAATCTCTGCCTCATCACAAGCTACGAAAGATCCAATTTGAGCCATAAGTGCTGCTGCTCCAACGGATCTGAGGAATGTACTTTTACCACCCATGTTTGGGCCCGTAATTATATGGAAGAGTCCACCATCTGTAATGAATATACAAGGGCACCATAGAAATTAAAGTAATATACAGAAAATTAATACCATATAAGCAAAAATTTCACATGAGCACTAAAAAGATTATAGACATCTAAATTCAAGTAAATATAAAAAATATAGTATAAACAAATAAAAAAATATACTGAAACTGACAAAGTGATAAAAAAAAATATGGAACTGATGACCAAATTGTGACCATTCTCACAGAAATATTTGTGCAAGGGGTATAAGTTTTTAAACACTCCTATGCTCTACACTTCACTGGCGAAATTAATGCAAGATATATCATTAAGATGATAAAGATACAAGTGTGAATAAGAGAAAGACAAAACAAGGATGCTAAAAATAGCAATAACTGTAAATTCAAGTTTCAATAAAAAAAATAACTGGACAGTGTTTAATACAAGCACAATTACTTGTACGGGATTGCCTTTAGAGCTGTTTACATGTTATTTTAAAGAAAAGGCAGTAATCCTAGATAGATTCCTTATCAAAATTAAATGTAAGTGTGTAAAAAGATGATGAAAAAGTGTCTGTAAAGTGACTTAATTGATTCAGTGGCTGGATATGCAGTAGTAAATTCACAGGTAAGATTATGGAGTAAATATAAGAAAAAGGAAACCGTGCAAATTATGAAACAATACTATTCAGAAACAACAAAGACTGGTAAGGAATGGAGAAGAGAATGGTAAAAAATGTCATTTTAGGTAGTGATATATTTATTTTTGTAGAGCATATTTCAAAAGTGATTTTTCCAAACTATAACATACTACCTAAAGTGGGATACTTTGAAAAAATTATTTGCTAATGAACATGGAAAACATGCCTGACTAATAAGACAGGAATATTTTCTGAATAGAAGAAAGGCAGTAAATGTTTAAACATAAATGGAAAAATTTTATGCACATGAAAATGAGAAATTACCTTGGCTTAAAATGCTATCATTTGGAATGTAAGAAATCTCATCCTGAAGTTCTAGACATGGATGACGGATCCCTTTCAACTTTATCACACCAGATCCTTTGGGTAAAAGCTTCGGTCGCACATAAGGAATAGGTGCAGATACAGCAGCTGTAGCTAGAGCAAACACACAATCCAGTGTTGCTATGATCTGTCCAAAATGCTGAATAACTTCAACATATCCACCTGAAAAAAATGATAACTGGAGTTTTGAATCTAGTCAAAGCATAGTTTGCTGTTGTTACTTTTACCAAAGGAAAATTTACTCATGAAGAAAGGTGCTTTTTAAACATCATGTTTTGAAAAGTTTAGATATTAGTGACAGATATTGTGAAAACCTAAAATACTAGTCCTGTAAGGATCTTTATGCATGAATATAAGCCAAATGTAACATTTAAATACAGTATTTTCAAACATTTTGTCGTGTGTTTATCATGAGTCCCTATTCAACTATTATGGTATCTAAATCTACAATGGTTTTCACTTACCACAACAAATGATTGAAAAACGATCTAAATGAGAAGGTTTACATTTAAGGGACTGCAGATTTTGTATAGAAAAATAAAATTCACTTTACGCTGTTCTACCTGACCATACGTCAGTTTCTGTTGTACAATAACAATGAAGTGCTGTACTGTACAGTACTGTACTTCATATGGAAGCTTAATAATGTAAGTATCTGGTTTCTATTTAATGAAAGCAGGTTGTAAGTCACTCAACTGGGTGAAAATTCGACCTAAGTCTAAAATAGACTCATGTCAGTTCTCTTGGAACCAATTAAAGACATAGAATGGGGTATTACAGTAGGAGAGGTAAAGAGGAAAGAGAAGCAGGGAACAAAAACATTGTGCTACATAGCAGTTCTACTGAGATTAAACAGTAAAGATCTAAACATGAAGACAGACAGCTGACTGTGCATGTTCCTTAAAAATGATATTTTAATTATAAAATAAATTTTTGAATATACTTACCCGGTGAATATATAATAGCTGCTGCTCAGCGGCTCGACAGAAAACACACACAAAAACTCGCGAGCGATCGCTATGAAGGTTGCGGGTGTGCCCACCAGCGCCAACTATCGGCCAGATACCACACATGCATGTAAACAAGCCTTCAATTCTTCTCGTCCCGCTGCGTCTCTATTGGGGAGGAAGGGAGGGCCTTTAATTTATATATTCACCGGGTAAGTATATTCAAAAATTTATTTTATAATTAAAATATCATTTTTAAATATTTAACTTAGCCGGTGAATATATAATAGCTGATTCACACCCAAGGCGGTGGGTAGAGACCAGAGTTAATTAAGTTTACAGCGTATATGCTTAGAGTTTTTGACAGTTATCAATATAACAAAACCAAAATATATAGGTACCTGGTAAGGAAGTTGACTTAGACGATTACTCTGCCTTGTAAGTCTGTCTTCCTCACGAAGCCCAGCGATCCTCTTAGGATGCTGAAAGACTCCCAGGAGCTGAAGTATGAAGGGTTGCAACCCATACCAACAGGACCTCATCAAACCCCTAATCTGGGCGCTCTCAAGAAATGACTTTGACCACCCGCCAAATCAACCAGGATGCGAAAGGCTTCTTAGCCTTCCGTACAACCCAAAACAACAATATTAAAAAACATTTCAAGAGACAGATTAAAAAAGGATATTGGAATTAGGGAAGTGTAGTGGTAGAACCCTCACCCACTACTGCACTCGCTGCAACGAATGGACCCAGTGTGTAGCAGTCCTCGTAAAGAGTCTGGACATCTTTTAAGTAAAATGACGCGAACACTGACTTGCTTCTCCAAAAAGTCGCGTCCATGATACTTTGCAGAGATCTATTTTGCTTGAAGGCCACGGAGGTTGCTATAGCTCTAACTTCGTGCGTCTTAACCTTAAGCAAACATCGGTCTTTCTCATTCAAGTGGGAATGAGCTTCTCGTATTAAAAATCTGATAAAATATGACAAAGCATTCTTTGACATAGGCAATGATGGTTTCTTGACTGAGCACCATAATGCCTCAGATTTACCTCGTAATGACTTAGTACGAGCTAAATAGAACTTAAGAGCTCTAACAGGACATAACACTCTTTCCAGTTCGTTGCCTACGATCTCTGATAAACAAGGAATATCAAAAGATTTAGGCCAAGGACGAGAAGGCAGTTCATTTTTGGCCAGGAAACCAAGTTGAAGAGAACAAGTGGCTTTTTCTGTAGAAAAGCCGATGTTCTTACTGAAGGCATGCAGTTCACTAACTCTTTTAGCCGAGGCCAAGCACACTAGGAAAAGTGTCTTGAGAGTGAGATCCTTCAGGGAGGCTGAATGTAATGGCTCAAACCTGTCTGACATGAGGAACCTTAGGACCACGTCTAAGTTCCATCCAGGAGTTGCCAAACGACGTTCCTTAGAGGTTTCAAAAGACTTAAGGAGATCTTGTAGATCTTTATTGTTGGAAATATCTAAGCCTCTATGCCGAAAGACCGAAGCCAACATGCTCCTGTAGCCCTTGATCGTGGTAGCTGAAAGGGAGCGAACTTTTCTCAGGTGTAAGAGAAAATCAGCGATTTGGGCTACAAAGGTACTGGACGAGGATACAGATGCTGACTTGCACCAGTCTCGGAAGACTTCCCACTTCGACTGGTATACTCTAATGGTAGAAGCTCTCCTCGCTCTTGCAATCGCACTGGCTGCCTCCTTCGAAAAGCCTCGAGCTCTAGAGAGTCTTTCGATAGTCTGAAGGCAGTCAGACGAAGAGCGGGGAGGCTTTGGTGTACATTCTTTACGTGGGGCTGACGTAAGAGATCTACTCTTAGAGGAAGACTCCTTGGAAAGTCTACCAGCCATCGAAGTACCTCGGTGAACCATTCTCTCGCGGGCCAGAGGGGAGCAACTAACGTCAACCTTGTCCCTTCGTGAGAGGCGAACTTCTGCAGTACCTTGTTGACAATCTTGAATGGTGGGAATGCATATAGGTCCAGATGAGACCAATCTAGAAGAAATGCGTCTATGTGTATTGCTGCTGGGTCTGGGACTGGAGAGCAATAGATTGGAAGTCTCTTGGTCATCGAGGTTGCAAAGAGGTCTATAGTGGGTTGACCCCAAGTCGCCCAAAGACTCTTGCACACGTCCTTGTGGAGGGTCCATTCCGTAGGAATTACCTGACCCCTCCGACTGAGGCAGTCTGCTAAGACGTTCAAGTCGCCCTGGATAAACCTCGTTAACAGGGAGATGCCTCGATCTCTTGACCAAATGAGCAGGTCCCTTGCGATCTCGTACAGCGTCAGGGAGTGGGTGCCTCCTTGCTTGGAAATGTATGCCAAGGCTGTGGTATTGTCGGAGTTGATCTCTACCACTTTGTTTCGAAGGAGACTCTCGAAGTTCATCAAAGCCAGGTGGACTGCCAAAAGCTCCTTGCCGTTGATGTGCATGCTCCTCTGACTTGAGGTCCACAGACCTGAGCATTCCCGACCGTCCAGGGTCGCACACCAACCCAAATCCGACGCGTCTGAGAATAGTACGTGGTTTGGGTTCTGAACTGCTAGGGAAAGTCCCTCTCTCAGACTGATATTGTCGTTCCACCAATTCAGGCATGCCTTTACTGGTTCGGAGATCGGGATTGAGACCGTCTCTAACGTCTTGTCCTTTTTCCAGTGAAAGGCTAGATGGAACTGGAGAGGTCGAAGGTGTAGCCTTCCTAGCGAGACAAACTGCTCCAGGGATGATAGAGTTCCTACTAGACTCATCCAATTCCTGACTGAGCATCGTTCTCTCTTCAACATCAGTTGGACTTTGAGCAGGGCTTGCTCTATTCGGGGGGCAGATGGAAAAGCCCGAAAAACTGGACTGCGAATCTCCATCCCTAAATACAGTATAGTTTGGGATGGAATCAGCTGGGACTTTTCTAGGTTGACCAAAAGTCCCAATTCCTTGGTCAGATCCAATGTCCAATGAAGATCCTGCAGACAGCGATGACTGGACGAGGCTCTGAGAAGCCAGTCGTCCAAGTACAGGGAGGCTCGGATTCCCGATAAATGGAGGAATTTTGCTACATTCCTCATAAGCCTCGTAAACACGAGAGGAGCAGGACTTAGGCCAAAGCACAGGGCCCGAAACTGGTATACCACATTGTTGAAAACAAACCTCAGAAACGGTTGGGAATCTGGGTGTATGGGGATGTGGAAGTATGCGTCTCTTAGGTCGAGAGAGACCATCCAGTCTCCCTTTCTGACTGCTGCTAAGACTGATTTCGTGGTCTCCATGGTGAACTTTGTCTTCGTAACAAAGACGTTGAGTGCACTGACGTCTAGCACCGGTCTCCAACCTCCTGTCTTCTTCGGTACTAGGAAGAGACGGTTGTAAAACCCCGGTGATTGAAGGTCCGAGACTTTCACCACCGCTCCCTTCTCTAGCAATAGAGACACTTCTAGGTTCAGGGATTGTCTCTTTGACTCCTCTCGGTACCTGGGAGAGAGGTCGATGGGGGAAGTCGCTAGAGGAGGTTTGCGTACAAATGGAATTTTGTACCCCTCTCTGAGCAACCTCACAGATTGTTGGTCTGCGCCCCTCTTCTCCCAGGCCTGCCAGAAGTTCTTCAGTCTGGCTCCTACTGCTGTCTGAGGCTGCGGGCAGTCAGACTCTGCCACGTGAGGACTTGGCTCCTCTCTTCTTTCCTCTCTTTCCCTCGGCACGAGTACTTCCCCTGCTGGGAGCTCTGCCACGAAAGGGCGGAATAAATCTGGACGCCGGAGTGTCTATCCTAGGTCTAGCAGAAAAGGATGTCGAAGGAGTCCCTTTGCGAGCAGAGGACGCCACCAAGTCATGGGTGTCCTTCTGCACGAGTGAAGAAGCTATGTCCTTAACCAATTGTTGCGGGAACAAAAACTTTGATAAGGGAGCAAAGAGTAGTTCAGATCTCTGACAGGGAGTAACTCCTGCCGACAGAAAAGAGCAAAGGGACTCTCGCTTCTTTAAGACTCCCGACGTAAAAGAGGAGGAGAGCTCATTGGAACCATCGCGGATGGCTTTATCCATACAGGACATAATCAGTAAGGAGACATCTCTATCAGCCGATGAGATTTTCCTACTTAAGGCTCCCAAACACCAGTCAAGGAAGTTGAAAACTTCAAAGGCTCTGTAAATGCCTTTCAGCAGATGGTCAAGGTCCGAGGAGGACCAACTAATCTTCGAGCGTCTCATGGCTAGGCGGCGGGGAGAGTCTACAAGGCTTGAGAAGTCACCCTGGGCAGAGGCAGGGACTCCCAAGCCGAGAACTTCTCCCGTGGCATTCCAGACGCTCGATCTAGACGAGAGTTTAGACGGAGGGAAGGCAAAGGCCGTCTTCCCCAAACTCCTCTTGGTTTCCAACCAGTCGCCTAAAAGCCGTAAAGCTCTCTTGGAAGAGCGAGAGAGCACAAGTTTTGTAAAGGCTGGCATGTTAGCAGGTACGCCTAGAGCAAACTCAGACGGTGGCGAACGAGGAGCAACAGCGACGAAGTGATCGGGAAACAACTCCTTAAAAATTAACATGACTTTCTTAAAGTCCATTGATGGAGGAACTGTTCTGGGTTCGTCTACATCCGAAGGATGATCATCATGCTGAGGGTCAGCAACGTCCTCATCTGAAGGATCCTCATCTGACAACTGCTGAGTAACAAGCAAAGGGGTTGGCAATGCTTGACACGCAGCGTCCACACGCACTGGTGCATTAGTAGCGGACCAGGACGCAACGTCATGTAACTGCTTAACAGTCTGTGAACTGTCAACAACAACAGGAGCGGGAGGACGCTCGGCGTCCACTCGAGACTGTTTTGACTGCCTAGTCTGAGCAGTCAAAACAACTCTAGAATGCGGTGGTTGACGCTCAGCGTCAAAACAAGTCAACTCCGCTGGTTGGCGAACGTCCTGAACGTCAACAGGAGCATTAGGAAGTGGCCTAACGTCCAAATGCGGCTGAAAATCAACACGTGACCGCATCGAGTGAGGCTCTACATATCGTGACTGACGTGACTTAGCTACGCCAACGTCAACAGGACGCACAAAGGTTCGTTTGGGCGGCTGAAGGCCAGGATCTCGATGAGATAAACGGCTAGGATCAACGTGAACCTTATCGGCAGAATAGTCTTCCATAAGGGAGGCGAGCTTAGTCTGCATGTCCTGCAGTATAACCCATTTAGGGTCCACGGGAATGGGTGCGGTAAACGACGGGGTTAACGTCTGAGACGGCACAACCTTGCCTACACCAAGACTCTCTGAGCCTGTGTAACGTTGTTGCTTAGGCGGCGAGCAGTCATCCGATGACTGCAACGGGTCAGAACTGTCCCAATGACTACATCCAGGACGCTGGACCTGTCCTGAAGGGACCGACTTTCGCTTAAGGGGCCCAGAAACCTTGCTCCACGGTTTCTTATGCGAAAAGCCTTCGGATGACGAGGAGAAAATGGGCTCTCTCGTCTTATGGTAGGGGCGATCTTGGTGAGATACGCCTGATACCATAGAGGGAACGTCTGTTCGCTGATCAAGGCCTCTCGAACCCATAAGTCGTACGACATTACTTCTCCCCTGGGCTTGGGAGCTTGCAAGAGGTCTCGGACTAGGTGAACGACAGGCACGAACAGACGAACCCTCGGTCGCAACACTGTTCACAACACTTTGCGCACTAATCACTTTCCCACTATTTTCCGCTGTGGCACTCTGACACTTAAGCTCTTTTACGTCAGCCATGAGTTGATTACGATCAGTTGCTAACGCTTCAACTCTTTCACCCAAGGCATGAATAGCACGTAACATGTCTTGCATAGATGGTTCCTGAGTGCCAGAAGGGGGGTTAGGTACAACCACTACAGGGGAAGGATTAGGGTCAGGGGCATGTTGAGAGGAAAAATCTACTGACCTAGAGGAACTCCTCCTTACCCTATCTCTCTCTAGCCTACGAGCATACTTATCGTATTCGAGCCAATCGAATTCCGAAAGGCCCACGCATTCCTCACACCGATCTCCTAATTGACAGGTTTTACCCCGACAATTAGAACACACAGTATGTGGATCGAGAGAGGCCTTTGGAAGACGCCTATTACAGTCCCTAGCATTACACTTACGAAATCTAGGGGCTTGTGAAGCGTCAGCCATTTTGAATTAGTCAAAGAAAGTCCAAAAAACAATCCAAGTCATCAACAATTAAATCTGTCCAATAAAGAGTTCAAGAGTTTAAGTTGAGGAAAAACACCTGCACTGCGAAAGCTCAAACCAAAATGAAGTACTTCACCAAATATGTTGAGAAAACTCCAGGTTATACAGCGAGTATTGATACGTCTTGTCGTCAAGGTCGACAGAGAAGAATTGAAGGCTTGTTTACATGCATGTGTGGTATCTGGCCGATAGTTGGCGCTGGTGGGCACACCCGCAACCTTCATAGCGATCGCTCGCGAGTTTTTGTGTGTGTTTTCTGTCGAGCCGCTGAGCAGCAGCTATTATATATTCACCGGCTAAGTTAAATATTTAAAATGTAAATTTTCAATTAAAATTCATTGAAAGTATACTATTTATATAAAATGCTTTCAATTCTTGCACAATGAAAAATAAAAACTTACCAGCAATACTTAATATCTCATCAACCACACTTTTCTGCTGGGAGGCATATTCTTCACGGCATGACATATGTTGGTCGTTCAAGTCTTGCATAGCACCGTTTCTAAACCTAACACCAGCTTTATTTGTGTCTATCATTCTATAATTTCTATTATTGCGCAAAACTTTTTCTTCCTGGAATGGTATAGAAATATGGAATATAGATTCTTTTCAACTACCAACAGCACTATACAATGCTACATCATGTTGAAGACATTTTGAGTTGAGAGTAATTTCCAATGATAGGGATTTACTGCACTGGACATAATAAGGAGTTGCTTAAAGGGTGACTAAGTGGCTTTTTGAAGTGTAATTTGATTTGGGTCTTAAGATTTGGGAACAATTAATGAATTAGCAAGAGGTGTATAACTGCATGCGTAAAAGCAGTATACTGTAATGTAAAGAAAATCTCTTGATTGGTAAAATTATATAAATCTTGAACTTTAAATAAGATGGATTCCTATTTAAATACTGTATATACAATTTAACAGGAACAAAGAGTACAGGTACTTCATCTATCATAATTACACTTTCAGAGAATGGCAGAGGTTGCACAAATAACCAGTTCATAAATATGGGATAAAAACAAAGGCAAGAAATAGTTGGATAATAACTAACAACACATAGAGCAACCTTCAAAATATAATGGAGGACAAAATATAGGTGGTAATCTCCTAGGGTAAAACTTAAAACATTATACATTTCCCTCAGGTCATCAACTTTTTTCTTTTGCCACAGATCAATAAAAGTGCTTGTTCCTTACCAGAAATCAAGAGATATGGTATTCACACTTTCAGAAGAAAATACTCAGTGAAATTCGTTTTTTTACCTTCAATGTAACTCTGAAGAAATATCCCAGTTGTGCATTTGATTCTAGCTTAATGGATTTGCCTGCTTCTAAGCCCAAGTCACTAGCAGCCTTTCTAAGCTGACTTTGAATATCGCCTTCTAACTGATCCATAGACTCTCGCAGTTCTGAAATGATAGAGGTGTATAAACTACTGTATAAGAATCCTAATGAAAGTCATTGCAGTTTATTCCTTAACACTAATATAATCATCATACTTTTTCATAAAATTCTACTTGACTAAATATATATACAAGGACATCTTAACATTGGTATAAAATTTTGTGAATCAATTTCATAAAACATAATTCTTTTACATGCATATAAAATTATTAGATTTATTGTTATAAGCATAATGGGGATAGGTATGCAAAGAAATAAAATAAAACAAAAGGTTTTATAAAAGAATAAAGTAAAAAATACAACAAAGTACACACATAAAACTACTTTAAACATATTATTAAAATATTTAAGAAGATATTTATACATTTAGAAATGGTAACCGGTACAAATTATATAGCCATGAGGAGAAAACCTAAAAGGAATAAGATTAGTCTTACCTCCAAGCTTTTCATCAAAATCAGGCTTGATAACATACTCGCCTAATTTGGCTTGCTCCATATCAACAGTGGTTTCAATCATCTCTTGGAACTTGGTAAGGTCTGATATTAATTCCTAAAAGGTGGAAAATAAGAAATTTTAAATATAATTTGGATTTTTTTCCTAGATATACTAACTAGAGTTCTTTAATATAGGGATATGTCTTCAGTGGTGTCAGAATGGCCATCAAATTGTTAACAAGATAGTAAGTTATCGACAGGTGGTGCAAGGGGGAAAGCCACCCACCTGCCTGTTACAGAATAGACACTTTTATCATCAAAGCAACGACTGATAAGGGTAGTTGAGGTGATTAATCTTATTTAAAGGACTCAGATTTGTATGGCTTGAAAAAATACAAATTACCTGTAAATATTGTTATTTGCTTTTAAAAGTATAGTATACAAAACATTGTCCTTAAAAAGATGGAAACTTGCTCATTGCTGAAAGAAGTCCCCTAAAATCAAATTGGAAGATTTTCTTCTTCCTTGGACATGTCATCCTTTCTGAGGTAACTTCAAAAGCCTTCTAAATTTCCTCACAGGAACAAAATGCACATAACCAGAATGGCCTTTCAAGCACCACTAAAGGACGAAAGGTTTGTATATGCATAGGAAGAAAGTATGAGGGACAAGGAAATCGTATATGCCTTACTTTTTCATACAGGAATGAGAAGACATTATGATTTCCTTATTGTCCTATTATATAAGAAAATACTAAAACTAACTATCAGTTCAATGCATAATACAAACATTCTAAAAGTTGGAAGATAACATTATCAAAAAATATTAAATGGCATGTTATTCAACTAACTTTCTCTTTCCACTAGATCAAGTTTAGACCTTCAAACACCATCAGCATCTACCTCTTTTTGGATTCTACTGCAGTAGTAGCATTACTTCACAAGTAAACATATGTTAATAATCATTATCATTAGAACCAATTATAGTACACCTTAAGTAGCATGCTGTAGGTGATCAAGGTTCTTCAACTCCTCCAGTCCAAAGTGAATTGCTTTCTACCTTAAAATTTCCTCAATTCCTGAGTCTTTCCTTTTTCACTATCTAACTTCTTCACATATGCCTTGCTAAAACCATCTCTCATTTAGGAAAAATACTTTGGAAAAACCTTATGAAAATATAATTTGACTGTCTCTGATGGTTCAAGAAATAGAGGCTTTATGACCCAATTCTTGAAACAGGGAGACCATTTAGTGCCAAATTGATTATCTGAGTTAACTCTTTTAACTAATTTCTTCTAAAAATCTTCATAACTGCTATTTTGACTTCAATGTGCCACTTTCTATAACATAAAATTTCCTATTTCTAATAAAAAGGAAAAATATTGTAAAATTCAAATGATGTAAATAGACAATAAGAAAAAAAATATAAAACCCGTAATCCTATTATTTTTCTTCCATTAGAAGTAAGAATGTCAGTGGTATGGTAAAATCCATTTAAACAAACTAATATGATAACAGTAATATTCCTGAATAATTGTTACAAAAAAATTAACGATATTTTATATTTCCTAGAACAGAAATCCAGCCAAGATACAGCAATAAACAGTAAATTCAGGAATTCACCAAAAATAAGCATGAATTTATTTACCTGGAGAGGGGTTGTAAATACAGCTGCTAAAGAAGTCACATGAGGACCTTCATATTTTGCAATAGCTTCACATAAATTTGGTAAACGTTGAACACAAAGATAAAACCTGGAAAAGATAAGGTATATTTATAGGATACAAATAAGTTTACAGGAAGAAATAAAAAAGTACTTACCTTAAAATACTGTAATTATATTTAAGTTACCCCTTAATTTCTTTCCAATTTAATAAAGAGAGACCTGCATTAAAATGACTGAAAATCATCAAGAAACCACGAAAGCTCTTTAATTCTTACACTTTAAAAATTATGAAGTTGGAACCCTTTTTAGAAGAAAAGATTATTTCCAAGAAAGGTTTCATGATGAAGATGTGGATGAGAGTAACAAGAATCCTCTTGTATAGCTAAAGATTTTGCTGGTAATATTTCAGTAAAGATGCAGTTTGGCCAAGAATTAAGGCCAATTGATAATGATACAGATTAAGGGATGAATTTCCATTAGGGTTATATTTTTCTGAGCTAATCATAACTACCCTTCATCAAGGTAGCATTTTACTGTAACTCACCACTATACACACACTGAACTTTAGGCTTCCACCATTGCGAATGTGTGCAAAAATAATGATCAAATAATCAAAATAAATAAAACAAAAAATTATGGCTGAATTTCAAATAGTACGGCTAAGCAGTAGGTTAGTTCCCCACTCTGGCACCTGGTGGCGGACTGAACATTTTTCCATATTTGTTGATATCTGGCTCAGTCATGTGGAGGTCTCTCAACAAGTGGTAGTCTTCAGTAAACACTATTGCTAAGCAGTTATTCATTTGTGTATAAATTGTAAACTGTTGTCAATGAACATGTCTGATACTAAGCACAATAGTAATGGTGATACCAATGGTGCTGCTAAGGAATGAAATGAAATAATCATGGATATGAAAATGCAAATAGAAAAAAGTGAAAAGATTGTAAACATAGCACATTTCTTTAATAAGAGTAAGCCCACCATCGGTGAGTGATAAATAAGAGCAAAGATAAAATAAGAGAATGTGTGAGGGGTTCTGTGACAACGCTTTGACCTATTATTTCCATAGAGAAAACTTCCACCAGTACCTTCTTGTCTCACCACCATAAGTTGACCCCCTTATACCAGCTGTTCTACCTTACAGGATTAGATAACTAAATTTTTTATATCTAATTATGATTACAAGTTCCCTTTAATCAGACTTTTACCTAAATTTTAAAAAGATTGCGCATCAAATATTTTCTTTATTCTTGCATCAAATATACATACTGTACTGTATATTCTGCAGATAAGAGGACCTTTAGATGAGACAAAATAAAAAATAGGGGCAAATTTTAATGAATTTAGGTCATATAATATCTGTTTTGAATAACAAAGCCATCAGTGTATAGGCTAGCTTTTGCTTATCCTTAAAAATCCATAATAAATTAAATAAAAGCAATTTTATATAATGCTCTTCCTAAAAACACAGCCATAAATGGAAACCTTTATTTTTTTTTATGTTTCGCAGCCAACAAGCATATTTACACATCTGTGTATAGGTTAGCTTTTCGAGTGATAGATATTGTATCTTACCTAGTATTGGTTATGTAATGATTATCTTATTTCTAATATTCTTTTTGTTACTTTATCTTTAGAAATTTAAAATCAATTAAATGAAGACAATTTTATGTTTTTCCTAAACACACTGCCTAAGAAAGAAACCATTGATTTGCTTCACCGACAATCATAAACAAACAAAACACACTTACACATCTGAGATAACTAATGATACAAATAGCTTTTAGTAAAGGCAAAGTAATTACAAATATTTTACCAATAATTTTGCTTGCTTTAGGTCAACAAAAATAAACTACAGCTAATTACAACATAATAATTTAACGGTTTTATGATTGTTCTAAACTTTTACAAACAATAACTGTACATCTAATTTCCAAAATATTTTTCCCAACTCTGTTGTAATTCGGTTTAATCTCTTATCAACTTGTATCCACATCAATCATGAAACCGCCAGTAAAAATAAGAAAGTATGAGGCTCGTTTTAAATTAAAAATTATACAAGCAGTCAAGGAATCAAAGAAATGAATTGTGAGGGCACGAGAATGTTTCATGTGACAGAGAAGATGGTGAGAAAATAAGGCTAATTTGATTCATGATGGATTTTTTATGACAAATAAATATTATCCTAATGTAAATGTTATTATTACCATCATTAACACTACCACTAAAATTATCGAAAGGTTATAGATAGAGAAGGATAAGGTTGCTGAGAATTTTCTCAGCTGGACTCGCATAGATAAAAGTTGATTTATTTGTGGATATGGAACTTTTTCCTCAAATATTTATCACAAGCTTATACTAATAATTATGTAAGGTTTGGTTACCTTTATTATCGGTTATTGTACGAGGCCTATTCTCACCTACCAATAAACATCACTTGGAATTCAAGGTGTGATTTTCATATCAGTTGTATAAGATGACCCCCATTTTTCAGGGGTGATTTTTAGAATTTAAGGATCGTCTTATACTGTACGAGGAAATATATGGTATGTATGATACAACAATACTTAATAATGTCAGAAAAACTTTAAATGGTTTGTCATTGAAAGTAAGGGAAATAAAATGGGATGCAAATTAATCATGTTTCACATTAGTCCCTTTTTAAAAGCATTTTTCATACTAGAAACAAATAGCAAATAGAAATTCTTGATATAACTATCATCAAAATTAATTAGAATACTGTATGTAGTCTCACTAAATTTAGGGCATTCCACTGAATGAAAACTTGGAAAATATAACTTTAAATTGCTGGTTGGTAAAATGTGAATTAAATTAATAAATAGATCACAGAATATTAATTCCAATGATATCTAACCAAAGGCATTCTTGCTACATTTACGGCCTAGTTAGCTAGCAATAGCAGGATCAGCTGACTGAAAATTTGAAAAATAAAACTTGAAATTACATAGCAAATGTGAAAAAAAATCAACAAATATATTATAGAATACCACTATAATTCAATTAACATCTAGATGCAAGAATTCTTGTTACATTCGTAGCCCTAGTTACTACCCATAGCAGGATCACCTGATGAAAAAAGTAGCGAGTTACGAGTTGCTGTTGGGTCCTAATGGTTAATAGTTGTCTACCCCAAATGAAGCTAGACTGATGAAGTGTTTGGTTTCAGAACACACTCTCGGAATGCAAGTGGTTATATACTGTACTTTCATTTCCAACCTAAGCCTTTCTTTTTTCACGATATGAACAGGAAAAAGTTTGAACTTTATGCACCTTAATTATAATCTAATTCATAATTCTTTAATAATGGTTTCATATTTCATTTGCCCGCTGTAGGATAGTTATTAGTTTTATGAAGCAAAATTATCCCCATTTATTTAAAAAATTTATGTGAAGACACAGCCATATTTGTTCCTTGTAGGTAACATATCTGTATTTATCTATATTATATTAAAAAATTAAAGTGGGTAAGGGTTAGGTTGGGTGGGGAATGTTGGGCCTTTGTCAGTGCGTAAGGGCCAGGTTGTGAGAAAAGAGAAGAGCGGAATGAGTTCTGGAATGAATTAACTAGGTATGTAGAAGGACTGGGTAGAAGGAATTATGTAGTTGTCATGGGTGACTTAAATGCTAGAGTGGGCGCTGGAGAGGTAGAAGGTGTCAATGGGAAGTATGGCATACCAGGTGAAAATAAGAGTGGTGAGAGACTGGTAGATATGTGTTGAGCAAGAGATGGTGATAAGTTATAGCTTTTTCAAAAAGAAAGATAAAAACAAGTATACATGGGTAAGAGTGGCAAATGGAAGAGTGGTAGATAGGGCAGTAATGGATTATGTGTTGATAACTAAAAGAATGTTTAGAAGATTGAAAGACGTGCACGTGTTTAGGGGTATTACTAACGGTATGTCTGATCATTTTTTGGTGGAAGGAAAATTAGTAGTAGCAAAAGAGTGGGGGAATAGAGTAGGTGCATGTAAAAGGGAGCTAGTGAGGCTTGAAGAGCTAATAAAACCGGGGGTAAAAAGTAAATATCAAGAAAGGTTGAAAATGGCATATGACAAAGTGAAAGTAAGTGGAACTGGTAATTTAAAGGAGGAGCGGAAGTTAGCAAAAGAAAATTTTGTTGGGATTGCAAGTGATGTGTGTGGCAAGAAGTTCGTTGGAGGCAGCATGAGGAAGGGCAGTGAATGGTGGAATGAAGGAGTGAAAGTAAAAGTGGAAGAAAAAAACGAGGGCTTTTGAAGAATGGCTGCAGATTAATAGTGTAGAGATGAATGAAAGATATAGAGAGAAAAATGTGGAAGTAAAGCCCGAGGTAAGTGAGGCAAAGAGGGCAGCTGACCTGGGGTGGGGTCAAGGATTGGGTCATTCATATGAAGAGAATAAGAAGTTTTGGAAAGAAGTGAAGAGAGTCAAAAAGGCTGGTTCAAGAATTGAAGACAATGAAAGATGGAAATAGAAGGTTGTTAAAAGGAGAGAAGGCAAGGAAAAGGTGGGCAGAATATTTTGAAAGTTTACTGAATGTTGAGGATAATAGGGAGGCAGATATAATTGATGTTGCAGGTGTTGAGGTGCCGGTGATGGGAGATAAGAATGAGAGAGAGATTACAAGAGAGGAAGTGAGGAGAGCACTAGATGAAACGAGAGTAGGAAAAGCATCTGGCATGGATGGTGTGAGAGCTGAGATGTTGAAGGAAGGGGGTGTGACTGTACTTGAATGGTTGGTGAGATTGTTTAATATGTGTTTTGTGTTGTCAATGGTACCAGTAGATTCGGTTTGTGCGTGTATTGTACCACTATGTAAGGGTAAGGGAGATGTGCATGAGTGTTGTAATTCAAGGGGTATATTAGTTTGTTGAGTGTAGTTGGAAAAATGTATGGTAGAGTACTGATTAAAGGATTAAGGATAAAACAGAGAATGCAATCTTAGAAGTACAGGGTGGTTTTAGAAGAGGTAGGGGTTATATGAATCAGATTTTTACAGTTAGGCAGATATGCAAGAAATATTTAGCAAAAGGTAAGGAGGTGTATGTTGCGTTTATGGATCTGGAGAAAGCATATGATAGAGTTGATAGGGAAGCAATGTGGAATGTGATGAGGTTATATGGAGTTGGTGAAATGTTGTTGCAAGCAGTGAAAAGTTTCTACAAAGGTAGTAAATCATGTATTAGGATAGGAAATGAAGTGAGTGATTGGTTTCCGGTAAGAGTGGGGCTGAGACAGGGATGTGTGATTCGCCGTGGTTGTTTAACTTTTATGTTGATGGAGTGGTGAGAGAGGTGAATGCTCGAGTGCTGGGATGAGGATTGAAACTGGTAGACGAGAATGACCATGAATGGGAGGTAAATCAGTTGTTGTTTGCGAATGATAGTGTACTGGTTGCGGACGAGGAAGAGAAGCTTGGCCGATTAGTGACAGAATTTGGAAGGGTGTGTGAAAGAAGGAAGTTGAGAGTTAATGTGGGTAAGAGTAAGGTTATGAGATGTACGAGAAGGGAAGGTGGTGCGAGGTTGAATGTCATGTTGAATGGTTCAGTTCAAGTACTTGGAGTCTGTTGTAGCAGCAAATGGTGGAGTGGAAGCACATGTATGTCAGGGAGTGAATGAAGGATGCAAAGTGTTGGGAGAAGTTAAAGGAGTAGTAAACAATAGAGGGTTGGGCATGAATGTAAAGAGAGTTTTGTATGAGAAAGTGATTGTACCAACTGTGATGTATGGATCGGAGTTGTGGGGAATGAAAGTGACGGAGAGACAGAAATTGAATGTGTTTGAGATAAAGTGTCTAAGTAGTATGGCTGTTGTATCTCGAGTAGATAGGGTTAGGAACAAAGTAGTGAGGGTGAGAACAAGTGTAAGAAATGAGTTAGCAGCTAGAGTGGATATGAATGTATTGAGGTGGTTTGGCCATGTTGAGAGACTGGAAAATGGCTGTCTGCTAAAGAAGGTGATGAATGCAAGAGTTGATGGGAGAAGTACAAGAGGAAAGCCAAGGTTTGGGTGGATGGATGGAGTGAAGGAAGCTCTGGGTGATAGGAGGATAGATGTGAGACGCAAGAGAGCGTGCTATTAATAGGAATGAATGGCGAGTGATTGTGATGCAGTTCCGGTAGTCCCTGCTGCTTCCTCCAGTGCCATGGTTGACCGCAGAGGTAGCGGCAGTAGGGGATTTAGCGTTATGAAGCTTCATGTGTGGTGGATAACGGGGGAGGGTGGGCTGTGGCACCCTAGCAGTACCAGCCAAACTCGGTTGAGTCCCTTGTCAGGCTGGGAGGAATGTAGAGAGGAGAGGTCCCCTTTTTTGTTTCATTTGTTTGATGTTGGCTACCCCCCAAAATTGGGGGAAATGCCTTAGTATATGTATGTATGTACATTAAAAAATATGAAGACTTTCCGTGACGATACCCATTACTATAAATGCAGGTAGAAATTACATTTTTCTTCAATTAAAATGATTGAGATGAATATTGAGGAAGAACAACAAAATAAAAAAAAGCAAGAGGAATTTAATGAACAAAGAAAAGTTCTTAATTAACAAGACAACATTAAGTACAAACTTCATCCATCAATTCTGATGTCTGGTAGCCTTACAAAAGCTATGACATCTACGCTGTAGCCTACCTATAGCAATCCTGGAGTGTTGCTGCTTTGCGGGTCAATTTTCGTGCTAATCGATGAAGATCAGGAATACTTTTTAGGTGTTCTTCTCCAAGGCTATGACGCAAATCAACAGATGATACTAAAGCTTCAACTAGGTCTTGACGTTCTTCTGTAAAAGGTAACATACACTTTATTAGAATGCTAATTTTATTAAAAAAAGAAATAAAAGAATTGGTTAACGAAAAATAAGGACTGATATTAAAATTCTACCATTATTGACATTATTGATAAAAGTTTGATCAGAATATTTCCCTTTTATTTATTTACATATCCAAGTTCTGTTTTATAATTACTTGTGAACTTTGTAAAGATAGAAATTTTAATATGGATTTTATAACTGTATCAGGAGAGTTTGGGTTAACTTATGCTAGCAAGGGCATCTTAGGCTAACTTATAGCAGCATAACTATTTCAAATTCATATGAACATTTCTACTGAGATTAGGAAGCATGAATACATACAATATAAAATAAATCCAGTGAAAATACATTGACTTATAATACTATTTTTTGTACAAAATTACCTTTAAAGTGGTTATTTAATAAGAAAATATTTCAAACATTTGAAAATTATTCAACACACCTATCTTGTTGATGTCAATGAGGGGCTGTCGTAGCCACTGAGCAAGAAGGCGATGACCCAATGGAGTTCGGCACTTGTCCAAAAGACCCAGAATGGTATGCGTTTTGGAAGACCCACCAGACATCTCATGTGTTTCACCAAACGGCTCGACATGAAGTGCTCTGACTGCGGCACTATCTATTCTCACATACTGACTCAAATCATACTGGGAGAGGCGAAATTGCCCAAAATTTGATTCGTCACCAAGAAGCTGAAAAAAATTGTTCCATCAAGATTTGATATATTCAAAATCATTCAATACAATTCAGAAGTTCATGGATGCTATAGATGAAAACTTTAACCCAAAGTCAGTGAACATCAAAATGCTCACTTTAGAAAATTTCTTTACAACTAAGGTACCTTTCCTCAGGAGGGATTGCATCACATAGCTTCCAAACATCAGTCTTGAAATATACAACCCCTAAACATTGTTTATAGATAGATATAGATATATATATATATATATATATATATATATATATATATATATATATATATATATATATATATATATATATATATATCTATATATCTATATATATATCTATATATATCTATATATATATATATCTATATCTATATATATATATATATATATATATATATATATATATATATATATATATATATATATATATATATATATATCTATCTATCTCTATATCTATATCTATATATCTATATATATATATATATATATATATATATATATATATATATATATATATCTATATATATCTATATGTATATATATATCTATATCTATATCTATATCTATATATATATATATATATATATATATATATATATATATATATATATATATATATATATATATATATATATATATATATATATATAAGGAAAATTCTCCCTCTCTCTCTCTCTCTCTCAACATTCCTTTTAAATTAAGCTCTACACTCCTGATATTCTTATACTGTTTTTACAATGGGATTCGGTTTAGAAAAACCCATTATAAGCTGAAAATATCATAAACTGACTCTGTACTAGCTTAAATATGTACTAAGTAACAACCAACCTTAAGGTCTCATTGATCAGTAATTGTGAAAAGCATCAATAAATTTCCAAATAATGTAACAGGAAACATTACCATAACATTAGTTCACAATAATTCCCAAAACAATGATTAAGCAAATAAAAATGAAAGAAATACAATGCTTAGCTTAACGCAGTACATTTCATAGTCTCCATATTGGTACTTGCTAATATTTTTTCTGTGGTATTCACACTTAGCCACTTTTCTGTTATGGATGGTTAAATGTAAAAGTAATTATCAAAAGTAGAAGCTGGGGATGATATGGAAATAGTATGATCCTTTATATATTTCTCCTCTTCCTCTTCCATAAGCAATTTAATCAAAGTATCCAGTGACATTACCTCTTTACTGAACATACCCAAGATGTATATTGGATTTCAAAATTCTTTTCACTGAGTAAGTTTATAACAAGCAATGGCATCTAGACTTTGTCTCTCAACTTTCGCAAATCTTTTGTAGTTGATATCCATTTCTTCAAGAACATCTAATCTATTAAACCAGTGTTTAAAAAATACATAAACCAATCTGCCGTGAATTTTTTTTTTGGCTTGGCCAAATATGTTTGGTTCTCTATCTCTCCACTCATTTTTCTATCTCTACACATTCAAGAAGTTCTTCCTTATTCAGCCTCAATAAATAAAAGGTGTTGGATATCTTTATTAACTTCCAACCATAATCATTTTTGCAGCAATACATTCTTCATGCATACAGTATTTCTTCAACAGAATACTCTTTCTTTAAGCCTTTGAATGGCTTTGCATATGTTTTTTCATGTTCCATCCTACATTCCTTTGTTACCTGTAATGCTAAAGCTCTTCTTATTTGGACTTAAAATGTTGAGACCTTTCTAGAATATTCAATGTCTTTAGTTCTGTAGCTTCGATTGCCTGAGAAAACATGTTCCATAAATAATATTCCTTGAATATTGCCATGCTGCTTTATGAAGTTGTGTTTGGTTGAAAAACACAAAATATACACCATAATGCATATATCTTGGGTATTATGGATGTCCTGGATCATTATTTATAGAAAAAGGTACCTTTAAAGAAGCCCTGTTCTGACATTCTTCAACCTGAAAATGAAACAATACAAATGTAATCTTCAAACAAAGCAATACCCATTCAGGCATTTTTTGTTGGAGTGAAAATGAATGGGAAGAAAATGAGAGGCCTAATTTTGCTAATGCTCTAGGTTTTTTGAAGAGGGGAATCGTAAAAGCTTTAACTCGAGGCCAAACATATTTCCACCTAAAAGAGGAATTATAAGTTCTTCAAGTCTTCAACACAGGCATGGACTTCACATTTTGATATATGTACAGTATGCGAATTCGGGCATTTGCTTCAAACATACTGTAAGTCTGTCTCGTCTACATTGAATATTTGCTCTGTCAAATATTTGTATTCACCAGTAATAATATTAAATTCTTTCCTGTGTTTTTCTCAGCTCCTACATTATCAGCACTTACAGCTTCATTGCTAACTTTTATAACATGAAAAATATTAAGATTCTTAAAACACTGCAACCATCTGTGGTTTGGGGCACAGTCCAACACAAATTCTAAACTGATACAGTACACTAAACTGTCCCACTAAAGATAAAGCGAAGGAATTTTCAGAATAACTGATGGATGGGTACTTGGAATAGGAAATATGCATCTTTCAGATCCAATGAATACATGAAGTAATCTTATCTCTCTGACTAAAAGCAGTAATGACCAAACAATTTCTATCCTGAAAGGAGTATAGAGGATAAACTTGCTTGGCAATGACCAATCTCCAACTGCCAGTCCCATTTTCCACCATGAAGATATGACTGTAGAATCCTAGAGGTGGATCACCAACAACTGCCAGCCCATATATATCTAGCATTGCTCCCACCTCTGCTGACACAGCTAGAGCTTTCTGCAACCCTGTGTGGTGTAGGCATCTAGGAGGATCAGAGTGCAAGTGAAGGGCAGTAAAAATCCCTACTGAAGAAGGCCTAACTCTCCATTTCTGTCAGGTTGCCCAATAGCACAAGAGGCATTCTTCCCCTCACTGTAGCTGGGGATGGGGAGCACCTACTTCAGCATCTCCTACAGCCCTCCAAAAATGCGAGTATGAAATGTGTAGCCTAGAACTGAAAACATTCAGGAGGTGTTGACAATCCTGGATAGGGTTTCAGAGGAAACAGAGCCTTATTTAAACCGGAGCCTCTCTGTGTAGGTGTCCTCAATGGCTTGGTTCCAACCACCTTCAAAGGTCCAAAAAGGAAGCTGCACAATGGATCAAGGAGCCTTAAGACTAGGTTCATCAAGTACCCACAGTTGTGTCAGCTTCACTCTTACCAAACAGTGAGTGGGATCAAAGCACTGACCCATTACATAGTGCTTTCACCATCCCTGAAGCAATCTACTTGGAGAAAAAGGATGTAATAGCATCCTTCCTTTCCAAGACACAGTTGACCCAAGTAGTCATAGTCTGCTTACGGTAGAAGGTTAAACTGCCTTAGAAACAACCAAGATCCAAAAATGTCTTTTGTTGACACTAGACAACGTTCTTTCATGAGCAAAGTTTGCTTATATGCCAGACAAGCTGTCTACACAAAAAGCTGACTGGATAGATGGCATAAGCATGGATTACATGCTTTTGACCTCCAAAGTGAAAAATGGAAATCCCTCAAATTTGAAGACGATCCAGTGGAAGGGACCTTAACAAAGCAGAAAGAGCAGGGTCAGCATGGAGAAGTGACAACACAGAATCAGAAAAATCAATTTGATACACGAGAGGCTGCAAAAGGAGCTTGCATGACTGGCTCAACCTGAGAGAACTCACAGCTGGGGACCTGAGTGTTCACACAATCAAAGACCCAGCATCCTCAACACTTCATACTCAGCGAGGACTGAAGATCAGCCAATTTTTGGGGAAGGACACGTAAGGTAGAGTAAATAATTGTACCTGGAAATGTACACTAACTGCTACCACCGAGATCTACAGAAATGAAACGATGGAAATGAGAAGGTGACCTATTCATGGCTTCACAACCCAACCTGATAGTGGATATACTAAGTAGAGCTCTATAAAATGAACGGATGCCTAACCACATTCTCATGGAAACTCAGAGAGACAAAATCTACGTGAATCCTGAAGAGGGCAACAGCCAAGAACCAGACTGACTACATCCTATCCGCAAAAATAGAAACAGGGACTACGTCCAACCAAACATGAATGGACGCCGTCCACTAAAATGTAAACTGGGAATACAGAACACAGACTGAACCCTGTCACCACCCTAGGAAGCACTGACATGACTGTCCACAATCTGGGTCCTCACTTCCCGACAAGAATCAGGAGGCTCTTAAGACGGAGAGAACAGAGACACGCTGAAAAGAAGGAGAAGGAATTAGCATGTCCACCTGGCTAATGGTAAAGATTAAGACAAGAGAAGCTGACTTTTTAGGCAACAAAGAGGAACTGGAAGCCTTGAAGGAAGCAGGTATCTTGAAGCCACCCAAATAAAACTCCAAAAAAGATGAACCAACATAAGAAGTGTGGCTAGACTTATTACAAGTAGCCTTACCATAAGCCTCTTTTGCCACCTCTTAGAAAGAGGAGGCTATGAAGATGAGGAGGATGATGAGTGACAAACTAGAAAAGAAACTGAAGGAATAACAAATTTTATTCCTTTTCTTGTTCAGATTGAGAGCTAAACTCAACAGGCATGCTGGTGGTCAAGGCCTTCACAGATGCTACTCTCACAGAGGCTGAAATTACTTCTATGGGTACTATACCACTAGTACCAGGAACATTTTGAGAGGATGCCATCATAAATATCAAGGTCACCAAATAATAACTTCTAACTAAACGAAACCTTCACCTCTGCTCCCACTTCTGGTGGTGATTCACGAGCAATGAGGCTATAATCAACCTCCCCCAAGCCACCAGATAACACGACCAATTAAACCTACATAGAGCCAACGCAAGAGGAAGACTGTGGAGGGAGGATGGATGATCTACAGGTATACGAGTGTCTTCACTTTAGAGGAGCAAGTTCCCCTGATGATCGCAAACATATCAATTTCACTCTCTTACTCTTCATCTCAAACCTAGCCCACTGAAAGGACAAACGACAACACTGAACAAGGAGATGCATACGAACAAACGTGCTCCCTTGACACTAAAAAAAAAATTCATGTGGTCGATGGAAGGTGAACTCACTCACGGCTCTCTTCCATACGGCAAGCATAATAAAACACAGGCTAAAAACACTGAACACAATTGAAAAAATCCAAGTAGAGATAATGCAGATGGGAACAAAAATAAAAAGCAGCAACACATCCATTAGGGGATAAGGCTAAGCTCTTTATTTAATAAACTAAGTTAGGAAACAAGAGTCCAATCTCTTGAACTTAAGGGTTGGTAAACATTGGGAATATTGTGTTTTAGTTGGTAATGAATGAAAATATATTTCAGGTAAAAATTATGGAATTAAAATTATCTCAGTTTATTATAAGAAAGTTTTCGTAAAAATAATTTTAGGTTTAAATATTGATTTGTCTAAAAGTAAAAAAAAAAAAAACATGAAAATAAGATACCTCATTTGCTAGCACAAAATCACATACAGTATTCTTTTTTTTGTAGAAGCTCCTTAAAAATATCAGAAAATTATAAAAATAGATATAGGTAAAACTACTCGTATTTCTTTTTATCATTTGCAGAAAAGGTTTACAGGATAACAATTAAACCAGAAGCCTTAGGGTGTAAGAGGAAAACTTCTTTGCTGAGAAAGGAAGGATAGGTATCTTTATTGACAGTATTTCTATTTTTTGTCAACTTGATCATTTTGCCATATATAAGTGAATCTCTGCACATATTTTTTTTTATAATAGTTGTGTATTTAAATAGCCAAATTAAAGTGAAGTTAAAAAAGGCAAATCAATGGTTATGGAGGAAGGACTGTATAAAAGAAGGCTTAAAATACTTCTTCCAAAGACCAAACACAAACCTTAACAATAGATGGAAACACCAATAAAGTTGAATAATTTCCTCTACAACACTGACTTACCTAAACAGCAAGAATATCAAAGCTTTGGAGGTCAATAAAAAATTATGTAACATTTCAGGAGGGTTACTTCTTACCTCTAGATATTTGATGACAACAGTCAAGGCTGCAAGGGCAACAACTCTATCAAATTCTGGTCTTGCAGCAACAGAGCTGGCATCTTTTACTCCTCGCAAAAGACGATTCAAATCTTGATCTGCATCTTTCACTGAGAATTCATTCTTCTTTCTCTCAGTGAGGAGCATATTGCTTCTTGAAAGTACCTAGGATATTTGGTATGTTAGCAAATTATTACTATACAATGAAAAATATTTTCAGCCTAATATCATCTAATAATTCTTCAACATCTCAATTTCTATTGCCCTTATCTACAAATTGGATATGTATTTTTCTTGTTTTTCTTTTTACATATATTTAACACTAGAATTAATTTCCTTCTTGTGCCATTTTATTAATCTACATAACTTCCTCTAGTCTTCTATCAATAATGTTCACATTAAAGAGTAGCCTATCTAAATTCCTTGTTTTAAAAACACTTTTAGATTATAATACAGTATTAAGAGTTAACATATGCATTTTCTTCCAGAATCAGCACACAACATTTTAAAAAATTGGCTGGCATTCAGGGCATCCTGAAGTAACTACCATACTCGGTACTTCAAGTTTATGCATTTTCGTGATTCACTAATATTGCTTTATTCGTATGTAAAATAAACTTGAATAATGTACAATATGTTGTTACATAAATGTAATAATTTCTTATATTTTTCAGCATTACCTATAGAGTAGGTTGTAGCTTAGCTAGCAATAATAACAACAACAATTTGTTTACTTTATAATACAACAGTATTTATTGATTGCAGCAGTTTTAAAAAGGCAAAAAAGAGTTCCTATAAAGAAATTGCATTTACAATTTCATACAAAACTAGAAAAGCACTCTAAGGTGCAAGACCTCCGCCGTGGCAGCTTATTTCTCAAAAACTGCTTACCTTTCCCAGAATCAATTTAGACCGTAAGCGTATTTGAAGTGTGTGACAACCATGAGTAAAGTTGGGGTTATGGTTACGGTTAATTCGGTCGACCTTAACCTTTGACCTAGGAATTTTAAAAGTTAAACACTTCCACATCTCAACATAACAACTAATCCCTGAAAGTTTCACTATACTATGAGTAAAATGGTGGCCTGGAACTTGTTAAAAAAACAAACAAATAGACAAACATCGGGCGAAAACATAACCTTCCCATTTCGTTAGCAAAGAAAATAACAACTATTTTGTTTATAGAGTTGCTATGCATGCACGGATTGAAGACAACTCAGCCATATTTTGAAGTTTCTCTAGTTACCTACTGTTGTCAATCATTTCTCAACGACCCAAATCAATTATTCTTAGATTGCCAATGTCAGTGGTTGGGATGGAAATATCCTTATTGAAAACCGAATTCTAGTAATAAAATTTCCTATTTCTATACTCACCTAATGTTCATATAGCTTCTTTTCCAGGAGTCTACTTTTATTGACATTTACCCAAAAATTTGAAAAATACTTTAAAATTTTCCCATCTTTCCCTTCACAAATAAAAGCCTTTAGTAAAAGAAGGAACATTCTAGTACAGGTGGTAACTGACACACCAAGGTTTCTGTCTCTTCAGATTGTCTGTAGTGATTGAACCTCTCCAGATTATTTGCTTATTACTGAGCATTAATATACCTTCACCTGTTGGTGTGGCAATTACTGCAGGGAGTATATAAGGGAATTGTTGCTAGATCTTGATCTGTATTAGAAGAAAAAGATATTTAGTTTTAGTAAAAAAAATTATCTGACATTTCAATGGATTCTGAGTTTTTCTCTGTTTTTAAGAAGCATTGGTTTTATGGATAAGCTTTAAATTTCTATTTATCACAGATTCTTGTACCTTAATGTATTTTTCATACCTTTATATTTGCTGTTTCTTTTTTATTCATTAGATTTATTGTCGCAAACGAAGTGAGCAACCTTATATGAAATGCCAAAATGCCAACCCATAGCCCCATCATTCCCTAACCATAGATTTTGGAGTGGGTATGGGGGAAGTAGCTGATATTTTTGACGGTGGAGTCAATAACTCCAATACCAATAAACATATTCAAATGAAATTTTAAGGGATTACTTAGATATATATATGTTTTGTTTCTGATAATTTTCATGCTCATACCTGCTATAGGCATGCCCTGGCTGTCACTTTTGTTCGTAAGTGAAGATTTTTAGCTAAAAAATCAATGGAGGAGCAAACTACTCCTAGAGTTTTACAGATATCCCAATTATTTTCACAGGGTTTGATGGGTGTTATGTGAAGTATATTCATTTAAATTTTTGTATTAATACTTGCTATAAAAAAAGTCCCAGTAGCCATTTTTCGATATCCGGTGGAGGCTGATTTTCGTCAGCGCAGTAAATTACTCGTAGAATATTTCACATACCTAAATGAAATTCAGGGATTTATGGAATGGATATTTACTTTGTCCATATTAATTTTCAAGTTGATATCTTCCATAGAAAAGCCACAGCAAACGTTTATTTTGGTATGGGTTCAATGGTTATTTTTGGTGGTAGAGTAAATTGTTCCTAGAATAATTCAGCTAATATTTCGGCGGTGGGGTAAATAACTCCTATACAAATAAATATATTCAAATGAAATTTTAAGGGATTATTCAGATACATATAAGCTCTGTTTCTCCCAGTTTTCATATTCATACCTGCTATAAGCATGTCCAGGCTGTCACTTTTGTTCGTGACTATTTTAAGCTAAAAATCAGTGAGGAGCCGCAAAAACTACTCTTAAAATTTTACAATATCCAAATGATTTTCACAGGGTTTGATGGGTGTTATGTGAACTACATTTATACCAATTTTCAAATCGATACTTGCCATAGAAAAGTCACAGTAGCCATTTTTCAATGTCCACAGGGGGCCGATTTTCGGCGCCGCAATAAATTACTCATAGAATACTTCACATACCTAAATGAAATTTTCAGGGATCTATGGGATGGATATTTACTTTGTCCATACTGAATTTCAGGTTGATATCTGCCATAGAAAAGCCACAGCAAAACTTTATTTCGGTATGGGTTGAATGATTATTTTTGCCGGTGGAGTAAATTGTTCCTAGAATAATTCATATATCCAAATGAAAATTTCAGGGATTGATGTGAAAGTTTCTCTTCCTGCTAAATTCCATGGTAATATCTACAATTGAAAAAACACAGTTATCATGTAGCCTTCTTAAAAATGATGTTAAATGTAGCAACATTAGAGTGAACTGCATGATAGTGTGTGACATCAACGAGGGACTCTGCTGATCTCATAAACAATATCCGTCCCAAGTTCAGTTACTTATAATACATTTTTCCCTCCTGAATTTAATTGGCCCAGCTCTAAAGTCGAGCTTGACTCATTGGGCTGGTAAATCTCCTCTTCACTCAAGGGGTTACCTACTGCACTGTAATTGTTCAGTGGCTACTTTCCACACAGTAAGGGTAAAAAAGACACTTTAGCTATGGTAAGCATCTCTTCTAGTCTTGGATAGTGCCCTAGCCTCTGTTCCACGGTCTTCCACTGTCTTGGGTTAGAGTTTTCTTGCTTCAGGGTACACTCGGACACACTATTCTGTTTCCTTATTTCCTTTTATCACTGGACTATTTTCCCTGTTGGAGTCCTTGGACTTCATTCTGCTCTCTCAAAATTGGGTTTTATGTTAAAATAATAGTAAACGATACAAATGTATGCAAAATGGAAAGCCAATTAATAGCACTCACTTGCTGGCTAATTTACCTCAACTAACAATAATATTTTGAATTCTGGATGGAGTCTGAAGTGAAGAGGCCAATAAAATAACAAATCTCTATGGATTAGGGTTTAGATGGGTAGCATAATCATGTAACTATGTGGTATGGTGTACCGTAAGCACAAATCTTGCTTGCAGAGGATACCATATACAGTATGGACACACTAGAGATTGAGCTTAAATTTGTTGCTGTGCCCATTCAGCCAAATTTGCATTGCTTTTTATCCCTTCCCCTTGGTTTCCACATTGTTCCCAAAACTCAACTTCACCTTTCTTCAACTATTACCATTTATTCAGCAAATCCCTGAGGGGCCCCTACAGGTCTAGACATGCATCAGTGATTTTGTTACAAGTAATTTATATCAATAATAATGCACACAAATAGAAACAAACAAACCTTTTTTGCTCTATATCAAACACCTCATCAGTTTTACGACGTTTTCCTAAATCTATGGACTAGCATGTAAATCAATAATTTTTGTGATTTGAAACTCCAAAACACACATAATACTATAATTTTACTGGGAATCCTAATTAACCTAAAATGATGAAGGATAGAAATAATTATGACAAAACTAGAAAATGTTCTAAAAGGTAAACAATCTTATAGCCAGAATCACTCACCTGTTTGAGCTTAACTCCATCTGGGCCCAAATCGCCTTGTGCAATTAAGCATTCCTTAGGTCCAAGTTGAACTATTAGAGCCTCTAAGTTACTGAACGAATCATTATCAGTGAATTCTGATAGAGTCATTACCCTTCCTGCTGCATCAACGTAACCGGCTCCAACAATCTGATATGAATGGAAACCATTATAGTAAGGGAAAGATAATAAAACATTACATTTATACATTCAAAGCAATCAACAAACCAAAAACCTTACAGCATTTAATAACCTTGAGAACAAAATTGAGTTTACAATTATTGTGACTCAGACGTTACATCAACATATTAAATCTTTACATGAGCATTTATACCAATAAATATAGAAATGTTGCAAACAATATCACATTGAACTTAATGCAGCTTTAAACTTACCCTTTGTCCACCTTCGGATGACAATTTTACTGCCATTACGCCTGTTGTAACATTCAACTCGCTGTTTCCCCCAAAGAGGATTTCTTCAAACTGAGACAAATTGCCAGGGGAGGCCTATAAGGAATAAACCATAATAATTCAAATGATTAATTGTTACATAAAAAATTATTCAAAATTACACTTCTTAAAACTTAAAAAATTTATATTAAGGAGTTACACTTTGATATAAAAATGTTATTTTCCTTAGTAAAATAAATTTTTGAATATACTTACCCGATGATCATATAGCCGCATCCCTGCTGCCCGACAGAAAAAAACCTACGGGAGGAATACGCCAGCGATCGCTATACAGGTGGGGGTGTACATCAACAGCGCCATCTGTCAAGTAGGTACTCAAGTACTCGATGTCAACAACGAACCAATTTTCTCCTCTGTCCCACTGGTTCTCTATTGGGGAGGAAGGGTGGGTCCTTTAATTTATGATCATTGGGTAAGTATATTCAAAAATTTATTTTACTAAGGAAAATAACATTTTTCAATATCAAACTTACCCGATGATCATATAGCTGATTCACACCCAGGGGGGTGGGTAGAGACCAGCATAACAAGTTGACATTATGAGCTAAGTATTCCGTATTTCATTTTAGCAGTTATTCAAAATAACAAGCATAAAATAAATAAGTACCTGGTAAGGAAGACGACTTGAACAATTACTCTGCCTTTTTAAGTACGTCTTCCTTACTGAGCCTCGCGATCCTCATAGGATGCTGAGCGACTCCTAGGAGCTGAAGTATGAAGGGTTGCAACCCATACTAAAGGTCCTCATCAAAACCTCTAATCTAGGCGCTTCTCAAGAAATGATTTTGACCACCCGCCAAATCAAGTAGGATGCGAAAGGCTTCTTAGCCTTCCGGACAACCCAAAAATATTTCAAGAGAAAGATTAAAAAGGTTCTGGAATTAGGGAATTGTAGTGGTGGAGCCCCCACCACTACTGCACTCGTTGCTACCAATGGTCCCAGAGTGTAGCAGTTCTCGTAAAGAGACTGGACATTCTTAAGATAAAAGACGCGAACACTGATTTGCTTTTCCAATAGGTTGCGTCGAATGTATTTTGCAGAGATCTATTTTGTTTAAAGGCCACGGAAGTTGTGACAGCTCTAACTTCGTGTGTCCTTACCTTCAGCCAAGCTTGGTCTTCCTCATTCAGAAGGGAATGAGCTTCTCGTATAAACAGTCTGATAAAAATAGGATAAAGAATTCTCTGACATAGGCAAAGATGAATTCTTAACTGAACACCATAAAGCTTCAGACGGGCCTCGTAAAGGTTTTTAAAATAGAACTTAAGAGCTCTTACAGGACATAATACTCTTTCTAGTTCATTTCCAACCATACGATAAGTTTGGAATATCGAACGATATTGGTCAAGGCCGAGAAGGCAGCTCGTGTTTGGCTAGAAAACCAAGATTTAGAATATGTAGCCGTTTCGGATGAGAATCCGATGTTCTTGCTGAAGGCATGAATCTCACTGACTCTTTTAGCTGTGGTTAAGCATATCAGGAAAAGTCTTAAAGGTGAGATCTTTCAGGGAGGCTGATTGAAGTGGTTCGAACCTGTCTAATATAAGGAATCTTAGAACCACGTCTAAATTCCAACCAGGTGTAACCAAACGACGCTCCTTCGTGGTCTCAAAAGACTTAAGGAGGTCCTGTAGATCTTTATTGTAGGAAAGATCTAAGCCTCTGTGACGGAAGACTGATGCCAACATGCTTCTGTAACCCTTGATAGTGGGAGCTGAAAGAGATCGCTCTTTCCTCAGATATAAGAGGAAGTCAGCTATTTGAGTTACAGAGGTACTGGTCGAGGATACGGATACTGACTTGCACCAGTTTCGGAAGATTTCCCACTTCGATTGGTAGACTCTAAGGGTGGATGTTCCCCTTGCTCTAGCAATCGCTCTGGTTGCCTCCTTCGAAAAACCTCTAGTTCTCGAGAGTCTTTCGATACTCTGAAGGCAGTCAGACGAAGAGCGTGGAGGCCTTGGAGTACCTTCTTTACGCGTGGCAGACGTAGAAGGTCCACCCTTAGGGGAAGAGTTCTGGGAACGTCTACTAGCCATCGAAGTACCTCGGTAAGTTATTCTCTCGCGGGCCAGAGGGAAGCAACTAGTGTCAACTTTGTCCCTTCGTGAGAGGCGAACTTCTGCAGTACCTTGTTGACAATCTAGAACGGAGGGAATGCATAAGATCTAGATGAGACCAGTCTAGTAGAAAGGCATCTATAAGAACTACTGCTGGGTCCGGGATAGGTGAGCAAAGTATCGAGAGCCTCTTGGACATCGAGGTTGCGAAGAGATCTATGGTTGGCTGGCCCCAGGTGACCCAAAGTCTCTTGCATACATCCTTGTGGAGGATCCAATATGTTGGAATTATTGTCCCTTCCTACTGAGACAATCTGCTAAGACATTCAAGTTGCCTTGGATGAAACTTGTTACTAGTGAAAAGTCTAGACCTGTTGAACAGGAGAGGAGGTCACTTGCGAACTCGTACCATGTCAGAGAGTAGGTCCCTCCTTGCTAGGAGATGTACATCAAAGCAGGGAGTTGACCGTGTTCACCTCCACTACTTTGCCTTGAAGGAGAGACCTGAAGCTTTTCCAGGTCAGACGTACTGCCAGAAGCTTCTTGCAGTTGAAATGCATTGTCCTTTGACTCGAGTTCCATAATCCCGAGCATTCCCTACCGCCTAAGGTCGCACCCCAGCCTACGTCTGATGCGTCAGAGAAGAGAACGTGGTTGGGAGTCTGAACAGTCAGGGGAAGACCTTTTCAAAGGTTGATAAAGTCCTTTCATCAAGTCAGACCAGACTTATCTTCCGGAAACCGGGATCGAGACCGCTTCTAGCGTCTTGTCTTTTTCAGTGAAGAGCTAGATGAAACCGAAGAGGACGGAGGTGTAGTCTTCCAAGTGACACCAATTGAACCACGGATGACAGTGTCCTAACCAGACTCATCCACAGCCTGACAGGGCCGTGTTCCTTCTTCAGCATCTTCTGGATGGATAGCAGGGCTGGGGGTTGATCGTCTTGTTCAGCCATGTCCTCATCAGAGGGTTCCTCATCCGAAACTGATGAGGAAACGGCAACAGAGTGGGCAACGTCTGACTCGCTGAATCCGGTCGCACTGATGGATGCGTGACGGAGCCGGACACAAGATCATGGTACTGCACAGTCTGTGAACTGTCAACCATGGAGACGCGAGGAAGTACAGCGACAACCCGAAACTGTCTAGACTGTCTGGGTTGTGCAGACAATCCCTTATCGGGTTGCTGAGGTTGCCGCACTGCGTCACAACAAGTCACCTCTGCTGGTTGTTGAACGTCTTCCTAGTGACACACTGAACGTCCACAACCACCTCCGAGATTCGCTTAACGTCAACGTGCGACTGGCAACCCACACTGGGTCGCACCGGTGGAGGACCCATCTCAACTGGCGGACGTGAGTAGGATACCTCAGCTTCAACAGGGCGTACAACCAACCAGTAGGAAGGTTGTTGGTTAGAAGGTTCTTCTCCGTAAAAAATCCTCTAACAAGGACTAAGCTTGGACTGCATGTCTTGCAACAAAGCCCAAGGTCTATGGGAGCAGGTGTGGCAACAGACGGGGTTAGCGACTGAAGCGGAACCATTTACCCTCCCTGGAAGCATGTTATGCTTTAATTAAAGTCCATAGGAGGCTAAGCAGCTTAAGGCTCCTCTCCAAATGACAGAGTCCTCAAGGGAATATCAGAAGGAGGGAGAACAGCACTATCTCATCTACCGGAACCATGTCCGAGAAAAGCTAGGTATTCTCAGTGAGGGTTTCACTGGTGCATAAGCAGCAGACCAGAAGGCAACGTTATGTAACTGCTTGACAGTCTGTGAACTGTCAAAAACTGAACTGTCAACCCCAACAGGTGCGTGAGGACATACAGCACTGGTGTATTAGTAGCAGACCAGAATGCAACGTCATGTAACTGCTAGACAGTCTGTGAGTTGGCAACAACCAAAGCTGTGTGGGGAAGCCTCAACTCCTGACTGACTAGTTTGCTGCGGGCGAGTGGCGGTAACCACAGTGTGTTGTGGAGGCTGACACACCGTGTCAAAACACGGCAGCTTGTGGTAGCTCACGCACGGCAACGGAGTGCTCCGTGTGTCTGTGGGAGTCAGCATGCGTCTGGCAGGGTCGACTGCGCATGGGTGGAGGAGCTCTCACAACAAGAGTGTGGGAGCAGGCAGCCATGCTGGGCGCACAACCGTGGCAGGCTGTAGGCCAACGGGTGCATCGTCAACCTTCTCGCAGTCGGAGTGTGGGAGCTGGCAACAACAAAAGCGGAGTGCTGGTGCGTGGGAGGGACTACCGTGGGTTGCGGAGCATGCCGCATTGTGTCAAAACACGGCAGCTCGACAGCACCTTCCCACTGCTGATGCGGTAGCTCACGCATGTCAACGGAGGGTGTAGCATGAACATGCGTCTGGCAGGGTGGACTGCGCATCGGTGGTGGAGTTCTCACAGGTGGAGTGTGGGAGCAGGCAGCCGCAGTATCTGCTGAGCGCACAACCGTGGAAGGTTGTAGGTTAACAGGTGCAGTGCCAACCTTCTCAGCACGATACTCCTGCATGAAGGAAGCAAGCTGAGACTGCATAGTCTGCAGCATGGACCACTAGGGTCTACAAAAGACGGCAACAACGGAGCTACTGTCCGTTGTGACTGAGGGTCTAAAACAGCTGGTGCGGCAACAGACGGAGTTACTGCCTGTTGCGGTACCACCTTGCCTCTCTTGGGAGGTGTGCAGTCGTCGGATGACTGCAGCGAGTCCGAACTGACCCAGTGGCTACACCTAGGCCGTTGGACTTGCGCGGAAGGGACCGACTTGCATTTAAAAAACTGCAAGATTTGGTCCATGGTTTCTGCGAGAAACCTCTTCCGCAGACGAGGAATAAATGGGCTCTCTCGTCTTTGTGTGGGTGGGGTGATCACGTCGGCAACGTGTGTAGATACGCCCGAAACCACGGAGGGAAACGTCTGTTCGTCGATCAAGGCCTGTGGAACCCATAAGTCCTTCGACATTACTTCTCCCCTGGGCTTGGGAGCTTGTAAGAGGTATCGGACTAGGTGAACAACTGGCACGAACAGACGAACCCTCGAACGCAACACTGTAACACTTTGCGCATATCACTTTATCACTTTTGATTTTCTGTCTGCACTTATTTCACTGAAATCGAAACTTTAACTGATTTCCACCTGAAACACGCAATCCTATCCTTCATTAAAAGGTAGTAATAGCGAAAACAGTTTACAATGCAACAGAAAAACATAATAAAGATAAAGAATTCAGTGGCTGGAAAAGAGACTAAACACTAGATCAAATAAACTACGTTTAAAATCTCTCACCGCATAAAGCCTGGGAACAAGAATAAAACTCTAGAAACGTTTTACCTTCTTCCCCTACAGCGACTAGGGAGAAGAGTAAAAAACGAGAACAACGTTACCCGCTTGAACGAAACATTTATTCTCCTCTCTCTCCCTCCGTCTCTATCTCTCTCTCTCTTCTCTCTTGACTTAGAACCTGAGAGAAGAGCCCAATTAAATATCGTTAAAACATATTATTAGCTAAAGGAAAAACTGAAAGGTTTCCCAAATAAAAAGGTCCTTTATTTAGAATTTAAACCATTTAAGCTAAGAAAGAATGAACGAAACGCTAGAATCGGTTTACTCTTACTGCAACGTGAAACCGTGAAATACTCTCTCTCTATCGTAACGATAGAGCGCATGTTGAACGTTCTGAACGTCAACAACTGCGGAGACTAAACTAAACGTTAGTTCAACTTTGAAAACAGTACGAGACTATCAAAGAAATTCTTTCAAAAACATTAAAATTAAAAAGGTATAAATTCTTAAAAGGTAAATACGATATGACGGGCTCAATGTTAATTAACTTCGGTTCCAAGTAAGGACCGCCTACTATTAGGAAAGGTCGCATATAAACAAACATAAAAATTAATTTTTATAAGTTTATAAAAAATGGAAAGTTAATCGAAGAGGCCTATAAAGGCGGAGAGATATAAAATAAATAGATCTATAACTTGTTAAGCAAAATTACCAAAAACCTAAACACACTTCCGTCTAAGGGAAGGGTCGGCCATTTAAAAGTGAAAGAGAGTCCATACTCTCTTCGTCACCAACACTTCCGTCTAAGGGAAGGGTCGGCCATTTAAAAGTGAAAGAGAGTCCATACTCTCTTCGTCACCATAATTAAATCTATCCAAAACGAGTTCAAGTTTTGAAATGAAGATAAAACCCCTGCATAGCGAAAGCTCAAAACTGGAAAAGTGTACTTCACCAAATCGTTGTGAAAACAAATCCAGTTAGGGACGGCGTATTTAGTAGGTCTTGCCTGTGGCACGACAGAGGGAAAATTGGTTCGTTGTTGACATCGAGTACTTGAGTACCTACTTGACAGATGGCGCTGTTGATGTACACCCCCACCTGTATAGCGATCGCTGGCGTATTCCTCCCGTAGGTTTTTTTCTGTCGGGCAGCAGGGATGCAGCTATATGATCATCGGGTAAGTTTGATATTGAAAAACTCTTTTACATACATTTTTGTACCAGGCCTATATAGGTTATTAATTTTCAAAATTTTTCTCTGATGTTCATTATATGATCAACAGAATCCTTAACAAATGGGTAAATTCATTCATATACAATGAAAATGTCAAGCCCCATAACTACAAGTTATTTTATGTCAAAGAATTCATCTCACTGCTAATTATTTCTCATTAAACTAACACCCCAAAATCCCCAACCAATGCCACATGAATTATACAATACAGCATTGTACTATGATTAAAAACATTAGAAATTAAACAAAGCAATGTTACATTGTGAAGACATATGATGTAAACAAAAACAGGTGACTAAAAAAAGATGGTTGGTGAGGCTGGCAAGTCTTAATATATTAGTCAATAGAAAATGTAAGCAAGTTCAAAAGCATATGTGTAAATTAAAGCCAAAAGGATGGAGTAGCGAATGTTAATACAAAAGGTGAATGTATGGAAATCAGACACCCATAAATATATCTGAACCAAAAGCCTCACTTTCACCTTTGGCCCAGGACTGAGAGGGGTGGAAGGGAAGTTAATTTAAAGGACTCAATTTTGTATAACTAGAAAAAATGATATTTTGATTATAAAATAAATTTTTGAATATACTTACCCGGTGAATATATAGCTGCAACTCTGTTGCTCGACAGACAACTCTACGGAAAAACTCGCCAGCGATCGCTACACAGGTAGCGGGTGTGCCCAACAGCGCCATCTGTCGACCAGATACCCAACTCTCATGTAAACAAAGACTCAATTTTCTCCTCGTCCCACTGCGTCTCTATTGGGGAGGAAGAGAGGGTCATTTAATTTATATTTACCGGGTAAGTATATTCAAAAATTTATTTTATAATCAAAATATCATTTTTAAATATTTAACTTAGCCAGTGAATATATAGCTGATTCACACCCAGGATGGTGGGTAGAGACCAGTAATATATGTTTACACTTTTATGAGCTAAGAGTTTTTTATTTCATTTTAGAAGTTATCAAAATAACAAAAACAAAATAAATAGGTACCTGGTAAGGAAGTCGACTTGAACAATTACTCTGCCTTTTAAGTACGTCTTCCTTACGGAGCCTCGCGATCCTCTTAGGATGATGATCGACCCCTAGGAGCTGAAGTATCAAGGGTTGCAACCCATACAACAGGACCTCATCAAACCCCTAATCTAAGCGCTCTCAAGAAATGACTTTGACCACCCGCCAAATCAACCAGGATGCGAAAGGCTTCTTAGCCTTCCGGACAACCCAAAAAACAACAATAAAAACATTTCAAGAGAAAGATTAAAAGGGTATGGAATTAGGGAATTGTAGTGGTTGAGCCCTCACCCACTACTGCACTCGTTGCTACGAATGGTCCCAGTGTGTAGCAGTTCTCGTAAAGAGACTGGACATCCTTTAGATAAAAAGACGCAAACACTGACTTGCTTCTCCAATAGGTTGCGTCCATTATACTTCGCAGAGATCTATTTTGCTTAAAGGCCACGGAAGTTGCGACAGCTCTAACTTCGTGCGTCCTCACCTTAAGCAATGCTTGGTCTTCCTCACTCAGATGTGAATGAGCTTCTCGTATTAACAGTCTGATAAAGTAGGATAAAGCATTCTTTGACATAGGCAAAGATGGTTCCTTAACTGAACACCATAAAGCTTACGATTGGCCTCGTAAAGGTTTAGTGCGCTTTAAATAGAACTTAAAAGAGCTCTCACAGGGCATAAGACTCTTTCTAGTTCATTGCCTACAATCTTCGATAAGCTGGGAATATCGAACGATTTAGGCCAAGGTCAAGAAGGCAGCTCATTTTTGGCTAGAAAACCAAGTTGTAGCGAACATGTGGCTTTTTCTGACGAAAATCCGATGTTCTTGCTGAAGGCATGAATCTCACTGACTCTTTTAGCTGAGGCTAAGCATACCAGGAAAAGTGTCTTTAAAGTGAGATCTTTCAGGGAGGCTGATTGTAGCGGCTCAAACCTGTCTGACATGAGGAATCTTAGTACCACGTCTAAATTCCAACCAGGTGTAACCAAACGACGCTCCTTAGTGGTCTCAAAAGACTTAAGGAGGTCCTGAAGATCTTTATTGTTGGAAAGATCTAAGCCTCTATGCCGGAAGACCGATGCCAACATGCTTCTGTAGCCCTTGATAGTGGGAGCTGAAAGGGATCGTCCTTTTCTCAGGTATAAGAGAAAGTCAGCTATTTGAGCTACAGAGGTACTGGTCGAGGATACAGAGACTGATTTGCACCAGTCTCGGAAGACTTCCCACTTCGATTGGTAGACTCTAAGGGTGGATGCTCTCCTTGCTCTAGCAATCGCACTGGCTGCCTCCTTCGAAAAGCCTCTAGCTCTCGAGAGTCTTTCGAGTCTGAAGGCAGTCAGACGAAGAGCGAGGAGGCTTTGGTGTACCTTCTTTACGTGTGGCTGACGTAGAAGGTCCACCCTTAGAGGAAGACTTCTGGGAACGTCTACTAGCCATCGAAGTACCTCGGTGAACCATTCTCTCGCGGGCCAGAGGGGAGCAACTAGCGTCAACCTTGTCCCTTCGTGAGAGGCGAACTTCTGCAGTACCTTGTTGACAATCTTGAACGGTGGGAATGCGTAGAGATCTAGATGTGACCAATCTAGGAGAAAGGCATCTATATGTATTGCTGCTGGGTCCGGGACTGGTGAGCAATATATTGGGAGCCTCTTGGTCAGCGAGGTTGCAAAGAGATCTATGGTTGGTTGGCCCCAAGTGGCCCAAAGTCTCTTGCATACATCCTTGTGGAGGGTCCATTCTGTTGGAATTACTTGCCCTTTCCGACTGAGACAATCTGCCATGACATTCAAGTTGCCTTGGATGAACCTCGTTACTAGTGATATGTCTTGACCTTTTGACCAGACGAGCAGGTCCCTTGCGATCTCGTACAACGTCAGTGAGTGTGTCCCTCCTTGCTTGGAGATGTACGCCAAGGCAGTGGTGTTGTCCGAGTTCACTTCCACCACTTTGCCTCGAAGGAGAGACCTGAAGCTTTTCAAAGCCAGATGTACTGCCAGCAGCTCCTTGCAGTTGATATGCATGATCCTCTGACTCGAGTTCCACAGTCCTGAACATTCCCGACCGTCTAATGTCGCGCCCCAGCCTACGTCCGATGCGTCCGAGAAGAGAACGTGGTTGGGAGTCTGAACAGCCAGGGGAAGACCCTCTCTTAGGTTGATACTGTCCTTCCACCAAGTCAGACAAGACTTCATCTTTTCGGAAACGGGGATCGAGACCGCTTCTAGCGTCTTGTCCTTTTTCCAGTGAAAAGCTAGATGGTATTGAAGCGGACGGAGGTGTAGTCTTCCTAATGACACAAATTGTTCCAGGGATGATAGCGTCCCTACCAGACTCATCCACAGCCTGACTGAGCAGCGTTCCTTCTTCAGCATGTTCTGGATGCATAACTGGGCTTGACTTATTCTGGGGGCCGACGGAAAAGCCCGAAAAGCTAGACTGTGAATCTCCATCCCTAAATACACAATAGTTTGGGATGGGACCAGTTGCGACTTTTCCATATTGACAAGGAGACCCAATTCCTTGGTCAGATCTAGAGTCCACTTTAGATCCTTCAGACAGCGACGACTGGAAGAGGCTCTGAGAAGCCAGTCGTCCAAATAAAGGGAGGCTCGGATGTCCGATAAATGGAGGAATTTGGCTACATTCCTCATCAGCCTCGTAAACACGAGAGGAGCTGTGCTTAGGCCAAAGCACAGGGCCCGAAACTGGTAGACCACCTTTTCGAAAACGAATCTCAGAAAAGGTTGGGAGTCTGGGTGGATGGGGACGTGGAAGTAGGCGTCCCTTAGGTCTAAAGAGACCATCCAGTCTTCCCTTCTGACCGCTGCTAAGACTGACTTTGTGGTCTCCATGGAGAACGTCTTCTTTGTGACAAAGACATTCAGAGCACTGACGTCTAGCACTGGCCTCCACCCTCCTGTCTTCTTTGAAACCAAGAAGAGGCGGTTGTAGAATCCCGGAGATTGAAGGTCCGAGACTTTGACCACCGCTCCCTTCTCTAGCAAAAGAGACACTTCCCGTTTCAAGGCTCGTCTCTTTTCTTCCTCTCTGTACCTGGGAGAGAGATCGATGGGAGACGTTGCTAGAGGGGGTTTCCGTACAAAAGGGATCTTGTACCCCTCTCTGAGCAACTTCACAGATTGTTCATCTGCGCCTCTCTTCTCCCAGGCCTGCCAGAAGTTCTTGAGTCTGGCTCCCACTGCTGTCTGAAGATGCGGGCAGTCAGACTCTGCCCTTAAAGGACTTGGATCCTTTCTTCTTCCCTCGCTTCCCTTCGGCACGAGCACCTCCTCTGCTGGAGGCTCTGCCACGAAAGGGCGGAATAAAGTGAGACGCTGGAGTGTCCATCCTTGGTCTAGCTGACAAGGTAGGCAAATGGGGAGCTTTGCGAGCTGAGGACGCAACAAGATCGTGAGTGTCCTTCTGCACTAACGAAGCGGCTATTTCCTTAATCAGGACTTCTGGAAAAAGGCACTTGGAAAGAGCAAAGAGAAGCTCAGATCTCTGGCACGGTGTAACTCCAGCAGAAAGGAATGAGCAGAGAGATTCTCGCTTTCTTAGGACTCCGGAAACAAATGATGCAGCAAGCTCATTAGACCCATCACGGACGGCCTTGTCCATGCAGGACATAATGAGCAAGGAAGTCTCTTTATCTGTCGAAGAGATCTTCCTGCTTAGGGCTCCTAGACACCAGTCTAAGAAGTTAAAAACTTCAAAGGCCCTAAAGATTCCTTTCAAAAGGTGGTCCAGGTCCGATGATGACCAACAAATCTTTGAGCGTCTCATGGCAAGGCGGCGGGGAGAGTCTACAAGACTTAAGAAGTCGCCCTGGGCAGAGGCAGGAACTCCCAAGCCGAGAGCTTCTCCCGTGGCATACCAGACGCTCGATCTAGAAGAGAGTCTAGCAGGGGGAAAAGCAAATGCTGTCTTCCCTAAACTCTTCTTGGACTGCAACCAGTCTCCTATCACCCGCAAAGCTCTCTTGGACGAGCGTGCGAGGACGAGTCTAGTAAAGGCAGGAGTGGTAGAAGGCATGCCTAAAACAAACTCTGAAGGCGGAGAACGAGGAGCCACAGAAACAAACTGGTCAGGAAACAGCTCTTTGAAAATGGCCAAAACTTTTCTAAAGTCCAAAGAGGGTTGAGTAGACTTAGGCTCGTCCACTTCTGATTGTGGTTCATCTATATGTGCAGCAACATCATCATCAGAAAGTTCCTCATCCGACAACTGATGAGGAAACGGCAACGGAGTGGGTAACGGCTGGTTCGCTGAGTCCGGTCGCACTGGTGCATGCGTGACTGAGCCGGACGCAACGTCATGGAACTGCTGCCCAGTCTGTGAGCTGGCAACAACCATGGTAGCGCGGGGACGCACAGCGTCTACCCCAGACTGTCTAGACTGATTGGGTTGCGCAGTGGAAACCACACTGGGTTGCGGAGGTTGACGCACCGCGTCAAAACAAAACAACTCTGACGGTTGTTGAACTTCCAGAACGTCAACGGCAACCTCCGTGCGTCGCTTAACGTTAACATGCGGCTGGCAGATCACACTGGAACGCATGGGTGGAGGAACTCTCTCAACTGGTGTGCGTGAGAAGGTTACCTCAGCGTCCACAGGACGCACAACCGATCGCTTGGAGGGTTGTAGGCTAGGTACTGCACTAGCTGGTACGGCAGCAACCTTCTCTGCATGAAAGTCCTGCATCAGAGACATAAGTTTAGACTGCATGTCTTGCAGTAGAGACCACTTAGGGTCTACGGGAGCAGGTGCAGCGACAGACGGTGTTAGTGTCTGAAGCGGTACCGCTTTGCCTCTCTTAGGCGGTGAGCAGTCCTCGGATGACGGCAACGAGTCCGAACTGACCCAGTGGCTACAACCGGGCCGTTGGACTTGTGCTGAAGGGACCGATTTACGTTTTAACGGTCGCGAGACCTTGGTCCAAAGTTTCTTGCGAGAAACACCTTCAGACGACGAGGTATAAATGGGCTCTCTCGTCTTAGTTAGGTAGGAGCGATCTTGGGTAGATATGCCCGATACCACGGAGGGAACGTCTGTTCGCTGATTAAAGCCTCTCGAACCCATGCGTCGTACGACATTGCTTCTCCCCTGGACTTGGGAGCTTGCAAGAGGTCCCGGACTAGGAGGACGACAGGCACGAACAGACGAACCCTCAAGCGCAACACTGTCCACAACACTATCACTTGGCACTTTAGCACTTCCCACTGCACTTTGGCACTTAAGCTCCTTCACATCCTCCATGAGCTGATTACGGTCACTAGCAAGGGACTCAACTCTCTCACCCAGAGCCTGGATGGCACGCATCATGTCAGCCATCGATGGTTCCTGAGTGCCAGGAGGGGGGTTAGGAGCAACCACTACAGGGGAAGGAATAGGTTGTGGGGCATGAGGAGAGGATACACCAATAGAACGAGAAGAACTTCTCCTAACTCTATCTCTCTCTAGCCTACGTGTGTACTTTTGAAATTCGATAAAATCGAATTCCGAAAGGCCAACGCACTCCTCACACCGATCTTCCAATTGACAGGTTTTATCCCTACAATTGGAACAAACAGTGTGAGGGTCGATAGAAGCCTTCGGAAGACGCCTAGAACAGTCCCTAGCATTGCATTTCCTAAATTTGGGAACTTGTGAAGGGTCAGCCATTTTGAATTGGTCAAGGGAAATTCCAAAAAACGATCAAAAAGTCATCAACAAAGAATCCGATATAAAAAAAGAGTTCAAGGATTTGTGTGAAGAAAAACCCTGCACAGCGAAAGCTCAAAACTAGAATATAGTACTTCACCAATTAGATGTGAAAAACTCCAGTTTAGCAACAGCGAGTAAAGTACGTCTTGTCGACACCTCGACAGAGAGAAAATTGAGTCTTTGTTTACATGAGAGCTGGGTATCTGGTCGACAGATGGCGCTGTTGGGCACACCCGCTACCTGTGTAGCGATCGCTGGCGAGTTTTTCCGTAGAGTTGTCTGTCGAGCAACAGAGTTGCAGCTATATATTCACCGGCTAAGTTAAATATTTAAAAATACAAATTACTTTAAAAAATTTGAGATTTGTTTTGTACGCAAAATACAGACCAATGGGAAGGGTTGTTGTTCTTTCCTGGAAATGATATACACCCTGGTCATGTAAGGGAGGAAAAGCATTAACTCCAGCTACCTCCTACAGTCAAAACTCTTGTTATCTGCGATTAATTGGTTTATGAAAATGGCCATACAATATATACCAGATTCAAGTACTGTATAAAAAAAAAAAAAAATTCTCATAAGAAGACATGAGGATCCAAAGTCCTCAACTTTTATCATATTTTATCAAAATGAACTTTATTTTACCTTAAATAAATAATAACTGTAATTATTTTGAATAAAGCAGGTCAGAACTGACCGTCCTGGATGGCGCCAGCTGGATCGGGACCCAGTCAGGAGTGGCGCTAATTTCAAAATTACAACTCCACAGAGTTTTAACTTATCTTTTACTTGCGGTAGTTGCGTTCGTTAAGTCTAAAAGTTTGCAAGTAGGATGTTCGCACCTTGAGAACCTACACAATATCCTTATTCATTGCAGGCGAAATTAAAAGTGAAGAGCTTCCAACAGGTGGGGGGTGGTAGCTTTTCGCCCATACTAACCACTAGTTATCTACTTCTATAATGATTTCAACAGCTGTTCCAGCTTGCACTGAAAATATGACAAACTTATAACAGAGTTTGTATTTTTCCTAACATACATACCCAAATTCTTTATTATAGGAGATATTCTAGCGCGAGCTGGAAAATATGGCAGAAAAACCTTAACAAGGTCGCTAACGACCAAGCAGGTAGTTATCCACCAGTTTGCGATGGGGGACCGCCGGTAGGTAGCTACTGTTTACCTTCAATCGGATTTTAACTAGGACTATTCTAGGGGACGGTGATGGAGGGAAGATCTGTGTAAAGAATTCGGGTTTGTATGTTAGGAAAAATACAAACTCTGTTATAAGTTTGTCATTTGCTCCTACACTTGATACAAACCCTCATTCTTTACTATAGGAGGCTTAAGTCTTGAGGTTAGGGTGGCCAAGGAGTTCCCTATTCCTAGGGAAGATAGTCCTTAGATTAGACTCTTTAGAAGAAAATCTCCCGTTAATCTTCTTTCTTTGTAGATCCCCATAATCTTAGCACAACTGAAAGTTTGTAGCTTTGTGGAAACAAATGTTTCAGGAAGAAGTGGGTCAGGAACATTCGACTCGGACCCTTTCATACTTAGGATTCCCACGACCTTGAAAAGGGAAACCTCGTGACTACGAGTATGACTTATACCTTGTGAGAGGAATCAGATGAGTTTCATACCTTATTTCAATTGGCAAGTCCAGCTGAAACTGGCTACAGACTAGGATACCCAGATGGGAGGGAGAAGGAAACGAAGAAGATAGATGGATGTCCTTCTTAAAACCTAGTGTAACACAGGATCCTCAACCAATGGCTACTGTCCCCTGAAAGGGCGTAAGGTAGCTACAGCACCTGTTGACCTGCCACAATAGTCCCTATAGAAAAGGTGTCAAGAGACCTATGTGTCACATCGCTCAAATAGTGAATGGTGAATGTAGATTGGCATTTCCAGACCCCAGCTCTTAAGACTTGGGAGACTGAGAAATTTCTCTTAAATGCCAGTGACGCAGCCACTCCCCTAACTTGATGGGCTTTGGGTTGTGCTGCCTCTGGGTCTATGTGAATGGCTCTCGCAATAACTTTCTTGAGCCAGAAAGAGATGGTGTTGCGAGAGATTCTCTTCTTTACCTTGTTGGTATTGAGGAAGAGATGACGGAGGCGTGGTCTGAAAGGTCTGGTGCTCTTCAGGTATTTCCTTAGCACCCTGACTGGGCACAGTAACAATTGGTCTGTATCGTGTGTTACCTTATTGAGGCTGGAAAATTGAAATTCTCGAAACTTCTCATCGGCCAATGAAGGATTCTGAGTTTTGGCCACAAAGCCTGGCACGAAGTTGAGTGAGACTTCCCCCCCATCCTCTAGAATGGGTGACGTCATAGGACAGACCATGTAGTGCACTGACCCTTTTTGCCGAGGCCAGAGCTACTAGGAAAACGGTCTTAAGGGTCAAAAAGTAGTCAGAGGTCCTATTTAAGGGCTCAAAACCTCGAATCAACAAGGTGATATCTTCCGAGGTGGAAAGGTCAACCTCTCTCGGTCTACAGATGAGGCTCAAGGCTGAGCGATAGCCCTTAATAGCCGAGACTGAGAGGAGCTTTTCCTCCATGAGGAACAATAGGAAGTCTGCCACTAAAGGAAGAGAGGGATCGAGTGGAGACAAGCCTCGCCCTCTAAACCAAGCTGCAAACACTCTCCATCTTGCTTGGGAGAAGTTTGTGGAATATTGGAGCAGGTACCTAGACATGTGCTCGGCCACTTTCTCTGAAAAGCCTGTGTCTGAGGAGTGACTGGACAGCCTCCAGGTGTGAAGTTTCAGTAAAGGAATTCTCCCGTGGGGGACACCATTGTGTGGCTGCGTCAGCAGGAGTTCTGGAAGAAGAAATCTTGGAACCTGAACCAGCAAGGAAAGGTCTGCGTACAAAGTATTTTAGGCCTTTCCAGGCTGCTAACAATTCCAGGTGATTTATATGGAGAGTTTGTTCTATCGGAGACCAGACTCCTGATGCTAACTTCGGGCCTGGGTGTGAACCCCAGCACCGTAATGACGCGTCCGAAAAGTTTTAACTTCGGATTAGAGCTTTGGAGGGAAATGCCCATCTGGGTATTCTCTCTGGCTGACCACCACTGAAGATCTTGTATCACCAGAGCTGGAACCTCCACTGGCAAGAATGGGGAATCGTTCTTTTGAGACCAATGGGTCTTCTGATGCCACTGGAGACTTCTCATTCTTAATCTTCCGCCTGGAATTACTTTTCCCAGGGAGGAAAGATGGCCCAGATGACTCTGCCACAACTTGGCTGGAGGAGGCAGTGGAGACAAGAGTTGGGCGATGGATTGTTCCAGTCTCAGAAGTCTGTCTTCCGAGGGGAACACCCTCCCTACCTGGGTGTTGATGGACATACCCAGCTAGTTCATGACTTGGGTTGGAATCAAACAAGACTTCTCAATGTTTACAAGGATCCCCAGATCCTTGCAAAGGTCGAGAAGCCTTCTCAGGTGATCCAGAGCTTGTTCCCTGGACAAGGCCAGGAGTAGCCAATCATCTAGATACCTTAGCAGGCGTATCCCGTGCTTGTGTGCCCAGGAGGAAACGAGTTCGAAAACCCTTGTAAACACCTGTGGGGCGGTCGAGAGGCCAAAGCATAGGACTTTGGGCTCGAAGCTTCGACCCTGAACCAAAAAGCGCAGGAATTTCAGAGTTGAGCGATGGATCGGTGCTTGGAAATATACGTCTTTCAAGTCCACAGATGTCATAAAGTCTCCTGGACGCACCGCTTTGATCACGGAGGCAGTTGTCTCCATTTTGAATAGAGTCTGCTTCACAAACTGATTCAAGGTAGGGATTGATTACTGGTCTCCAACCCCCCCGAGGCTTTCTCTTCCAGAAATAGGCGGCTGAAAAACCCCGGGGAGGTGTTGGGGACCTGTTGGATGGCACCCTTTAGAAGCATGCTGTGGATCTCCCGAGCTAGGCTTGCTGTTTCCCACGATTCCGAGGGACCTGGGAGGACGAGATCGGAGAATGAATTACAGGAGGAGGAGAGCCTATGAAGGGGATTCGGTACCCCCCAACAAAGTACCTTGATGGTCCATTGCATGGCCCCCATAGCTTTCCACCTCCAACTCCCCTGCAGGCAACCCCTTATGCACTGGAAGAGGGGAGCCAAGACCCTATTTCTGTTTAGGGTTCCTCCCTCTGCCTTTAGCCTTGGGAGGAGCCGACATTCCTCTGCCCATAGGTTTGGCTGAGGCTTTTGGCTGGGAGTGGAGCCGCGGTTGTGGTCTTAGGTTGTGAAGTTGGCTGCTATTGCACTGGGCGAAAGGAGGCAGCCTTTTGCATCGCGAAGTCCTGCGTCTCTTTCCTCCAAGTATCTAAGGTAGAGGAAACTGCTTGTTTAGAAAAGAGGAGAGGTTGTAGAAGGTCCGAGTTTCTCAAATCTGATCTCTTGGCCTTACCGATACTCCTATGAAGTCTGGAAACTGATTCCCTCCTTTTGAGGACCCAATTGCCCCACATCCCAGAAGCTAGGACTTCCTGTAGGGACTGCATGAAGTTTTGGTTTGACAGGTCCTCGTGACTCGCTAGGTAGCCGCCTGTACCAGACTACGTGTCAAACCAAGATAAAGCTTCCAGAAGGGACACTGAAGCCGCTTCCATTGCCGAGGCTTCTGTGGCTGTGAAAGAGACTGGAAGAGTAGAGAGTCTCTCCGAGGAGCAGCCAGGTGTGAGTCTCGCCGTGAGGGGATCCAGGGTCAGAGGAGAAGGGTTGGCGTCTCTGACCTTGTAAAAGCACTTTTGCCTCGTGAACGGAAATTGTAAAAGTTTATGGGATCCCTGAGACTTCAAGGAACCCGTTTCTCCCGAGATCTTTCTCAGATGGCTTGCAATGTGATAAGACCAGGGAAGTTCAATTCTGGTCTTAGGGTTCAGTGGAGGACGACATAGCCTGTCTAAAGCTGGAGCGTCAGTATGTCAAGGAGACAGATGTAGATCGCCGAGGCCTGAGATATTACACATAGTTCTTAGAGCCCTCAAACAGAAGGACTCTAAGTCCTTTGATGGTTGCTCTTCCGAGGAATCCTCAGGCTTCGCTAATTCCTCGCAAGTTATTACAGGAGGAAGGGCGATAGAAGTCAGTGTGTCTGGAGGTAACGGCGAAGTAGGAGACCATATTACCATTGTTACAAGGGAAGGCTGAGCGCTGAATAATGGCGCCGCAAGAGCCTGACCTTGCGTGGAAGTCGACGGTCTAGGAGAAGTTAACCGAATTATCGGTACTGTCTTAGTAGGATTCGTAGAGATTCCTCTCTTTGAAAGGTCTGAGGTACGAGGTGGAAGAGGTCGAATTGATCGGCGATCTGGCCTTTTCCCTCTGCTCTTAACAGAAGAGAAGAAGGGTTGAACCCGTGCGTCTTCTTCCGAGGTTCTCGAGAGGCTCGTATTCCGTAACTCATTAGGGAGCAAGGGAACCGGAGTTGTTCTTTTTGAAACACGAGGGCGAGGTGATTAACCCTGTGTGAATATGACCGGAGACTTGAGCGATCGAAAAGTCGAAGGGCGAGAGCGCTCTTTCTCTGATGACACGTGAAGGAGAGGGTTCGAGGTCAGGGAGCGCTTTGCCCTTGGCCGCGCTCCAGGCACGATTAGATGAAAAATCACTAATTACACTTTGGAGAGCTCTCTTGTGACGAAGAGCGAGAACATAGCGCTCTTTTTCTTGAAGCGCTTAGATGATCCCTCGCGAGAGGAAGACGATACCGAGGCAGATCGATGACGAGAGGAAGCGCTCTTCTTAGGTTTGTGATGATAGCGAGACAGAACGATGACGAGAGGAAGCGCTCTTCTTAGATTTGTGACAAGAGCGCTTATAGTCTCACGGCGAGACATCTCGTGAAGAGACAGAAGGAGAGGAAGAGCAAGAACGATGATGTCTCTTCCTATGTCGCCCGTCTCTCCGGCAAGAACGTCTGCGCGAAGGAGAGCAAGCTCTCCTTTTCCTCTTCTCTCTCTCCCTCCTAGCCTCCAAAGAGGGAGGAGGAGGAGGAGGAGGTACTGCGATGTTTGTGCTTGCGACGTTGTGATTTTGTAGAAGTGCAAACAGAGTGCGCAGGAGCTGAAGTTACTATATCCACTGAAACTTCCGCAGGCGCCGACTGAGTTGACGGGAGGTAGGCGAGGTCCGAAACTCCCGAGGGTTCCAAACCTTGCCTGCGAGGAACTGGTTACAAACTTCCTCCGAAGGAGAACCAGGAAGTCCAAGGGCAGGCCATACCGCTCGTACATGATCTGGAATGGAAGCGGTAACGGAATCATTCCCGGTGGCGAAAAATATTGCCCCACTGGGGGAGGCAACGTGATCTGCCCGACCAAGAGGAATGGGGGATAAATCAATGGTGCCACTCTTCCTCGACTTCCCCACGGAGGAGGGAGGCAAGGAAGAGTCTGAAGGGAGAGAACGCGAGGCCGAAGAAGAGGCCCGAGACTCCTTACCTTTCGACGGCGAACCTGGAGGTAACGTGTCCCTCTTGGATTTCTTTTTCCACTTCTCGAACTTTTCTCACTGTGCGGGCAACCACTCTCTACATACTTGGCAGGGGGAGCTTTCATAACACCTATGACCTCTGCATGTATGGCATAGGGAATGAGGATCCATCTCCGGCGGTGATATAAAGGTGACACAGAATTTCGGGGGAACCCTGGGACACTTCCTAACAGAGGAAATCACATCTAACAAAGAAAAAAGAAACAATTGATCAAAAACACAACAAAGAAAGGCTAGTCTGCCAGTCAAACTAAAGCGGGAGCAGCGGTGTTACCACTGCGACGGCTAGAATTTGATTGGAAGTAAACAGTAGCTACCGACCGGCGGTCACCCACCGCTAACAGGTGGATAACTACCTGCTCGGTCATTAACGACCTTGTTAAGGTTTTTTGCCATATTTTCCAACACGCGCTTAAATATCTCCTATAGTAAAGAATGAGGGTCTGTATCAAGTGTAGGAACAAATATTCCTATTTAATGGACAATATGCTTGTATACACGTAGGAACAAATAAGCATTACATGAAGATTAGAAAGATCTATATACCCTAAACAATGCCCTGTGAGGTTGTATGATGCTAAAATGACAATTTTTTTTTTTTTACATTATTGTTGGGCAATGCCCTAGACACTGACCATATATACATATGATCAGCACTCAAGCCCACTCTCCACCAAAGCTAGGACCATAAGAGGGCCAGGCAATGGCTGATGATGACTCGGCCAATAGACTTATAGGTTCCCCAAACCCCCCATCCTTAGCTCACAAGGATGGTGAGGTTGCAGCAACCAAAGGAACTAACCAGTTTGAGAGACTCACACCCTAGTCTAGCAATCACCAGTCAGGGACGTTACCACATGGGCCACCACAACTTGAAAATCTACCGAAGCGAACAATACCCAAAATGGCTGCCAATACCGAGGCAGGCCAACCGCTTCTAAAACTAAAATCCCCAATACTGGAAAAGGAACAAATGCCCGGTACTGAAATAAACTGTCAAAACAAACTATGGTACTTAACATTGGTAAAGGTGAAGTAGCAACGTCAGTCATGTTGAATTAACGACAATCACTTTTGAAAAACACTGGGCAAAACACTTATCAACTTTGCGGGCAAGTCCAAAACAGAAGGATGACCTGGAGAGCGCGAGTAGTAGGTGTCGGTGGGGTAGCCCAACTGTATTCTCTAGGGCCTGTCACGGCCCTCCCCTTTGATGAAGGGATTATCTAAATGGAAGACAGCCTGTGAATAGTGGTTTTCACATGCCCTTGTTAAATACACAACACCAACAAGGTGGTCGCGCGAGGGTTGTAACCTCTGCATTCCATGCTTTTATCTTTCTCTAGTATATCTGGAAGATTTATATTAGAAAAGTGTAAAGAAGGACCCTTTTCACTGGCCGTCACAGGTCTCTCCCCAGAAATAGATTTTTCCTTCGTCAAAATCCCTTTTCTATTACAGCAGTTAAGAGGTTGAATACAGGCGTCTCATTTATTTCTGAACCAAAAACAACTAATAAAATACAGTATATTAGAAATTATATCATATACTGCACTGTAATTACATACCTTATACTCAGCTTCCCAGTCATTTTTGCCAGATTTTTGTTTGTAGACCTCAATTCGGTAGTGTTTAACAAGGAGCAGATCTCGAACAAAGGACTCAAAATTCAATTTACTCAATATGACGGACTCAACTTTGTTTTCTCCTGAAATCATATATAATTTGTTAAGCCTCATCTGATGGGAAAAGTACCTCTTACAGTGTGCATTATGTTTTATTCTGTAGATGGTATTTACTCTACGGTCTTTACAGCATTTCTTCACCTTAGCAACATTGCTTTCAGCCCTAGACTGATCTTCCTTTCATTATCTTTCTAGTTAACTGTCCAACTACTTTTACTCTACCTTACCTCAATTTTTACATATTATTTAATAAAAAATAATTAGTATGATACTGATTTCTTTAATCACTTCAAAAATTCTATATTCAAAAGTTCATCTACAACCACAAACCTATCAATCACCCACTAGAGATACTTATCAAAATTTTTCTTTAAAGAGAATTTCAAAATTGTAGCAACTGGAAAACATTTTAACAATTTTGATAATTTCAAAAAATTATTCCCCCAATAAAGAGGGCTTTTAATAATGAAATATGACAAATTTAGAATTTTGTATTTTTCCTAATGATACAAACCTGTAGCTATTTATGGGGGTATTACTTTTGGCAAAGCTGAAAGACGAGCCATTAGACTTTTAGCGAGGGTTAACCACCCATACCGTTAATTAGCGGGGGAGGGGTGGCGAGTAGTAGCTATCCCTCTCACTCATACACATGTGACTTTCCCTTTGCTTAAAGGCAAGACTTCGAGGGGGACTGGGTTGGCGGGCAAATCTGTATAAATAGCAAATTACTTCCAAATTTGTCATTTGTTCCATAACTGGAGTACAAACAAACGCTATTTCTGGACTCAACCTATGCCTCTCCGTGAAATGCTCCTTTAGCATCATTTCTAAGGTATATAACTGCTATGTATAACTGCTATGTATTACCAGAGAAAAAAGTTGCATAGGAATGCCAGGGATGAACCCAGCTCGCTCACCTAAATCGCTATTTATAGGGATTGACTCACCCATTAGGGGGGTGGACGTTCCTGCTAATCTGGCTTTTGGCTTCAACCCGGGGATTCCCCTCTATGTGTCTTAGCACATAGTAGGTGGAAACCCTACACTTCCCTAAAACCTTGCTATGCATGGTCTGTGGCCTACACATGCTGTGTGTTTGTGATACTAGCAATGCGGTAGTCAAGGTAAAAGTTTTTCAGAGTCAAAGGAATCGTCCGAGTTCACCACGACATTCACAATACCACCTCTCCAGGGTATGGATACGTAACAGTATTGACACTATACCAGGTTAAACAAAGGAACAATGGTTTACCTACAGTTGGTTGAGGTCAGCTGTGCAGAGAACCCAGGATGCTCATTCAATGAGACTAAAACCAGGTAACCAATGCCCTCAACCTCCTGCTACTTGTCCATCAAGGAGCTTGAGGTATTAAACCAGTTGTTGTGTAGCCACCACAGGACCGACTGAGAACGTATCAAGTCTCCTGTGGGTTACGTCATGCAGGTAGTGGGCGGTGAAGGTCGTCTGACCCTTCCACACGTCCGCTTGTAGAACCAACACCACAGAGTAGTTTCATTTGATCGCCAGGGATGTAGGAATGCTCCCAATGTCGTGTGCTCTGGGTTGAAGTGTCAGAAGCGGATCTGGATTCAGTGCAAAGTTAATGACCTTGTGAATCCAGGCAGAGATGGTACCTTCATGATCCTCCTCTTGATCTTCCCCGTGCTGATGAAGTGTTGACACTTGGGGCGAGCTCTCATAGTTTCCGTAAAGAAGGGCCACCATTTTTTTTTTTTTTTTGGAATAGTAATCGTTGATCTGGATCATTGGTGATGTTGAAAAGGGCTCCCAGACCGAAAGGTTCCAATTCTGAGATCTGAGCTGCCAGAGACTAGGTCGAGCATTTCTTGGCCCATTGTCATGAATGAGAGACATTGAGGGACTCCTATGGTGTTCGCCGACCTATCATCAAGGTCAAGAGACCTTTGCTGCATGGAGTCCTGGAACAAGGTCTCCTTTCCGACAAAGGGTCCGTCGGGTTGAAACTGCGTATAAGGGGCAATGACGACTTGGAGAAAGGTTAATTCCTTCCAGTCTAAAGGCCAGGCTTAAGGGGGCCAGCCAGAATGCCAATATATGGGGGGTATAGGAAGAAAAACACAAAATCCTGAAAAAATTCATTGAGCTTCGTATGGCAATGGAGAATATGTATGCAAAATGTTTTGTCAAAATTCCTCTTACTTTAATAGTTACAGGGTAATTAGTAAAAGTAACTCAACAAACAATAAACACTGTTCCCTACAAGAAAATGCAGTATTTCTTCTGTTATCGTGATTTTGGATAAATATTACATTCTAATGTAAAAGAAATTGAACAATTGCATCTGTACAGTATAACTTCCAAGAGTCGCAGACGATATACAGGTATTACTATTACACCCTTCGCCCTTCAGTCCTACCACATACCTGATATAGAGTACATGCCTGAGTTTCATCCCTGACATTCACTCACTTTTACATTTGTTTTTTTCGTTTTTGGCAAGAATTTATCATTTCAAAGGGGAAAAGACAATTTCAACATCTTGCTAACATAAGGAAGAAGAAAATTTCTTTCTATTGACTTCAGAGAGAGAGAGAGAGAGAGAGAGAGAGAGAGAGAGAGAGAGAGAGAGAGAGAGAGAGAGAGAGAGATCTTCGTTTATGAGTAAAATATGATAAATAACTTTGTTTTCGTTTATCAATATCCAAAAAAGAAACAAAATTCACAATAATCAGAATTTATTCATATTGTCTTTGTATAAATACAAAGAAAAACTTTGAACGCCCTCTGACATTCACTCATTTTTAGATTTGTTTTTCTTGTTTTTGGTATGAATTTTATCATTTCAAGGAAGAAAAGACAATTTAAACATCTTACTAACATAAGGAGGAAGAAAATTGGCCCTATTAAAAGTTCTGCAGAGGGTAGTGTCAGTAATGCAGAGAGAGAGAGAGAGAGAGAGAGAGAGAGAGAGAGAGAGAGAGAGAGAGAGAGAGAGAGAGAGTGAGTGTTGTGGATAGATGAGCGGGCGCCTTGTCTCAAAGAAGCCAAAAGAAGCAAGTTATTGAGCAAATGGATCTTCATTTATGATTAGATTATGATTAATAACTTTGTTTTCTTTTATTAATACCCAAAAAAAGAACAAATTCATAATAATCATGATTTATTGATATTGTCTTTGTAAAAGTAAAAATAAAAACTTTGAATGCCTGTATCTCAAAACTATACTTATTGACCTTCAAATTCAATAATCTCCCTTAGTTTTAAATATATAGCATTGAAATTTGGTATATAACTTAGAATTACATTATAAACCAATGAAATGAACCCTTTTTTTCCAATTTTTGTATAATTTTTTTTTCTAAATTTTTTCCTCTGATTTTGTTTTTTTTACCATAATGAAAAAATTCATATCTGGCCAAAAAATTAATTTTAGAGGTCTATATCCCAGATCTTAGTATTAATTATAAAGGGATGAGATAGATTTTGAAAAACACTAATTTTCAGGATAAATCGCTCTGGTATTTCAAAACCGAAGGTCAGAGGCAAAAATCCTATGCAGTTTGGAGATGTCCTGAGTCACCTTATTAAGTGGTATGATTGCCAAAGTCCTGTCATTAAAAATCAGCATTAGCTGGCCGGTCCCTTTAAGACTAGCGGTGGCCTTTCCTTGCCGAGACCAAGAAAAGCATTCCTCCCGAAGGTAACCGAGGAACACCCCTAAGGCTGGCAAAGTGGTATCGAGGGGAGGGATACCCCTTCATGATACCAACTTACAGCCCACTTAGCCTGGATTGGCCGAAGCCAAAGATCTATCCAGGTATCCAGACATTCTCTTTACAACCTGTTGTGGTAGAGACTTCCTGAGAGGAGGAGTTGGATAGTCTCCAGGCGTGAAGTCGCAGCGAAAATACTGCTGTGTAAAGGATGTTCACATGTGGCTGTTAAGAGCCGCAGAGGGGGTTCTCTTAGGATCTCCGTCGGGAGTTGCAGATGACAGATGAATCGACTAGGCATGAAGAGTCTCCTGGACAAGACGAATCTTGCTAACGGGACGAGTCTACTGGGCAACACGAGTGTGATGGCCTGTTCCTGAAGATCAAAGGCGGGGAATGGATGAATCCAATTCCCGTAAAATCTTCCAGGATCTATATCAGTAGGGGAAACGATTCTTCTAAGGAAACAAGACTGCCAATGATGAGGCCTGCTCTGAAGGGCAATGGCGGAGAATGGGCAAAACCAATTTCCGTGGGAGGAATCCTTCGAAGGGGAGACCAACCAGAAAAATGAAGATTCTCTCGTGGATGGGAAAGGTGGCCACCATTTTCGAGCAAGCAGGAAGAAAGCCAAGTGGATGAATCCCTCTCTTTGCTGGAAGAATCCTTCGAAGGGGAGACCAAAGGGCGAAGGAAGTATTTTCTGCAGACGGGAAAGACACGATCAACATCTGCTGCCATAATTGGCGAATCTCCCCACAAAGGAAGGGAGAGTTCCAGCACCTACAGGTGATCCTCTTGGCCGTACTCTGTTTCCCATCTGCGAGTTCTAGCCCAAGTTGAAAGTCGGCATCCGGTATTCTACGAGAAACGACGGAGCTTAAACCGAGTTCCCCACGAAAGGGGATGTTAACCTCTTTTCTGCAGGAAGGTTGCCCTCATCTCTGAGAGGTTTAGGTGGTGGTCCTGTTCAGCATCCCCCTCACACCCCTTTTCTTTGATGCATTTGGAGGAAGAAATCAAATCGTGGAAGAACCGAGGAGCTTGACTCCCTGTATGAGATTCTCCTCTGGTAACCTTATCACAACAGTCTTGCTCAAATCTCCTAAAAAACCAGAGGAAAGGAAGATATCTAGTGCCGAAGGACCTGTGATCTGGCTGTTTCTGAAGAGGTTGGATTCGAAGGAGACTGATGAGGTTTTGTCGAACCTGTGGGAGTTTCTGCAGGCTGATTACAATGCCTTTAGATATCCATATACAATATACAGTCAGGTCTTTTCTGAGATTACTGTACTCTAATCCTCAGGTCGTGGTAAACTCAAGATGTCTCGGAGGAGCTCAAGGCTGTCAAGATCAGCTAGTCGTCCAAAGTCTTCGGAGACAAGACCGGTCCCCAAAGGGGAAGGTTGACCTTAGGGTATAAATCCTTGTAATAACCCTTGGTGCTTGGCTAAACTGACATGACATGCTGATAACGGATGTCCCAAACAGGGGAGCTAGGAATATTAGTCTTAGTGGTCAATCCTGTATAGGAAGCCATGGGCTAACTGTTTGTATGATCGCAGGCCTTCCCCTCGTATGACAGGGTTTGAATTTCAAACTTGTTCCATGAGGAGAGGCTAAGCTGGAGACTTCTGTAAAAATTGACTAAAGAAGCTCTGCAGTATCTTGACAAACCGCGTCTTCCCATGAAACTGAATGTTTTGATCGCGGGGATAAAGAGAAAGCACTTCCGACCTCCTAAAGGAGGATGGAAGAGACGAGAGTATCTCTTGCGTTGGATGTGAACTCTCTGTCCTTGGTGAAAAACATAAGCAGAGTATTTCGAGCTCGTAGGAGGGGTTTTACCTTTACTGGAAAAACCTAGCTCTAGGATGAAAAAGGAAGATCTTTTCGAGTTCACGACAAGACCGAGTCTCATGAAGGATTGAGAAAATACGTTTCTTCGGGAAAGGATTTCGCAGATGGAGGCTGAAGGTGCTCACACAAAGGTCAAAGGTTATATAAGCCATCAGAGTACACAAGATGATGACAACCTCTGGTGTTCTAGTGGGTCGGGAATTCTAGCAACTAAGTTGCCATGGGTGTCACGTTAGACAGCAATGAATTCAATCCTCTAAAAATGAGAGAATGAAAGGGGTAGTAACCACATAGGGTTACACCTTCCAATGCAGGGAGAGGAACAGATTCAAGGGATCTGCCTCCTCCTGTAGTAAGACCGAAGTGAAGGTGAAGAACATACATTCATAAGGGATGAACCTCTGCAAACGTGCAGGATTCACTACATTGAAAAAAGTCATCGTACGTCGTATAGTCATAAGTCGCATATGTCGTAAGTCGGCAACTATCTGTAAATACTTTACAGTATAAAAGAAAAAATAAGATTAAAAAGTCAAAAGGCCTGTCAATTTGATAGAAGAAAATAAAATATTTCCACGGATAATTTCTCTTATTATTGTACTATTCCAGACGTACTAGTGACGTCACCACATTGAAAAAAGTCGTCGTAAAGTCGAACAGTCATAAGCCGCATATGTCGTAAGTTGGCGACTATCTGTACAGTATATACTTTACTGTATACAAGAAAAAACATAAGATTGAAAATGTCAAAAGGCCGGTCAAGGTCTAAGCCCTTCAACCTGAAACCTGACTTGTGCTTGAGCAACAGCCTTTTACTTCTGACACTGAGAGGAAGACAAGGAAATTCCCGCAGAGGCTCCGACTGGAGAAATATCCCTTTAATAACACTAATTGCAGGTAGGCTATTTTTCCCTGGTAGAGAGCTGCTGAAGACCTTCGCAGGTGCCCAGATATCCGCTGTTCAGTGTCTCATGGAAAGATTGTCTAGATTGTCCTAAGAGTATTGCAGTGTCCTTGAACACTCACCAAAGGATCTGGAATGAGAGAACAGGACACCATGAGTATCCTGTTCAGCCATTTGGCAAACCAGTTGATCAACAGTGATCCCTAAAGTGGACAGCCTTTTCACTGTGTGTAGATACAGGGACCCCTCCGAACCTGCCCCCGGCAACTGATCGAGTCTTCAGTCAGTTCTTGTTGCCTGGAATAAATCTTGCTGACACTTCTACAGTTTTGTCCACGGCCCAGATGTGCACCTGCTTTGTCAACTCATACAGACCGAGAGATACAGTTCCTCCTTGCTTGTTGACGTATGCTACGACAGTTGTTCACCAGGACTATTGAGTATCAAACTGTGTTGGAAAGCCTGAAATGCTGGGAATGCACCTTACTTTTCCACCCTGTACTTCCCTCAGGAGACCACACTCCTGAAGCCACTTGGTCCCTCAGGTGTGCCCCATCCTTCCTTTGATGTGTCAAACAACACGAGCATCTCTACCGGTAAGGAGTTGTAGGGAACTCTTCTGGCAAGATTTTTGTCCATCCGCAAACAGAAAAGATCACCCTGTACCTCCTGGTCCACTGAAACAGGATAGGGTAGGAGATCGTTGGTTGCTAACCAGTAATGCTTGATACCACTAAGAAAGACTCTTCCTGCTGTCATGCCTATCAGCATGCTGAGGTACTTCATCCACTACTTGGGTGAGACTCAACTTTCTAATTTATCATCACCAGATTGCAAAAAAAAAAAAAAAAAAAAGTTAATCTCAATTTTGAAGCAACTGTCTCTCAAAAGGGGCTAAGACCACCCCGTCGTGGAGATATACTTCTACAGACATATCCTGTGTTAGGGGCCCAAGCTGAGACCATAGTGAACACTCTCACAAACAATTGGCCATCTGTGGACAATCCAATGCATACAACTTTGAATTGGAACACTACTCACTTTAGGACAAAGCAGACATACTTTCTGTAGGACTAGAAGACGGGTATTTAGTTATACACATCCTTCATATCCTTTGAAAGCATAAAGTCTTCCCCTCTGATGGCAGACCGCATGGTATTTGCCTTCTCTATGCTGAACGAAGTTTGATAAACAAGTTTGTTCAGTGCTAAAAGGTTAATGCCTGGTCTCCAGTCCCCATCGAGTTCTCCAACATAAAGAGCCAACTGTAGAATCTCATAGGACCATCTCGAATGACTTCAAGATCATTCTTCTCCTCCATCGCTTTCATCTCTATCCCAAGGCCAGAGCTTTTGGCAATTTTGGAGGGTAACCCTGGAACATCACTGGAGTGCAGGTGAGGTAAGGCGCATCTTTGAATGGTAGAAGTATCCATCATGAAGGACTTCTACATCCCACTCCTCTACTCCATATCACTACCACATTGCTTAACATCATGACATGCACTGTCGACTTCAGCATCCCGTTCCTCCCTTCGTACCTCTTCTGCCCCTCCTGCATTGGCCTGGTTAGGCACAAAATGGGCGGAATACTATCTGTACCTTTCCCAGAGGAAAAAGCAACTGAAGGTACTGATTGGGCTTTGGAGGAAGTAGTCTTTCTCACCACAGCTGCCTTCGAAGGACATGGATAACTGACGGTAAAGTACGTTGGATGAGGGAGTCATGGCTACCCTTCCTTTACTTCCTCACTGTTGCTTCTATGTCATTTTGAGGAAAGCCATAACCTTTGGCATCAGTCCATTCCTCACCAACATCGTCTGCAGTCCAACTTGTCTGAGGATCAGGAAACAACTGTATCCCTCCTCTTCATGATCCAGTTGGACTATAGGTTTACAGATTTGTGTGTCATGAAAGTCATTACCTTTGTACTGGAGAGAACAACTTGCGGTACCTTGCCAACATCTATGGATTAAGGATTTAACAAATCTTGAATAAAGACAATGTAGACAACTACACCGGACCACTGGTCAATCCATGAACCTGGCCAATAAAGAGTATTCCGTGGCAACAAGCTGAAAAGACTATGCCTTCCACCATGAGTATCTCCACAAGCAACTATGCCATTAAAACAAAAACCAAGGGATCAGCACGAAGAACAGACAGGCTAGCACCTCAACATATACCGAATCTCCTTTGTTGGGAGAATGCAAGAGACAAGATCTTACTCAACTGGCTAGACCGAAATGATTTCTCAGGCTTGGAGATCTGAGAATTTCCTCTATCCATAGCCACATGAGACATGGCAACTCCAGTGAGGTTCTTGATCCTTGAGGGCCACTTCAAATTCATTACACTCACAAATGGGTGCAAAGAACCTCGATAAACGAACACTCAGTCTTGGGATCTCCATTACCACCAGACCAAAGTTAGGCATCACAGATGTGTTTTCAAAATATAACTTGTTTCCTCCTTTTTCGCAGTTCTCTTTTCACATAACAACCAGAATCTAGACCTAAAACTGAACAAGGAGTGTACCCCAAAAAGGTTGAAGGAGGGCCCGATCAACGATTGGTCTCCCCTTGGGAAAACACCATATGGCACGCATGCTCTCACAGACAAAGTAGGGCACACTTTGGTCTCTGTGGTGCAGCGTACATACCAGTCCAGGTGGTGAGATACTTTTGCCAACTGTATATATACAAAGGAACATCTTGATGCTCATAAGAGCAGTGAGTGTAGTTCTGGGAGGCTAGCTGTTCTTGTTTTGGACAGGCCACGTGGCGAAAGAACAAGTGACAGATGATGTTGCTCCCCAACGCGTAAGAATATCTCAAGTGACCTGGGAGTCAAGAGGCGAACTATCGCAAGGTGACCGCAGTTTCAGCATTGTATTTGTCTATGAACAAAATTAAATTAACTCTTGACAACAGTGATACCAAATACATTTGCACTCGACAGTGACAAAAGAAATTTTCATATGGCCTCACAAGGACCAATGCTAGTGAGATGGTGAACCTTAGGGACATTATTCAACAAGGTATTTCTTTTTTCCCCTTGTTTTGCTACCATCAAGTAAGACTTAAGGGGTGTGCATCAGCCCCATTAAAATAATGTTATTTTGGAGTTACTCCAAGCTCCTATTACTACCGAATTTCAATTCTCTGGGGATTTTTTAGAATGTTAAAACAATTTGAAAGAGAATTTTATTCATCAAGGGGTGTGCGTCAGCCCCATTAAAATAATGTTATTTTGGAGTTACTCCAAGCTCCTATTACCACAGAATTTTAATTCTCTGAGTTTTTTTTTAGAATGTTAAAACAATTTGAAAGAGAATTTTATTCATCAAAAGTTGTACTGTACATTGACAATTTTCTTAGCATTTACATTTTTTAATATGGATTATTTTATCAATGTATAGAATTCACTTTCAAAGGTGATTATTTTTCATAAAGAAGCTTGACATTTTATTTAAAAAAGCAAATGTTCAGATTGTATGCTATAAAATTCCCTATCTTCCTCATTTGAAGGACAAAAATTTTTCTAAAAATTTCATGTTTTGAGAAATTAGACTTCCAAGTTTTTTGTATAGGTTGATTGAATACACTTTAGAATGTAGAAGTATGGGCTTTTGGCAGTAATTTCCCTCATCACTGGGAATCATAAGGACATAACCATCATATTTCAAGGTTATCTACAAACCAGTGATGAATTCTTTCCCTCAAATCCAGAAATACATATACTACATATAACAAATGTGCAATATGAGCAAGTCGGGGCTATCATGATATATTCTCGTCTGATTAATTTTTTGGAGCAAATTTTAAACTTTTTGGCATATTTAATGAATTATCATCTCCAACACTTCATGCATATTTATGAACAATCATAACATTAAAATTATATATATAAGAGGGTAAACAAAGAAGAACTGTACAATGAACATACGTGCAGTAAACGTTCATTACGAACACCAAAGAAAAACTCAAAATCTATTCTACAGATCTTAGAAAATGGTGTTACTGTACATGGGATACTAAACTAAATATCTTTCAGAGAGAGAGAGAGAGAGAGAGAGAGAGAGGAGAGAGAGAGAGGAGAGAGAGGAGGAGAGAGAGAGAGAGAGAGAGGAGAGAGAGAGAGAGAGAGAGAGAGAGAGAAGAGAGAGAGAGACTAACCTGCTCCTAAAAGTTTGATGACAGAATTAGTGTGAAACAGTTCTCTGGCAGCTAACACAGCATCCTGTCCATGTACTGTGAAGTATTCCCCTCTATCAAAAATTCTTACAGTCGTATTTGATTTCTGAAAGTGAAAACATTAATTACATAGATATTAGAAATAATTTCTTTTCAATTTTCATGATCTCTACACGAATAATGAAAAAAAATTAAGTTAAATCAGAAATATTCAAAACCAGACACTGCAGTCTTTACAATGCAAATGACAACAATTTGACCTATGTATGTTGACTAAATGTGCTTCCTACCATGCAGCAATTCTTCACAAATAAATTAAACAAAAGAAGGGAACTCACTCTCCTTCATGATACAACAAATTTGTAGATAATTTGTATTTTTCCTAACTATATAAACCTTAGCTATTTAATAAGGGTATTACTTTCGGCATAGCTGAAATGACGAGACATTAAATTTCAACGAGGGTTAACTACCCATACCGCTAGTTAGCGGAGGTTCAGGAGGGTAGCTTCCTACCGGGCAACCCCCTCACACACCTGTGATTGAGCTCACTTTGCTTGGAGGTAGGACTTCAAGAGGGATAGGGCTGGCGGGTAAGTTTGCTTAAATAGCTATGGTTAGGAAAAATGTTATTTTGATTATAAAATAAATTTTTGAATATACTTACCCGGTGATTATATAGCTGCAACTCTGTTGCTCGACAGACAACTCTACGGTAAAAACTCGCCAGCGATCGCTACACAGGTTGCGGGTGTGCCCAACAGCGCCATCTGTCGACCAGATACCCAGTTCTCAATGTAAACAAAGACTCAATTTTCTCCTCGTCCCACTGCGTCTCTATTGGGGAGGAAGGGAGGGTCATTTAATTTATAATCACTGGGTAAGTATATTCAAAAATTTATTTTATAATCAAAATAACATTTTTCAATATTTAACTTAGCCGGTGATTATATAGCTGATTCACACCCAGGGGGGTGGGTAGAGACCAGCAATATATGTTTACACTTTTATGAGCTAAGAATTTTTATTTCATTTTAGAAGTTATCAAAATAACAAAAACAAAATAAATAGGTACCTGGTAAGGAAGTCGACTTGAACAATTACTCTGCCTTTTAAGTACGTCTTCCTTACGGAGCCTCGCGATCCTCTTTGGATGCTGATCGACCCCTAGGATCTGAAGTATCAAGGGTTGCAACCCATACAACAGGACCTCATCAAAACCCCTAATCTAGGCGCTCTCAAGAAATGACTTTGACCACCCGCCAAATCAACCAGGATGCGAAAGGCTTCTTAGCCTTCCGGACAACCCAAAAAACAACAATAAAAACATTTCAAGAGAAAGATTAAAAGGGTATGGAATTAGGGAATTGTAGTGGTTGAGCCCTCACCCACTACTGCACTCGCTGCTACGAATGGTCCCAGTGTGTAGCAGTTCTCGTAAAAAGACTGGACATCCTTTAGATAAAAAGACGCAAACACTGACTTGCTTCTCCAATAGGTTGCGTCCATTATACTTCGCAGAGATCTATTTTGCTTAAAGGCCACGGAAGTTGCGACAGCTCTAACTTCGTGTGTCCTCACCTTAAGCAATGCTTGGTCTTCCTCACTCAGATGTGAATGAGCTTCTCGTATTAACAGTCTGATAAAGTAGGATAAAGCATTCTTTGACATAGGCAAAGATGGTTTCTTAACTGAACACCATAAAGCTTCAGATTGGCCTCGTAAAGGTTTAGTTCGCTTTAAATAGAACTTAAGAGCTCTCACAGGGCATAAGACTCTTTCTAGTTCATTGCCTACCAAATTCGATAAGCTGGGAATATCGAACGATTTCGGCCAAGGTCGAGAAGGCAGCTCATTTTTGGCTAGAAAACCAAGTTGTAGCGAACATGTAGCTTTTTCTGACGAAAATCCGATGTTCTTGCTGAAGGCATGAATCTCACTGACTCTTTTAGCTGTGGCTAAGCATACCAGGAAAAGTGTCTTTAAGGTGAGATCTTTCAGGGAGGCTGATTGTAGCGGCTCAAACCTGTCTGACATGAGGAATCTAGTACCACGTCTAAATTCCAACCAGGTGTAACCAAACGACGCTCCTTCGTGGTCTCAAAAGACTTAAGGAGGTCCTGAAGATCTTTATTGTTGGAAAGATCTAAGCCTCTATGCCGGAAGACCGATGCCAACATGCTTCTGTAGCCCTAGATAGTGGGAGCTGAAAGTGATCGTTCTTTTCTCAGGTATAAGAGAAAGTCAGCTATTTGAGCTACAGAGGTACTGGTCGAGGATACAGATACTGACTTGCACCAGTTTCGGAAGACTTCCCACTTCGATTGGTAGACTCTAAGGGTGGATGTTCTCCTTGCTCTAGCAATCGCACTGGCTGCCTCCTTCGAAAAGCCTCTAGCTCTCGAGAGTCTTTCGATAGTCTGAAGACAGTCAGACGAAGAGCGTGGAGGCTTTGGTGTACCTTCTTTACGTGTGGCTGACGTAGAAGGTCCACCCTTAGAGGAAGACTTCTGGGAACGTCTACTAGCCATCGAAGTACCTCGGTGAACCATTCTCTCGCGGGCCAGAGGGGAGCAACTAGCGTCAACCTTGTCCCTTCGTGAGAGGCGAACTTCTGCAGTACCTTGTTGACAATCTTGAACGGTGGTAATGCGTATAGATCTAGATGCGACCAATCTAGGAGAAAGGCATCTATATGAATTGCTGCTGGGTCCGGGACTGGTGAGCAATATATTGGGAGCCTCTTGGTCATCGAGGTTGCTAAGAGATCTATGGTTGGTTGGCCCCAAGTGGCCCAAAGTCTCTTGCATACATCCTTGTGGAGGGTCCATTCCGTTGGAATTACTTGCCCTTTCCGACTGAGACAATCTGCCATGACATTCAAGTTGCCTTGGATGAACCTCGTTACAAGTGATATGTTTTGACCTTTTGACCAGGTGAGCAGGTCCCTTGCGATCTCGTACAACGTCAGTGAGTGGGTCCCTCCTTGCTTGGAGATGTACGCCAAGGCAGTGGTGTTGTCCGAGTTCACTTCCACCACTTTGCCTCGAAGGAGAGACCTGAAGCTTTTCAAGGCCAGATGTACTGCCAGCAGCTCCTTGCAGTTGATGTGCATGATCCTTTGACTCGAGTTCCACAGTCCCGAACATTCCCGACCGTCTAATGTCGCGCCCCAGCCTACGTCCGATGCGTCCGAGAAGAGAACGTGGTTGGGAAGAAGAGAACGTGGTTGGGAAGAAGAGAACGTGGTTGGGAGTCTGAACAGCCAGGGGAAGACCCTCTCTTAGGTTGATACTGTCCTTCCACCAAGTCAGGCAAGACTTCATCTTTTCGGAAATGGGGATCGAGACCGCTTCTAGCGTCTTGTCCTTTTTCCAGTGAAAAGCTAGATGGTATTGAAGAGGACGGAGGTGTAGTCTTCCTAATGACAAATTGTTCCAGGGATGATAGCGTCCCTACCAGACTCATCCACTTCCTGACTGAACATTGTTCCTTCTTCAGCATGTTCTGGATGCATAACTGGGCTTGGCTTATTCTGGGGGCCGACGGAAAAGCCCGAAAAGCTAGACTGTGAATCTCCATCCCTAAATACACAATAGTTTGGGATGGGACCAGTTATGACTTTTCCATATTGACAAGGAGACCCAATTCCTTGGTCAGATCTAGAGTCCACTTTAGATCCTTCAGACAGCGACGACTGGAAGAAGCTCTGAGAAGCCAGTCGTCCAAATAGAGGGAGGCTCGGATGTCCGATAAATGAAGGAATTTGGCTACATTCCTCATCAGCCTCGTAAACACAAGAGGAGCTGTGCTTAGGCCAAAGCACAGGGCTTGAAACTGGTAGACAACCTTTTCGAAAACGAATCTCAGAAAAGGTTGGGAGTCCGGGTGGATGGGGACGTGGAAGTAGGCGTCCCTTAGGTCTAAAGAGACCATCCAGTCTTCCCTTCTGACCGCCGCTAAGACTGACTTTGTGGTCTCCATGGAGAATGTCTGCTTTGTGACAAAGACATTCAGAGACTGACGTCTAGCACCGGCCTCCACCCTCCTGTCTTCTTTGACACCAAGAAGAGTCGGTTGTAGAATCCCGGAGATTGAAGGTCCGAGACTTTGACCACCGCTCCCTTCTCTAGTAAAAGAGACACTTCCTGTTTCAAGGCTCGTCTCTTGTCTTCCTCTCTGTACCTGGGAGAGAGATCGATGGGAGACGTTGCTAGAGGGGGTTTCCGTACAAAAGGGATCTTGTACCCCTCTCTGAGCAACTTCAAAGATTGTGCATCTGCGCCTCTCTTCTCCCAGGTCTGCCAGAAGTTCTTGAGTCTGGCTCCCACTGCTGTCTGAAGATGCGGGCAGTCAGACTCTGCCCTAAGAGGACTTGGATCCTTTCTTCTTTCCTCGTTTGCCTTCGGCACGAGCACCTCCTCTGCTGGAGGCTCTGCCACGAAAGGGCGGAATAAAACGGGACGCTGGAGTGTCCATCCTTGGTCTAGCTGACAAGGTAGGCAAAGGGGGAGCTTTGCGAGCGGAGGACGCAACAAGATCGTGAGTGTCCTTCTGCACCAATGAAGCGGCTATTTCCTTAATCAGGTCTTCTGGAAAAAGGCACTTGGAAAGAGGAGCAAAGAGAAGCTCAGATCTCTGGCACGGTGTAACTCCAGCTGAAAGGAATGAGCATAGGTTTTCACGCTTTTTAAGGACTCCGGGCACAAATGATGCAGCAAGCTCATTAGACCCATCACGTACGGCCTTGTCCATGCAGGACATAATGAGCAAGGAAGTCTCTCTCTCTGTCGGAGAGATCTTTCTGCTTAGGGCTCCTAGACACCAGTCTAAGAAGTTAAAAACTTCGAAGGCCCTAAAGATACCTTTCAAAAGGTGGTCCAGGTCCGATGATGACCAACATATCTTTGAGCGTCTCATGGCAAGGCGGCGGGGAGAGTCTACAAGACTTGAGAAGTCACCCTGGGCAGAGGCAGGAACTCCCAAGCCGAGAACTTCTCCCGTGGCATACCAGACGCTCGATCTAGAAGAGAGTCTAGCAGGGGGAAACGCAAAGGCTGTCTTCCCTAAACTCTTCTTGGACTGCAACCATTCTCCTATCACCCGCAAAGCTCTCTTGGACGAGCGTGCGAGGACGAGTCTAGTAAAGGCAGGAGTGGTAGACGGCATGCCTAACACAAACTCTGACGGCGGAGACCGAGGAGCCACAGAAACAAACTGGTCCGGAAACAGCTCTTTGAAAATGGCCAAAACTTTCCTAAAGTCCAAAGAGGGTTGAGTAGACTTAGGCTCGTCCAAATCTGATTGTGGTTCATCTATGTGTGCAGCAACATCATCATCAGAAAGTTCCTCATCCGACAACTGATGAGGAAACGGCAACGGAGTGGGTAACGGCTGGTTCGCTGAGTCCGGTCGCACGGGTGCATGCGTGACTGAGCCGGACGCAACGTCATGGAACTGCTGCCCAGTCTGTGAGCTGGCAACAACCATGGCAGCGCGGGGACGCACAGCGTCTACTCCAGACTGTCTGGACTGATGTGGGTGCGCAGTGGAAACCACACTGGGTTGCGGAGGTTGACGCACCGCGTCAAAACAAAACAACTCTGACGGTTGTTGAACCTTCAGAACGTCAACGGCAACCTCCGTGCGTCGCTTAACTTCAACATGCGGCTGGCAGATCACACTGGAACGCATGGGTGGAGGAACTCTCTCAACTGGTGTGCGTGAGAAAGTTACCTCAGCGTCCACAGGACGCACAACCGAACGTGTGGAAGGTTGTAGGCTAGGTACTGCCCTAGCTGGTGCGGCAGCAACCTTCTCCGCACGAAAGTCCTGCATTAGAGACGTCAGTTTAGACTGCATGTCTTGCAGTAGAGACCACTTAGGGTCTACGGGAGCAGGTGCGGCGACAGACGGTGTTACTGTCTGAAGCGGAACCGCTTTGCCTCTCTTAGGCGGTGAGCAGTCATCGGATGACGGCAGCGAGTCCGAACTGACCCAGTGGCTACAACCGGGCCGTTGGACTTGCGCTGAAGGGACCGACTTGCGTTTTAACGGTCGTGAGACCTTGGTCCAGGGTTTCTTGCGAGAAACACCTTCCGAAGACGAGGTATAAATGGGCTCTCTCGTCTTAGTTAGGTAGGAGCGATCTTGGGTAGATACGCCCGATACCACGGAGGGAACGTCTGTTCGCTGATTAAAGCCTCTCGAACCCATGCGTCATACGACATTGCTTCTCCCCTGGACTTGGGAGCTTGCAAGAGGTCCCGGACTAGGAGGACGACAGGCACGAACAGACGAACCCTCAAGCGCAACACTATCCACAACACTATCACTCGGCACTTTAGCACTTCCCACTGCACTTTTGCACTTAAGCTCCTTCACATCCGCCATGAGCTGATTACGGTCACTAGCAAGGGACTCAACTCTCTCACCCAGAGCCTGGATGGCACGCATCATATCAGCCATCGATGGTTCCTGAGTGCCAGGAGGGGGGTTAGGAGCAACCACTACAGGGGAAGGAATAGGTTGTGGGGCATGAGGAGAGGATATATCAATAGAACGAGAAGAACTTCTCCTAACTCTATCTCTCTCTAGCCTACGTGTATACTTTTGGAATTCGATAAAATCAAATTCCGAAAGGCCAACGCACTCCTCACACCAATCTTCCAATTGACAGGTTTTATCCCGACAATTGGAACAAACAGTGTGAGGGTCGATAGAAGCTTTCGGAAGACGCCTTGAACAGTCCCTAGCATTGCACTTCCTAAATTTGGGGACTTGTGAAGGGTCAGCCATTTTGAATTGGTCAAAGGGAAATTCAAAAAACTATCAAAAAGTCATCAACAAAGAATCCGTTATCAAAAAGAGTTCAAGGATTTGTGTGAAGAGAAACCCTGCACAGCGAAAGCTCAAAACTAGAATAAAGTACATCACCAATTAGATGTGAAAAAACTCCAGTTTAGCAACAGCGAGTAAGTACGTCTTGTCGACACCTCGACAGAGAGAAAATTGAGTCTTTGTTTACATTGAGAACTGGGTATCTGGTCGACAGATGGCGCTGTTGGGCACACCCGCAACCTGTGTAGCGATCGCTGGCGAGTTTTTACCGTAGAGTTGTCTGTCGAGCAACAGAGTTGCAGCTATATAATCACCAGCTAAGTTAAATATTGAAAAATACAAATTATCTACGAATTTGTCATTTGTTCCGTAACTGGAATACAAACCATGCTATTTAATAGGGGTGATTACCCATTAGGTAAGGTGAACGTCCCAGCCAATCTGGCTGGCTTTACCCGGGGGCTCCTTATCTGAGTATATCAGTACTCAAAAATAAGGAGTCCCTGCACCTCGCTAAAACCTTCCACGGCCTACTCAAGCTGTGTGTTGAGGTATGTAGAAGTGTGACTGTCCAGGTAAAGTTATTCCGAGTTCTTTAGAAGGAAAAACTGTGTAACTAGGACTTTCCGAATACCACCTCGTCAGGGTATGGGGACGCAACAGTATTAGTCTTAATATTAGGTACACAAGGGAGCATGGTTTACCTGCAGTGGTTTGAGGTCAGCTGTGCAGAGAACCCTGTATACTGCTTTCCCCAAGAGAGGGGAGAATGAAGAAAAGAATAAGTGCCAGTCAAACCTTTCATTCATGCAGACTAAAACCGGGTAACAATGCCCTCAACCTTCTGCTACTTGTCCAATAAAGAGCTTGAAGTTTCAAACCAGCTACTGTGCAGCCACCACAGGACTGATAGAGAACGTATCAAGTCTCCTGTGGGTCACGTCTTGCAAGTAGTGGGATGTGAATGTGGTCTGACGATTCCACAACCTAGCTTGAAGAACCTGCGTCACTGAGAAGTTTCTCTTAATTGCCAGGGACGTAACTACACCCGACATCATGAGCTCTAGGGCAACGTGAAGGAGGAGGGTCTGGATTCAATGCATGGTCTATGACCTTGCAAATCCATGCTGAGATGGTGTTCTTGGTGACCCTCCTCTTGGTCCTTCCTGTGCTGACAAATAGTGCAGGCACACAGGGACGGACTGCAGCTGTTCTCTTACGATACAGCCTCAAACTCCTCACTGGACATAGTAAGAGATGGTCTGAGTCACCTTTTACAGTACGGAGAATAGAAATACGGAAGGAGTTGAATCGGGGATCCGCTACTCCCGGGTTCTGAGTCTCGGCAATAAACTCAGGGACGAAGCTGAACGTTACCTCTCCCCATCCCCTTGAATGGGCGATGTCGTATGAGAGATCAAGAAGTTCACCGACTCGTTTGGCCGAAGCCAAAGCTAGCAGGAACACCGTCTTTCAAGTAAGGTGGCGATTGGTTGCCTGGCGTAATGGCTCATAGGGAGGTCTCTTAAGAGACCTGAGAACTCGAACCACGTTTCATGGGGGAGGTCTTACTTCTGACTGGGTTCTAGCGATGAAGAAATGTCCATTCCTTTCAGTCTGAAGGCAAGGCTTAAGGCTGAGCGATAGCCTTTTACCGCCGAGACTGATAGGCACATTTCTTCACGAAAATACAAGAGAAACTCCGCTATTGCTAGAATAGTGGCATTGAGTGGGGAGATACCCCTTCCACGACACCAACCACAGAAAACTCGCGCCACTTTGCCTGGTAGACTGCTGCTGACGACTTACGCAGGTATCCAGACATCCTAGTCGCAACTTGTTGCAAAAATCCTCTCTGAGAGAAAAGATGCTGGAGTCTCCATGCGTGAAGTTGTAGCGAAGCTATGGCTTTGAGGAATATGTTGGCATGTGGTTGTTTGAGTAGATTGTGTCATGGAGGGAGTTCTCTTGGGGGCTCATTTAGGAGCTGCAGAAGGTCCGGAAACCATTCTGCGTGATGCCATAGCGGAGCTATGAGGGTCATTGAAAGATTGACCGATGTTCTGGTCTTGTTGAGTACCCTCCTCATCCGACAGAACGGGGGAAAGGCATAAACGTCGATGTTGTCCCACCGTTGTTGGAAAGTATCTTGCCAGAGAGCCTTGGGGTCTGGGACGGGAACAATACAGCAGGAGCCTGAGGTTCAGGGCCGTTGCGAAGAAGTCCACAGTCAGAGAACCCCACAGAGTCAGGACTTTGTTGGCTACTAGATGATCCAAAAACCACTCGGTACTCACTATCTGAGATGCTCTGCTCAGGGTGTCAGCGAGCAAATTCCTTTTGCCTGGAATGAAGAGTGCCGATAGTGGTATCGTGTGGATTTCGGCCCAACTCAGTATTTCTACTGCTAGATGGGATAGCTGCTGCGAAAAAGTACCTCCTTGCTTGTTGATGTAAGCCATTACTGTGGTGTTGTCGCTCATCACCAAACTGAGTGGCCTGCCAGGAAATGGTGGAACTGATGACGGGCCAGAAAGACGGCCTTCCTCTCTAGGAGATTTATGTGGAGGTACCTGCCAGAATGCGGACATTCCTTGAGTGGCTGGCTGTCTCCGTTCTAGTCCTGGTGGAGGACTTGGGCAGAGTCTTGGAGTCTTTAGACTCCTTCCGAGGAAGGAGGTAAGACTCCAACATCGAAGGCCTGAGTGTCACGTTCCTCCTGATCCCAGATTGAGGGGAACTCTCCGCATGAAAGGAGGTTTCCTCCAACGGTGCGATGGAGGAGTGATTCTCCTCGCGCGATTCCCTTGGTGAAGGATGGTCTTCATCAGACAGGGAGGGAGAGTATCCCTGGGGAGATACTGGAGGGACTAGCCTTGATGGTCTGCACGGAGTCAGCTTCACCCTTGGGGAAGTGACCGCGTCGGAAAATCTGCTTTTCCTCTTCAAAGGGGTAAAGGAAGCCATGGTTCCGTGTCTTGAGTCCAGAGCTATAGGTTGCTCTGACAAGCAATCAGACAGGACAGGCTTGAATGCCTGTGTTACAGTTCTGACTAAGGCACTGAACCAAGGCTCCTGACTAACTGATGCACTGTCAGACAGATCCCCTGAAGGGAAAGGGACCGAAGGTTTCCTACGAGGAGTCACCGTAATAGGTGGGTCCACCTTAGAAGGCAGTTTAGGGATCCTGAACCCCTCTGCTTGTGCCTGTTTCCCTTCTCCCGCAGGGCGCGCTGAAATGCGTTTGCGGGAAGGGGAATGAGGCGATGGTGACCTTGCCGGGTGTAGATCCTAAGCCCGTGCCTATTGGCGCGCAGGAGAGTATTAGCGTGCGTGCGAGCGAGCGGGAAAGTATTGGCGCACGTGAGCAGGTGAAAGTTGGAGCGTGGTGGCGCATGCGCATGTCATTGGGCGTGCGCTTGGGAGAGACTTGGCGCGCAGGAGAGCCCGGATGTCCAGGAGAGCGCCGGAGCTCAGGTGAATGCTGGCGTGCAGGTGAGCGCTGCATTGCACATGCTGCTTCACCTACAGAGTGTTGGTGAGCAGAAGAATAATGGCGCGCAGGCATTTTTTGACACGCAGGTGAGTACTGGCTGGCACACAGGAGAGTGTTGCCACACAGGAGAGCGCTGGTGCGCAGGTGAGTGTTGGCGCGCAGGAGGGCGCTGGTGCGTAGGAGATCATGGGCGAGTAGGTAGAGGGTGCGCAGAAGATTGCTGATGCGCAGGAGATTGTGGGCGCGCAGGGGAGCGCAAGCACATTGTAGTGCGCTGGAACGTGGGCGCGCAGGAGAATATTGGCGCGCAAGCGCATGATCTTGCTGCCTTCTATGAGGGCAAGCAGGTGAAGGAGCGCGTCAGAGAGCTGTAAAGTGCTGACGAGCTGCTGTTGAGCGCTGATGTCCTGTAGGTTGGCGAGCTGCAGGGCGATGGTGCGCAGCTGCGCACTTTGGTAGGGCTTCAATAGGCTTTACCGGTGACAGGAACGGTGATGGCAGGTCAGCAGATCTGAAGGGTGGATGGTCGGGAACTGGGATGTGCCCTTTGTAAGGGCGAGCATCCACCGAAGGAGATCGCGAACAATCAGCAGAGAGGTCCAGGACCGAAGTCACAGGACTAGTTGCAGGAGCAGTGACGATCGATGGATGAAGGTCAGATGACTGCAGTGGTGGCTCCTCTGCAGGGGACGGCTGTGACAATGATGAACCAAAGAGGCACTACTTCACCGATGGTGAAGGGAGACCTCTAAGGCGAAGTGGAAGGCGTGCTTTCCGATGAATGCGCACTCTGGGGGCCGTTAGATCAGCAAGCTGACCATGTGTCGCAGCAGTCCTCCGAAGAGGAGTCTCTATAAGTGAACTCCCCCGAGGGGGAGAAACACTTGTAGGAGAGACAGATGTTGGACTTAGTTTCCCCCTCGAAGGATGTTCAGGAATGGGGGAAACTAAGTCAGCAGCAAGTGCTGGAGAGTCTGGAGGGGCAGAGGAGTTGGATGATAACCTACGAGACACCTCTTACACTATAACGTCGATGAGGGTCAGAGGATCTACCTCTGACAGCGACGATGACTGCTGAACAATAGCACCCATGTGGATGAACTGTAGCAAAGCTTCCTTGGAGGGAGGACCCGTAAGTCCCAAGGAAGACCAAATCTGCAAAAGAGGGGTTAGTGACAAGGCCTCACCCAGGGGGAGAGGTGGGGCTGCTTCGCTAAGGGAAGCAACATCATCTCTCGAGAACCGGGGTTGGCCGACATTAACTTGGTCTACGCTACTACTTGACGGTCTCTCGTAAGAGGCCGAACGAGTAGGAGCTTCGGAGGAGGGTCAGGAGACGGAAGAAGAGGCCTTAGGTTTTTCTCTCTTCGAAGGAACCTTTGAAGGAGAAATATCCAGATTGGACTCCTTCTTCCGCCGTCGCCCAAACCTCTCCCACTGGGAGGAAGACCACTCCCTACACTCATTACACTTATTTACGCTATCACACCGTTGACCTCTGCATACAGGACAAAGGGTGTGAGGATCAGTCTCCACCACCGACATAAACATCCCAAGGGCGGCCGGAGAGTCCAGGGCAGGTGTGCATGGTCGCAGAAGTCAACTTCACAAACACACACTAAGAGAATAAGAAAAAGCAAGTCATTAATGGCTGCCAACATTCGGCGAGGATGAAGAGCGGCAACGTCCGTTCACCATCTGAGCCGAAGGCAAAGTGAGCTCAATCACAGGTGTGTGAGGGGGGGCGGTAGCAAGCTACCCTCCCCTACCCCTGCTAACTAGCAGTATGAGTAGTTAACCCTCGTTAAAATTTAATGGCTCGTCATTTCGGCTATGCCGAAAGTAATACCCCTATCAAATAGCGTGGTTTGTATTCCAGTTACGGAACAAAAGCTAATTAGTAAAAGGATACTCCCACTCCTTTAGCACACAAATCAAAATTCTAAGTGAACAAACAAATATACCCATCAGTGAATTTCTTTATCACATCAATCAAAATTTTAAGTGGACAAACAAATGTACCCATCTGTGAATTAATCCAAAGAAATGTAAACCCATCTACCCAAATTTAAACAAATCACCTAATACTACTGTATTACAAACATAAAGACTTACTTCTGGAAGATTTCGAAGGAATGAGAGGAAGCCCTGCTCACCAGCTCCTTCTGAAAAGTTAAACGTCCTATAAGCCAGCCATCTATTTTTCTTAGGATATATCAACAAAAAATTACCAAGCTCTGCATTTCAAAGGGTTATGTTTCTGCACTCCATGTACTTTAACCCACAATATCTCAACAAATTTATCTTTACTGAAATAATTTCATTCAAATCTCATGTTACTTCAATGAAAATTTAATACTTCTTTACAAAATAAAAAAAATTTCATCAGTCAAATACATTATACATATCAGAAATAAATACAGTGCAGTATTGTATATTACAATTTTAATTACAACTGAATGTTTCTTTGGTGAAAATATACATGTACTGTAGATCTAATTTGCTTATGCATATAATGTACAGTACTGCATGGCAACAAATACCAGAGAGGACAACTCCTACAAATAGCTTCACCAAAAGGTTTGAACACAGTGAGGTATGATGCTCGACAGAGCCATTCATTTATTTACTCTATAATTGGGGAAGATTTTTATTATCATGATTTTATGCTAATTAACACTGAATACAATAATGTATGTATAGTACATAATTTGTATTTTCCCTAATGATACAAACCTGTAGCTATTTCTACGGATTATTTTTTGGCAAAGCTGGAAGACTAGCCATAAAGCCTTTTAAGCAAGGTGGAACATTGACCTACCAGTTAACCAATGTGTCTAACTCACTTTTGATTGCAGGCAGGACATTCTAGGAGGCCACGTAATGGCAGGACAATTTGTATATATAGCTACAGGTTTGTATCGTTAGGAAAAATACAAATTATTTCCACAATTGTCATTTGTTCCGACACTAAATACAAATTATTCACTGTTTATAGAGATGACTCACCCATTAAAAGAGTGGAAGTCCAAACCAACTGACTAGGCATTTGACCAGGGGTTTTCCTGTATGGGCTTGGCACATAACAGAGAAACCCTGACACCTCGCTAAAACTTCATGCAATGCATGTATAGCAGCTTCAGCTACTTGCATGCTTGTGATATTAGCCACCTCCTCTCTCAGAGAGGCCTTTCGCAACAAGTTGCAGAAAAGATGTCTAGATACCTCAGACACTTTTCAGCGTCAGTCTTCCAGGCGAAGTGTTCAGTCCTTTGTTGTGACTGATGTCGTGGAAGGGGATTCTCTCCCTTCGATGCCTTAACTCATACAAAGTTTGAGATAACTTATCCCCCGTCGGATCTGAACCTCCTCCTGGGAATGCGGTTCGGGTCCTTCAGTCCCTGAAGGCCCATCTCTATGAACCTTTATGCCAGGCAACAGATTGCTTCCTTACATGGAAGACAGTCCTTTCTACTCACTTGGGCTTTGACCACGAGAGTTAGTGTGTTGTATGATACATCTTCTGATGTCTCCTACTCTAGGAGACAGGGAAGGGAGAAGTAATCCTCAGCAGCATCCTTGAGTTGATTGCCAAGACTCAAAATCCGAGGGTGCTGTACCCTAAGTGCAGCCCATTCCAGATCAAGAGTCTTCGTTCGGTAACCAAAGACCCTTTCAACTGAGGTTTTACCCAGTGAGGAGTCTGCGGTGTTACCTTAAGAGAACAACACCAGCTCGCCCCCTTGTGTCAGCACTGTTGACCAGCAAGGGGAAAGTCAAGAGGAGGATCACAGGGATTTCCTTTCCCTCCGGGATTGGAAGGCTATTGAGGTTGCTCTCAATCTAGACCCTCCTCCATCCTAGGACCCAGAGCTCGTAACGTCAGTAGCGTTGTTACGTCCCTTGCATTCAAGAAACTACTCTGTAGCGCAGATACTATAAGTGGGCGTGTGGAAGCGTCAATCGACTTCACGGCCCACTACCTGCAAAGACGTAACCCACAGGAACATGGAGACCTTTTCCATTGGTACTGTGGGGGTCGCACAACAAATGGTATAAATTCCTCAGGCTCCTTGATGGACAGGTAGCAGAGGGCTGAGGTTACCCGGGTTAGTCTGGGGTGATTGAGTAAGAATGTCTGGCTTCTTTCTTTCTTTCAACTTCTCCCCTCTGGGGAAAACAGCTCCGCAAGCCTCAGCATAGCTGACCTCACCTCGCTGCAGGCAAGACTCATTTCCCTTGTGCCTCCTTAAGTATGGAATAATACTTTGTTACATCCCCAATACCTCGTTGGGGGAGGGTATTGGGTAAGTCTTAAGAACAATCAAGTTCCTATGTTAAAGACAAGCCACACTGTTAGTTCCACTCACACACAAGCTTCTGCAGGCCGTTATCAGGGCATTACCTCACATCGCCACTTGATGTTAGCGAGGGTAAGGTTCCTTCTACTATCGATCACAGATCAAAATAGAGAGGACCCCGGGTCATGAACGAGGCCAGTTGGTGAGGACTTCCTCCCTCCTAAGAGTAAGTCACCCCCATAAATAGCGAAAGGTTTATATTTACGCTGGAACAAATAACAAATTTGGAAGTAATTTGTATTTTTCCTAGTATATAAACCTAGAACTATTTATAAAAATTGGCCCGCCACACTGTCCCCCAAGAAGTCCTGCCATAAAGCAAAGTGGTTACTCAGCCGAGAGGTGTGAGTGAGCGGGCTAACCAGTCTACCCCACCTGCCACCCGCTAACTAATGGATGGGGTAGTTATCCCTCACTAAAATTATCATGGCTCGTCTTTCAGCTACGCCGAAATAGCTTCGGGTTTGTATACTAGGAAAAATGTTATTTTTATTAGTAAAATAAATTTTTGAATATACTTACCCGATAATCATGTAGCTGTCAACTCCGTTGCCCGACAGAATTCTATGGAGGGATACGCCAGCTATCACAATACTAGAAGGGGGTGTACTTACCAGCGCCACCTGTGGCCAGGTACTATAGTACTTCTTGTTGACACCTCCTCAATTTTTCCTCGGTCCACTGGTTCTCTATGGGGAGGAAGGGAGGGTCAATTAAATCATGATTATCGGGTAAGTATATTCAAAAATTTATTTTACTAATAAAAATAACATTTTTCAATATTAAACTTACCCGATAATCATGTAGCTGATTCACACCCAGGGGGGTGGGTGAAAACCAGTGTACAAGATTAAAGGATAGCTAAGTATCCCATATTTCATATAACAGTTATCTCAAATAACAATGAAATAATAAGTACCTGGTAAGGAAGTCGAATTGAACCGTTACTCTGCCTCTTTTTTAAGTTCGTCTTCCTTACTGAGCGCAGCGTTCCTCTTGGAGGCTGAATCAACTCAAAGGTGCTAAAGTATATAGGGCTGCAACCCCTACTAAAGGACCTCTACACAACCTCTAACCCAGGCGCTTCTCAAGAATGAATTGACCACCCGCCAAATCAAAAGGATGCGGAAGGCTTCTTAGCCTACCGTAACAACCATAAAAACAACAATAAAAGCATTCAAGAGAAAGGTTAAAAAAGGTTATGGGATTAAGGGAATGTAGTGGCTGAGCCCTCACCTACTACTGCACTCGCTGCTACGAATGGTCCCAGGGTGTAGCAGTTCTCGTAAAGAGACTGGACATCTTTAAGATAAAATGATGCAAACACTGACTTGCTCCTCCAATAGGTTGCATCCATTATGCTCTGCAGAGAACGGTTTTTATTAAAGGCCATCGAAGTAGCTACGGCTCTTACTTCGTGGGTCCTTACCTTCAGCAACGCAAGGTCTTCCTCCTTTAAGTGAGAATGGGCTTCTCTAATCAGAAGCCTTATATAATACGAAACCCCGTTCTTGGACATGGGCCTCGAAGGTTTCTTGATGGCACACCATAAGGCTTCTGACTGTCCTCGAATAGGTTTAGACCTATTAAGATAATACTTGAGAGCTCTGACAGGGCAAAGAACTCTCTCTAGTTCGTTACCTACCATGTTGGAGAGGCTAGGTATTTCAAACGATCTAGGCCAAGGATGTGAAGGAAGTTCGTTCTTTGCTAGGAATCCGAGCTGAAAAGAACATGTTGCAGATTCGGTCGTGAAACCAATGTTCTTGCTGAAGGCATGAACCTCACTGACTCTCTTAGCTGTTGCAAGGCAGACGAGAAAAAGAGTCTTGAGGGTAAGGTCCTTGAAGGAAGCTGACTGGAGAGGTTCGAACCTAGGTGACATAAGGAACCTTAAGACTACGTCTAGGTTCCAGCCTGGAGTGGATAGACGACGCTCTTTAGAAGTCTCAAAAGACTTAAGGATGTCTTGAAGGTCCTTGTTGGAAGAAAGGTCCAAACCTCTGTGGCGGAGAACTGAAGCCAACATACTCCTGTACCCTTTAATCGTAGGGGCTGAAAGGGATCTCTCGTTCCTAAGATGTAATAGGAAGTCAGCTATTTGGGTCACAGAGGTATTGGTAGAGGATACTGAATTGGCTCTACACCAGCTCCGGAAGACTTCCCACTTAGATTGGTAGACTCTACGAGTGGAAACCCTTCTTGCTCTGGCAATCACACTAGCTGCCTCCTTCGAAAAGCCTCTAGCTCTAGCGAATCTTTCGACAGTCTGAAGGCAGTCAGCCGAAGAGCGTGGAGGTTTGGGTGCAACCTGTCTACGTGAGGTTGACGTAGAAGGTCCACTCTTAGAGGTAGAGTCCTGGGGATGTCGACTAGCCATTGAAGTACCTCTGTGAACCATTCTCTTGCAGGCCAAAGGGGAGCAACCAGCGTCAGCCGTGTCCCTTCGTGCGAGATGAATTTCTGCAGGACTTTGTTGATTATCTTGAACGGTGGGAATGCGTAAAGGTCGAGATGGGACCAGTTCAGCAGAAAAGCATCCACATGAACTGCTGCAGGGTCTGGAACTGGGGAACAGTACAGCGGAAGTCTCTTGGTTATGGAGGTGGCAAACAGATCTATGGTAGGTTGACCCCACAAGGTCCAAAGTCTGTTGCACACACTCGTGGAGGGTCCATTCCGTGGGAATGACCTGATTCCTTCTGCTTAGGCGATCTGCTGAAACGTTCATGTTGCCCTGAATGAACCTCGTGACCAAAGTGAGGTTTTGACTTCTTGACCAAATGAGGAGGTCCCTTGCGATCTCGTATAGGCTCCTCGAATGGGTCCCTCCTTGCTTGGAGATGTAAGCCAAGGCTGTGGTGTTGTCTGAGTTCACCTCCACCACTTTGCCTAGCAGGAGGGACTTGAAGTTCAGCAGGGCTAAATGAACTGCTAGTAGCTCCTTGCAGTTGATGTGGAGCGTTCCCTGTTCCTCGTTCCACGTTCCCGAGCATTCCCGTCCGTTCAAGGTCGCACCCCAGCCCGAGTCCGATGCATCTGAGAAGAGATGAAGATTGGGGGTCTGAATAGCCAACGATAGGCCCTCCCTGAGAAGGAGATTGTTCTTCCACCACAAGAGAGTGGTCTTCATCTCTTTGGTGACTGGGATAGAGACTGCTTCGAGAGTCAAACCCTTGTCCCAATGAGCTGCAAGATGGAATTGAAGAGGGCGGAGGTGGAGTCTCCCTAGCTCTACGAACAGGGCCAGTGATGAAAGGGTCCCTGTGAGACTCATCCACTGTCTCACCGAGCAACTGCTCCTCTTCAGCTTGCTCATGATGCAATCTAGGGCTTGGCTTATCCTGGGGGCCGATGGAAAAGCCCGAAAATCCTGACTCCGAATCTCCATTCCCAGGTACACAATGGATTGGGAGGGAATGAGCTGAGACTTTTCTATGTTGACTAACAGACCCAGTTCTCTGATTAAGTCCAAAGTCCAGTTGAGACTCTCCAGACAGAAACGACTCGTGGAGGCTCTCAACAGCCAGTCGTCTAAGTAGAGGGAGGCTCTGATGTCCGATAAGTGGAGGAATTTTGCTATATTCCTCATCAGATGCGTGAACACCATAGGAGCTGTGCTTAGGCCAAAACACAGGGCTTGGAATTGGTAGACAACCTTTCCAAAAACGAATCTCAGGAAAGGTTGGGAGTCTGGATGAATAGGAACGTGAAAGTAGGCATCTTTCAAGTCCAACGAGACCATCCAGTCCTCCTGCCTGACCGCTGCTAGGACCGACTTCGTCGTCTCCATCGTGAACGTCTGCTTGGTGACATACGCATTGAGCGCGCTGACGTCCAGCACCGGTCTCCAACCTCCTGTCTTCTTGGCCACCAGAAAGAGACGGTTGTAGAAGCCCGGGGATTGATGGTCCCGGACTATAACCACTGCCTTCTTCTGCACAAGTAGCGACACCTCCTGGTGCAACGCTAGCCTCTTGTCCTCTTCTTTGTAGTTGGGAGAGAGGTTGATGGGAGATGTGGTCAGAGGGGGTTTGAGGCAGAATGGAATCCTGTAACCCTCCCTCAGCCAACTGACAGACTGGGCGTCTGCACCTCTCTTTTCCCAGGCTTGCCAGAAGCTCTTGAGTCTGGCTCCTACTGCTGTCTGGAGATGCGGAGAGTCAGTTTTTTCCTTTAGAGGCCTTGGAACCTTTCCTAGACTTGCTCCTGGAAGAGTCTGGACGGGAGCTTCCTCGGCTGGGGGCTCTACCACGAAAGGGCGGTATGAACCTCGTAGCAGGAGTATCAGCCACTGGGGTGCGATAAGTCCTGGGGACTGAGGTAGCAACCTTAGTCTTACGAGCCGATGAGGCTACAAGATCATGTGTGTCCTTTTGTATCAGGGCAGCAGACAAGTCCTTAACCAGCTCTTCGGGGAAGAGGAACTTCGAGAGCGGAGCGAAAAGGAGTTGAGACCTTTGACAAGGTGTAATGCTGGAGGAAAGGAAGGTACAAAGCTGTTCCCTTTTCTTAAGAACCCCTGATACAAACATCGACGCAAGCTCGCCAGATCCATCTCTAATGGCCTTATCCATGCAGGACATTAATAGCATGGCAGAATCCTTGTCCGCAGGGGAGGTCTTCTTGCTGAGGGCCCCCAGGCACCAGTCTAGGAAGTTGAACATCTCAAATGCTCTAAAAACACCCTTCAGGAAGTGATCAAGGTCTGAGAAGGTCCAGCAAACCTTAGAGCGCCTCATTGCAGTTCTACGAGGCGAGTCTACCAGACTTGAGAAGTCAGCCTGGGCAGAGGCAGGTACTCCCAAGCCTGGTTCCTCTCCTGTGGCATACCAAACGCCCGCTTTAGAAGTGAGCTTAGTCGGAGGAAACATGAACGAAGTCTTGCCAAGGTGTTGCTTGGTCTGCAACCACTCCCCTAAGATCCTTAACGCTCTCTTAGAGGACCTTGCTAGGACTAGCTCAGTATAGGTAGACTTAGCCGGCTGCATGCCCAGCGAAAACTCAGATGGAGGAGAGCGGGGAGTAGCAGAGACAAAGTGGTCTGGGTATACCTCCCTAAACAGAGCCAAGACCTTACGAAAGTCAATAGAAGGCGGAGAAGACTTGGATTCATCCACGTCTGATGAGGGATCCAGGTGTGCCGCCTCATCATCAGACGCCTCATCACCAGAGTGTAGCGAAGAGATCGGAAAGGTATGCTGAACAGCAGAGTCAGAACGAGCTGGAACAACAATATTAGTGGTTTCCTCTTCAAGAATCTGTTGAGGGAACACCTGAGGCTCAGACTGCAAAGGCTGAACAAAAGAAGAAGCAGAAGGTAGGCGCATGGGTGGAGGAGGCTGACTCCTGGCATGAGTGGCTGAACTCAAGGGTTGCGCTTGCTGAGTGGTTGGCGGAAGCGGAGTAGCAAGTTCCTGTTCCTGCGGTGAGAGCGGAGAGCGATGAGGTAGAGGCTGCGCAGAACGTAGTAAATGTCTCGCGAGTTGAGGCTCCTGAGGCGCAAGGCTAAGGTGTTGTGGTGCTTGCCTTGCGGAGGGTTGAGCTCGCTGCAGCGAGAGCTGAGGAGACTGACTCATGGATGGGAGAGGTTGTTGTACCTCAACCGAGTGTTGCATCACTGGTGGAGCAGCAAGTGGAAGCGGAGGAAGAGAGGTATAAGCCTCCTGATCCCATTGCTGAGGTTGCCTTAAGGAAGGCGGAGGCTGAACACCACTGGGAACAGTAAACTCAGAACGTGGCTCAACATCGTACGCCTGGCAGGCGGTACTGCGGTCAGGCGGAGCGAGCGCAGGCGGAGCGAGTGCAGGCGGAGGCGGAGGCGCAACCTTCTCAGCCCGACACTCACGCATCAAGACCGAAAGCTGTGCCTGCATGGACTGCAGTAGAGTCAACTTGGGGTCGGCAGACACTACGGTCTGCTGAGGCAAAGCCTTAACAGCAGAGATCTGTTGCGGCAGAACCTTACTCCTCTTGGGCGGAGTGCAGTCGACTGATGACTGCGGCGAGTCAGAGCTGAGCCAATGACTGCAGCCCGGTTGAGTACTCGCGGACTGGACTCTGCGTTTGAGTGGTCTAGAGACCTGAGTCCAGCGTTTCTTCCCTGACAATTGATCAGCGGACGAGTAAAAGACGGGCTCAATCGTCTGCAGGTGGGAGTGACGGTCTCTGGAAGACACGCCCGCAACCACCGAGGATACTTCTGTGCGCTGATCAAGGCCTGCCGAACCCTTTTGCCCTTCGACATTGCTTCTCCCCTGGGCTTGGGAGCTTGCAAGAGGTCCCGGACTGGGAGGATGACTGGCACGCACAGAAGTATCCTCACGCACCACACTGACACTGACACTAGCACTTGGCACTGCACTGACACTAGCACTCGTCACAGCACTGGCACTAATTCCACCCACTGCACTCTTGACCCTAAGTTCCTTGACTTCGGCCATAAGAGACTTATGATCACTTACCACTGACTCTACTTTATCGCCTAAGGCCTGAATAGCACGCAAAACAACAGACATATCAGGCTGAGGGCAAATAGTAGGTTCGGGGGTAGCCACTACAGGGGTAGGAAAAGGTAGGGGATCATGAGGTGAGGAAAAAAGTGAAGAGTGAGAAGAACTCCTCCTAACTCTGCCTCTCTCTAACTTAGTTGAATACTTCAAAAGACGGACAAAATCAAGTTCCGAAAGTCCGGCGCATTCCTCACATCGATTTTCTAACTGACAGGGCCTATCCCTACAGTCAGAACAAGCGGTGTGAGGATCTACCGAGGCCTTCGGAATACGCCTATTACAAGACCTACATCGCCTATGGGTGGGGGCTTGTGAAATGTCACACATCTTGAATCCAAAGAGTTAGCCAAGTGGGGTTTCAAAATCAAGCAAAAGATCGTTAACCGTTAATCAGGACTATATAAAAGCTAATATAAGAAGGTTTCCAGTAAAGCGACAGCCGAAATCAAAGAGAAATACTTCACCAAAAGCCGTGAAAATACTCCAAGAACATAAGCGTATCCCAGAACGTCTTGCCGGAAGCACGACAGAGGAAAAATTGAGGAGGTGTCAACAAGAAGTACTATAGTACCTGGCCACAGGTGGCGCTGGTAAGTACACCCCCTTCTAGTATTGTGATAGCTGGCGTATCCCTCCATAGAATTCTGTCGGGCAACGGAGTTGACAGCTACATGATTATCGGGTAAGTTTAATATTGAAAAATACAAATTGCTTCCAAATTTGTTATATTTGTCAACATTCTAATTTTCCTTTTTGTAATAAACTTTTTTTTTGTTGATAATTTTTCTAATATACTTCCTCCCTGAGTATGTTTACGTTCCAGCCTATGAATACATTATGAATGTAATTTTTCTTTCTCCTTATGATCTTAAAGTTTACTCAAGCTTGAAGAAATCTTATCTAAAGAAGATATAACTATTTATTATAGATTGCTGATTTTTCCTTGAATTAAATCAACGGTCTACTACCTGTTTATTCAGCAAGCTCAAGGTGAGAAAAGATGATAAGGAAATTTCAGGTTCTAGCTGGGTCCCCTTGCCCAGTATAAAAAATCGAGGGGTGGTGCCCAGTTCTCTAACTTTTTACCTTTTGCCCAGATTTCTGGGTATTCCACCGTTTTATCTTTTTGTGTAGTAAACACTGGGGTATAGTCGGTATTCAGACACTAAGCAGTCTACGTGCTACATCTAGCCACAGTCTGCAAACCACTACATCGTCTGATGGGCAAAGGAGGGTATCGCAGGTCTTTGGAAGAACCAAAGAGAGATATCCTGGCAAGTGGAGAAGAACGCCTGAAGCGTCAATGAGGACCAAGCACTCTGGAAGCTCGTCAGCAAAGGCGAAGATCTTCCGAGGGGAGGCCTGCTCTGCAAGGCAGGGCTACCGAAGAGAGAGATGACATCTAGAAGACCTCTGAATAGGGGTATCTTGGGGGGGAGGATCTCACTCTAGGCCGAGAGATGCCAATCCACAGGAGAAACCTGCCTCGGACTTTGCTCCACCCCCGACGGAATAGTCAGCTCAGCAAAATGGGGAGCTCAGTCTTCAGCAATGGCGGCAGCAGAGAATGAAGGAAAACTGCACAAATTATCTATATCTTATGCTACAGGTATCTTTTTCATTTGTTTTTTTGACATTCTACAAAAAGGATGCATTCGCTCCCGTTCGTTTGTATGTACACGCGTGTTAACCAGTTTTAGAATTTTGCGCATAAACCCCGCGACCATTATTTTGATCAATTGGATTACTCGATTTCTTATAAGCCCCCTCCTTTTTAAATGCGACATTCAAGTATTTGACCCTTCTAATAATGTATGTATGTATGTATTCATTGTTGCAATACCCACATGTAAATATTTCTTTTTACTCACGATATTGAGAAGGGTTATATTTCCCCCTTCCTTTGTTATCACTTCAAGTGCTTCCCTTCAGTGTAACTAACATCTCTCTTAACCCAAAACGTGCTGTAAGTTGATTTTATCGATGCATTATGAGCCGTAAAGGGACGACGTTGATATTAGCAATGTTTCATTTTTCAAATTTCCGCGATTCAGTCTTGGACCTCCTGAGACTAGCTCAGTGACGTAGATATATTCTTCAACTAATCAGCTTGAAGCTGGAGGAAAGAGTTGCCAGATATTATAAGGGAAAAGATACCATCAACTTTGACGTATGTTTGAGATAGTGATAAGAATGTTTTTCCTTTCAGCCACATTTTATCATTATTTTCTGTTTTTTATTCATTAAAATGGGCTTTTATGATGATGATAATGATTCTTTATCATATACTAGTGACTTTGACATTGACAATGTCAGTGATTATGACATATCAAATGATGAAAGTGACGACTGTCCAAACGCAATCGGTAAGATTTATGGGTACAAACGAATCAGCCTGAAAAGTGATCTGAAAAGGATGTATAACACAAAATTGAAGTCTTCAAATATATTGTAATGATATGAATAAGTTTGATATATATTTTCCATATGCTTATGCCTTTTTTATTGTTTCATAAGGTATGTAATAATAGTAGGTAATAATAATAGGTAATAATATTGGCTGGAGTGTGCGTATATGCAAAAATACGCTTACAAATACACATAAAAACACATCCATTCAGCAAACAATTATTTCTTGAATATTAATTATAAATTTTCCTACGATTGTTCACTAAATTTGCTAACATTCTGACATGAAAAAATTAATATGCACCAAAAACTATTTTATCAAGCCATCAGAAACGAAAAAGTTCTTAACGTGTTTATCATTTTTAATTTTTAAAATTAAAAAAAATATATATACTCTTTACACTTCTTTGAAATTTAATTATCATTTATTAATTTCCATTTCAAGGACATTATTTTGATATACTGTACAAATATTGGGTAATTTAGTTTGTAATGAGAAATTATAAGTTTTATAATGAAATCGCGAAACTCATGATGTGGACGCATTCCCCTAGCACTCCGTGGGTTAAAGCGCATATCATACCACAAATATTACAATGCACGAAGTGTCGGTCTTGGTTATCTTAAATGGAAGAGAAGCACCTTTGACAGACCAATCATAAAGTAAGTCATTAATTTGTTTTTGTTGCATTTTAGGCTCTTGTGATTTTTTTTATTTACAAAAATCTGTTGAATAATAACCAAGAAATAAGAACCAATTGGGGGGAGACGTGCGCAGCTCAGCATGTACTGCTTGCCAGTAGATAGGAGCTTGATGTTTTTCTTTTTTTGCAAGTGAAGTAAGAGCCATTAGTTTTTCTAAATAATATACAAGGAATAATTGTCTTAATAAATAATAGTCAATTATTGATGTTAGCATGAGCACCTCAACATTACCGCTTGCCAGTACATAAAAAGCTTGTGTTTTCATTTTTTCGCGAGTGAAAGTGACCGCATGGCGAAGCAAGAACCATTAGATTTAGAGTAAAACATTTTTGACAGAAAATAAATGTTTCCCTGAAATAACTAACGTGATTTCACCAAATTCAACTTTATTTCAATTACACCAGTTTTAGCGAGTGTGTATTGGGGTACGAAGTAGTCGAACTGGCTGTTCCGTTTGTTTACGGTTGAAATGAAGGTAAAATTCGGTTAAAATCCGTAATTTACAACAGGAAAACAAACATTTTCTGATGGAAATGTTTTCCCGTCCGTAAATATAATTTCAACTACCTATGCCTACATGTAACCTAAACAAGGTTTTGTTCAACATCAGACCCAGATAAAGACATGAATTAGTGATGACTGTCAGTAAAGTCGCCCAGAATTACAATATAAGCTAGGAATAACTCACCAAGGGCAAACTCTTTTGGCTGCAAACTTGCCATTACAATTCTTATTTTACTGCAAAAATGTCAAAACAAATCTGGTTCAGCCGACGTGGTCGCTTTAGTTCCCGCTCATTAAAGCTTAGGAGGTCTTTAAAAGACAACAACAACTACAGATTTGACTGGATTGAATTATAATAACTAAAGCGCGCACTTCATAAATTTTGTTGTGTATCTCACGAGGAAATATAAGATGATATAATGAATGCTATTTGAATATATGTAGGAATAAAAATACAAACAATACTTTCAATTTTACAGAACGAAGAATAGTCATTATGGGATATCTAAAACAGTGACTTTGAATTCATTTTTTTATCAAGAATAACCATGGCTCTTCCCATTTTACAAATCGTCCAAGAATTTTAAGTAAACAAAATCATGTAACAAAATTATTGAGCTAGCAAAATTAAATTCCTAATTTCCCTTCATTTTACTTTGAGGGCTATTTTTCCAGTCCTATACGGCAGGGAACCCCAGATATCCACTCTTTACAGGACCTCCACAGTCATTTTATCTTGCTCGCTTAGTTAAAGTAGTTGCACAGTCGACATTATTCACCAATTGATATGATTCCAATAACTCACTAAATTCTAAAGCATCAGATATGATGCGTCATCCATCCAATGATTGAAGTCTCCACAAATAACTAATTTATTTTTCTCCATGATAATCATTTCAATGAGTTCACTGAATTCTTCAAAGAAGATACTGGCATTTGTTCTCGGAGGTTTGTAATTGTTATAATGGATATTTTTCTGTTTTTCTGCATAAAGCTTATTTGGGTATATTCAAAGCTTGTTACACTAGTTCTTTTTAACATTTTGATATTTGAGTAACTTTTAAGATTGAAAAGTCCGATACCCACAGAAAAGACCTATCCTCTCTCGGAATGTGAAAAAAAAATGTGTGTGCCGGGTTGTCATTTCAGTGATCTTAGCCTTGTCAAAGTTATTCAACCATGTTTCAGATAATTCTAGTATGTCCAAATATTTCCCGTTTGTCAATTCTTGAGTATGAATACTCTTATCACCCACAGATTGTATAATTACATAGCCACAGTTTATGACATCCTTAGTATCCATGATCAGCATTTTCTGCTTGTCTTTTCAATTCCAAGTCATAACCTTTGCAATCTCTTGAATTTACGATGTGGTCATTTGATTTATTCAACTTTGCGCAGTTGATACACTTTGGCACGTGCGTTAGTCAGGGCACCAGCCACCCGTTGAGATACTAACGCTAGAGAGTTATGGGGTCTTTTGACTAGCCAAACAGTACTACGATCCGAATAGTCTGGCGTATTCTTTACATATTCTCCGATGTCCTCATACACCTGACAATACTGAGATTACCAAACAATTTTTCTTTGCCGAAGGGGTTAATGCACTGTAATTGTTCAGCGGCCACTTTCCTCTTAGTGAGGGTAAAAGAGACTCTTTAGCTATGGTAAGCAGCTCTTCTAGGGCACTCCAAAATCAAACCATTGTTCTCTAGTCTTGGGGAGTGTCATAGCCTCTGTACCCATGGTCGTCCACTGTCTTGCGTTAGAGTTCTCTTGCTTGAGGGTACATTCGGGCACCCAATTCTGTCTAATTTCCCTTCCTCTTGTTTTGTTAAAGTTTTGATAGTTTATGTAGGAGATATTTATTTTAATGATGTTACTCTTAAAATATTTTATTTTTCCTTGTTTCCTTTCCTCACTAGGCTGTTTTCCTTGTTGGAGCCCCTGGGCTTATAGCATCCTGCTTTTCCAACTAAGGTTGTAGCTTAGCAAGTAATACATACATATACCAAGGCACTTCCCCCAATTTTGGGGGGTAGCCAACATTAAACAAATGAAACAAAAAAGGGGACCTCTCCTCTCTATGTTTCCCCCAGCCTGACAAGGGACTCAACCGAGTTCGGCTGGTACTGCTAGGGTGCCAAAGCCCACCCTCCCCCCTTATCCACCACAGATGAAGCTTCATAACGCTTAATGCCCTACTGCTGCTACCTCCTCGGTCATCCAAGGCACCAGAGGAAGCAGCAAGGCCTACCGAAACTGCGTCAATATTGCTCGACATTCATTCCTATTTCTAGCACGCTCTCTTGCCTCTCTCACATCTATCCTATCACCCAGAGCTTTCTTCACTCCATCCATCCACCCAAACCTTGGCCTTCCTTTTGTACTTCTCCCATCAACTCTTGCATTCATCACCTTCTTTAGCAGACAGCCATTTTCCATTCTCTCAACATGGCCAAACCACCTCAACACATTCATATCCACTCTAGCCGCTAACTCATTTCTTACACCCGTTCTCACCCTCACCACTTCGTTCCTAACCCTATCTACTCGAGATACACCAGCCATACTCCTTAGACACTTCATCTCAAACACATTCAATTTCTGTCTCTCCATCACTTTCATTCCCCACAACTCCGATCCATACATCCCAGTAGGTACAATCACTTTCTCATACAGAACTCTCTTTACATTCATGCTCAACCCTCTATTTTTACTACTCCCTAAATTGCCCCAAACACTTTACATCCTTCATTCACTCTCTGACGTACATCTGCTTCCACTCCACCATTTGCTGCAACAACAGACCCCAAGTAATTAAACTGATCCACCTCCTCAAGTAACTCTCCATTCAACATGACATTCAACCTCGCACCACCTTCCCTTCTCGTACATCTCATAGCCTTACTCTTACCCACATTAACTCTCAACTTCCTTCTCTCACACACCCTTCCAAATTCTGTCACTAATCGGCCAAGCTTCTCTTTCGCTTCTGCAACCAGTACAGTATCATCCGCAAACAACAACTGATTTACCTCCCATTCATGGTCATTCTCGTCTACCAGTTTCAATCCTCGTCCAAGCACCCACGCATTCACCTCTCTCACCACTCCATCAACATACAAGGTAAACAACCACGGTGACATCATACATCCCTGAATCTGCCCCACTCTCACCGGAAACCAATTGCTCACTTCATTTCCTATCCTAATACATACTTTACTACCTTTGTAGAAACTTTTCACTGCTTGCAACAACCTTCCACCAACTCCATATAACCTCATCATATTCCACATTGCTTCCCTATCAACTCTATCATATGCTTTCTCCAGATCCATAAACGCAACATACACCTCCTTACCTTTTGTTAAATATTTTTTGCATATCTCCCTAACTGTAAAAATGTGATTCATACAACCACTACCTCTTCTAAAACCACCCTGTACTTCTCAGATTGCATTCTCTGTTTTATCCTTAATCCTATTAATCAGTACTCTACCATACACTTTTCCAACTACACTCAACAAACTAATACCCCTTAAATTACAACACTCATGCACATCTCCCTTACCCTTATATAGTGGTACAATACATGCACAAACCCAATCTGCTGGTACTATTGACAACACAAAACACATATTAAACAATCTCACCAGCTATTCAAGTACAGTCACACCCCCTTCCTTCAACATCTCAGGTCCCACACCATCCATACCAGATGCTTTTCCTACTCTCGTTTCATCTAGTGCTCTCTTCACTTCCTCTCTTGTAATCTCTCTCTCATTCTCATCTCCCATCACCGGCACCTCAACACCTGCAACAGCAATCATATCTGCCTTCCTTAACATTCAGTAAACTTTCAAAATATTCCACCCACCTTTTCCTTGCCTCCTCTCCTTTTAACAACCTTCCATTTCCATCTTTTACTGTCTCTTTAGTTCTTGAACCAGCCTTCCTTACTCTCTTCACTTCTTTCCATAACTTCTTCTGACCCCACCTCAGGTCAGCTGCTCTCTTTGCCTCACTTACCTTGCGCTTTACTTCCACATTTTTCTCTTTATATCTTTCATACTTCTCTACACAATTACTCTGCAGCCATACTTCAAAAGCTCTCTTTTTCTCTTTCACTTTTACCTTCACTCCTTCATTCCACCATTCACTGCCCTTCCTCATGATGCCACCAACAAATTTCTTGCCACACACATCACTTGCAATCCAATAAAAATTTTTTTTACCAACTTCCACTCCTCCTCTAAATTACTAGTTTCTCTTACTTTCACTTCATCATATGCCATTTTCAACCTTTTTTGATATTTACTTTTTACCCCCGGTTTTATTAGCTCTTCAACCCTCACTTGCACCCTTTTACATCCACCTACTCTATTCCCCCACTCTTTTGCTACAACTAATTTTCCTTCCACCAAAAAATGATCAGACATACCATTAGCCATACCCCTAAACACATGCACATCTTTCAATCTTCCAAACATTCTTTTAGTTATCAACATAATTCATTAATAATAATAATAATAATAATAATAATAATAATAATAATAATAATAATAATAATAATAATAATAATAATAATAATAATACACTCCTTGGTTGAATGTTTTTCCTGAAAATTTCCGGCAGACGTTATCATTATTCATATACTTGCAAGGTAAACAAATATGATTTTCTTCTTTTTCTAGATTACCTTGCCCTTCTGGCCAGAATCAGGGAATGTGCAACTAATTAATAGACAGTAATTAATACAACTGGACGTGGACGTGTGTTTCAGTGCTCTGTATCGAATCTGGCTTTAAACGGAATCATTGTGTATCTCGTTGTTTGTACTATGAAAAATCTCTTTGTGGGTGTTTGCTAGTGTTGACATTAGTGAAATATAGTGCTAAAAATCAGTGGTTTCCTTGTATGTGAGGTCTGTAGTGAAAGGCCTGACCCAGCATTTTTGCGTTGGGGTGGGGCTACTTGAAAAGTTCATTGAAATAATGATTCAATATGTCTTTCCTTAGAAAACGAAAAGGAAGACGTAATCCCGTGAATGATCTCGGTCTATTTATGAATGAAATTGACGAGGTACTCACAGGAAGGGAGGAAAGTATAATGGCAGCAGCTTATGAAGAATGTGATGACGGAGGCAATCATGGCATGTGTGGGCACTGTGAGTCCTATGTCAATGATGGGATGCAATGCGACCAATGCCGAAGATGGTACCATGATGAAAAAGCTTGTTCTAATTTAAAGGATGGTTCAAGTACTCTTTTAAAAAGCAGGAACATCATTTATAAATGTCCAAAATGTGTTGAGTCTGCATGTGTTGATGACATAACGAGACTAAGCATCATCATAGAGGAGATGAAGGTAAATGTACAACAACAGATGTCTGGTTTTATGGATATGATAACTGCTCAATACATGGATATGCGTCAAGAAATTGTCGAGCTGAAAGAGAAACTTATGGAATATGAAAAAGAGAATGTGACCAAGACTACATATGCAAGTAAGTTGAAATCAAGAAACACTTTGGTTATAAAATCTACGGAGGAAAATAAGAAGGCTTCAGATATCAAGAAAACTATCATGAAGAAGATAACCACGAATGTCGAACAGGTCAAAACAACATAATTAAAATTTGCTTGTTGACTCACAAAGCACTTACAGGTGATAAGCCAAAATATCTTCGTGATTGCTTGATCCCCTACCCTGAAGCTACCAGCGCCACTGTAAGAGTTAGACATGCAGATGACCCCCATAGACTATTCGAAATTAGTGTGAATCATGCAATAGGAGGAAGAACGTTCAGTTATGCTGCACCGAGACTCTTTAACGACCTTCCACTCGATGTCAAGAATAGCACAAATGTGGCTGCCTTCAAGAAAAACCTGAAGACTTATCTTTTTAGAAAGTGTTATAATAGTGACCTGAAAACTATTAAGCCTGAATACAAATGCTAGCGAAATAACTGATAACGATACAGAGCAAAATATTAACTGGAAAGGAATTATTTTTTTCATACACCAAGGCCCGCCTGAACAGACCTTTAGTGTTTGATGGAGGGCGAGAAATAAACCTCTAAAAGTAAAAGTAAAAGTAAAAGTATGTCGCCTGAAGGGGATTCAATATAAATTATCTCTCTCTCTCTCTCAGCTCATCAAAAAAACGGATTTTGACGTAGGAAAAATCTATTTTTGGGTGAGATAGCCATGTCGTCCTGATGGAAGTTCCCTTCGGCAGCTTCCTACTGTATAATATTTTTGCGTGTGATATTACAAGAGAATTACCGTCAGGTATCACAGGGTTCCAACCCCCGGTATGACTATCCGAAGATATCGTGTATAATCAGGGATGTATCCAAAGCTAGCCATAGATATCTGCACCCTCAATAGACTTTACCCAGTCTAATCAACTAAGGGGAAGGATAAGTGAAGAGCCGTTACATATCCTTTCATCCTAAGGTGCCCGCGTTCGTCCCTGAAGCCACATTCCACATAGCAGCGTAACTACTGTGAAAAGAAAGCATCCCACGAAGAATCGGGGAGGGACAACATCATGGGTGGGCCATTAAGACGACATGGCTATCTCACCCAAAAATAGAATTTTCCTACGTGAAAATCAATTTTTTTGGGCTCAAGCCATGTCGTCCTGATGGAAGTGTACCAGAGAATTATCTATTTCTCGGTAGGAGGCCTTGAAAAGAGGTTCCAATGCCAAAATGCGCTAACCGGATTACTCCGTCAAAGCATAGGTATCAATCTCAAACCTATTTCAGAACAATAAAGAAGCTGTATTGACAAATATGATGGCCCGTCAGGGAGGAAGAAAAGGGCCAAAGGACCGCCTTCCACCATGGAAAAGACATCTGATTTCAGTAGTGATATTTTAGAACACCCAAAACTGAAGGAGGCATCGTGGGTAAAATGTATGGAACAAATAATCATCAATATGTTAAACAAGCTTGTTCAGGAAGGATAATAATCAAGAGGCACACTAATTTTATTGCCACTAAAATAATAATAGGGATGAAATAAAAGGCATGTTCACAGTCTTTTATTTACAAGTATCAGTGCAAAGAATAATAAATAAATAACATTACTGGCATATAGGAAATGTGTTTGTACCAAATAATACATCCCTATAAAAAAGGTAACATTCTGGAATATAAAAACATGACATAAGGCACCATAGGGAACTTATGACAAGATAAATTGATTGTTAAAGAAAAAAACCATACATGTATAACAAATAAATTGAACTATAGTCTAATCAACATTGACAGAGTTAGTCTATAGCAGTAAAGGTACAACATTATGTCGGAGAGACACGAATGAACCTGAAAAATAATTGATTAATTGTATTTTCATGTGCTCCTGAAACAAAAACTCATAAATAACAAGCTGGAGGAGTGTCCTAGGACGCACTTGAGGGCTACGTTGATGCAGCGGGTTCGATAACACTTCCCGCAGACCCCACAAAATGGCGTATCTCCTCCAATTGCTTCAGATAATGCTTGAAGAAAACACTAGTGGACTTCCAACCGATGTATGCCTGTAGTCCCTCAAAGGTTATGTACTGGAAAAAATTTAAAGAGGAAGCCACCTTCCTAGGGTCATGACTCGATGGCATACTAGCCGGGTCCGCTCTTTGTATAAGATAAGTAATCTTTTCTCTTAAATGTTTCAGAGACAAATCTGATCCCACCGTTTCCCCCTTTAACAATTGACCACCTTTAAACTACACTGTTCTTAATAAATAAACTTTTAGATACTGCACTGGGCACAGGGAGGGATCACTTGATAGGGGAACTATTTTCCATGGACCCCAATGTTTAGAGGGAAGTTCATTCTTAGCTAGAAAAGCGGGATCAGGGTATAAATTAACCTCACCTTTATCCAGAAATTCAATGTGGAACCTCATCTCTAGAAAGAGCCGCAATTTCACTAACACGAGCACCGGAAGCCATCGCAACTAAAAAGATGACTTTTTGAGTAAGATCATGAATAAAAGCCGTTTGATTGCCTATGTCCGAAGCGAATGGCAAAACTTTGTCCAAAGATCCAGAGATAGGCTTCGGTGGAGCCGATGGCCGCAGCCTTGTACAAGCCTTCAGAATTTTGTTGAAGAGATCCGAATTAAAATCAATATCAAAGGCATATAGTATAGGTCTAGCGAGGGCCGACTTGTACGACGAGATTGTGGAGGAAGCTAGATCTTGCTCGTACAAATCAATCAAAAAACCTAAACAAAAATCCATAGTAATTGAACCTTGATGTATTTGACCCATTTCTTCCATGACGTTTTATACTGAGTCATAGTGGTAGAAGTCTTATAGTTTTCTCCAAACTCCAACTTATCACGTTGAATTTGAAATCTCTTTTCCAGAGCTAAGGTGAAAAAATCATGAGATAAAGGTTGCTCGTTCTCCATGATGGAAGCATGGACAATCTTTCTCTGTACCTCCTGGAACAGAATCGGGTTGGGCAATGGCACCAACTTGGGATTCAGTTCTGTGACCATGGGAAACCAGTTGCTCTTCTGGCCACAGAGGAGCCACTAGGGCCGCTGTCCCTTTGAACGACCAAAGCTTGTCCAGGACCTGCATGAGGAGATTGAAGGGTGGAAACATGTAATTCCTTGTCCAATGATTCCAATCCAGGGACATCGCATCCATGCTCACTGCTGCTTGATCCACATTCGGTGCTACATAGCAGGGAAGTTTCTTGTTGAGACTCATCATAACAGATCCAATTGAAGTCCAGGGACTTGATTCTGCATGAAAGAGAATGATTTTTTGTCGAGAGACCATTCCGTCCTTAGAAGTTTTGTCTGAGATAGGGAATCCGCCATCACATTTCTAACTCCGTGAAGGTGGAATGCTGACAGATGCCAACCTTTCCTCTGAGCCAACGTAAAGATGGCTAACATTACGTGATTTATTTGAGGAGACCTTGACCTTTGTCTGTTGATGCAATGGACTATTACTTTGCTGTCGAGGACTAGACAAATGTGAATGTTCTTCAATTGTAACTTCTTGAGGGACAAGAAGACTGCCATGGCCTCCAGAATATAGATGTGGAATTGTTGAAATTTCTGGCATCAACTGCCTTGCACTTTCTTGAGTGGAGTATGACCCCCCAACCATTCAATGAGGCCTCCGCATGAAGTATCACTACCGGAGGAGGAAAGCGTAACGGTATCATCTGTAACAGACTTTTGGCAGTGGACCACGGTCGAAGTTGTCTTCGGAGTAAAACCGGGGTCTTCTTCTGATGGTCGCGAATAGCTTTGGAGGCTCTATGTTTCCAAACTCTGCTTGCCGTCCTTGAGTCGTACTTTGAGGACATGCTTTGTTACCAAGGCGAATTGCAAAGATCCTAGAACCCTCTCCTGGCGTCGCCTGGTGATCGTCCCCGACTTGATCAAAGACCTGACTGACTTCGCTATTTCCTTCCTCTTGAAGGGAGGGATAGAAAGTTAGTGAGACTTTAGGTTCCAATGAATCCCCAACCACTAGAAATCTTGAGCTGGGGTCAGTCTTGATTTCTTGAAGTTGATCTGACATCCGACAGACTGAAGGAACCTAACAACTTGAGTGGTTGCTTCCGAGCACTCCGGTGCCGAGGGAGCCCAAACTAGTCAGTCGTCCAGGTAAGCCTCTACTTGAAGGCCTTTTTCCCAAAGTTGCTGAACGACTGTGTCGGTAATCTTCATGAAAATCCTCGAACCAATGTTGAGCCGAATGGCATAGCTCTGAATACATAGCCCTTTCTCTCCAGGCTGAAACCAAGGTAGGGGAAGAAATGTCGACCTATCGGAAGATGCCAATAAGCGTCAGTAAGATCTATAGAAACGGTGTAAGCCTCCCGGGGTAGTAAGGTCCGTATCTGCGAAATAGTCAGCATCCGGAGCTTGACACACAGAACGAAAAAGTTTAGACGGGGCAAGTCAAGAATAGTTCAAGGTATGTTCAAATCTTTCTTTAGCACGCAAAATAGACGACCTTGAAATCTCATAGATCTCGTGCAACGGATAACTTTTCTTCAGCAGGTCTTGTACATATTGTTCCAGATGAGGTGTTGATCTCTGGAAAAATCTCCTGAGTTTTGGTGGCCGTCGCTTCCACTTCCAACCCAATCCGTTGGAAATGATGCTCTGTGCCCAAGGACTGAATGACCATCGGTCCTTGAACAAGGTTAGCCATCCCCCTGACTAGACCTTACTGCAGCCCTTACGAGGTCATCAGAAGAACAGCCAAATCTTTTCTCTTGAACGTCCATGGACAAGAAGATTGGGTGACGATCGACCGATTAAAACCAACATACCTTGAAAGCAACAAGAAGATCACTGCAGGCCCTGTAGACCCAGGATTTCCCCTCAGAACAAATCATCCACCAAAACGGGTGAAAACCACGCAACGACTGGGGGAAACAATTCCTCCGAAGCAGAGCAACCTTCCCCTCCTCTCAAGCACCAGAGGGGAACTACGTCACCCTCCACAATACAGGGATTAATCGCACCAAACATCTCCGATGCCCGTTGTCTCGGGGGGTGGGGAGGGTTAGTACTTTGAAGAACATCGTCTTACCCACCGTGTTTCCTCCCCCTGGACTCTTTTATGATAGTTGTAACTTTATTATTAGTTCCACACAGGGGATTTTTGTATAACGATTTTATGCTCTTTAAGAGCTTTATTTTCATGTATAATAATGTATATTTCATTAGGCTACCGCCTTGGTATTTGTTAGTTTATCTTGAATGAAAACACAAATGATTTGGTGGATGGAAATGTTTCCCTCCCGGACTACTTATCCAACCGCACTCTGTAATATGTGTTAGCTTGCCTTTAATACACTACGAACGAATCAGTAAACTGTCAGTCTCTCTCTGCTCGTCTTGTAGTCCTCACACTCTCTTCAACACAATACTGTGAATCCTGCTTGACATTCATTATCTTCCTCATTCGTTCTTGGGTGATTTTCTATTCTCTCTTTCACCATCATCATGAATATTTTATATGAAATATTTGATATTCGTCTTTTCTTTTTAACCATCTGTGTTCTTGACTTCTTCCACGTAATTTGTTTTTCTTTTTCATCCAAATCATTTTGGTGAAATTTCTGTGAGGTTTCAAGACATGTTTTGGCTTTTTCCTAGTGGCTTATATAGCCCAGGTTTAAGACCATACGGTCATGCTGTTTTTCTCTTTTTTTGGCCTTTAATTTTCTCAGACAATCCTTTACTTTTTCTACTGTGATTGTTGGATCATTGGGATATTATATCCATCTATTCTTGCGTTATCTTCCCTGTGCGCTATTTAATTTCTATATTCTATCCATTTTTCTTCATTCCAAACTGTGTTTTATTTTCATGCTTTCAATATATGATTTTCCAGTATTTGATTAATTTCTCTTTTGTTTCTTCACTAGTTATCTTAGTTCATTGTTCTCACTGAAGTTTTATAACTTCGCCATGAGCTTTTTGTCTTTTCCTTACTCTGTCTATTTTTTTCCCAGAGATTTTTATTTTTATCCATTTTTATTTCTTCTGTTACCCTTTTTTTCAAATATAACAATTTCCTTCTTTATAAATCCTTCAGGTTCAGGTTCAGGTTCTGGGGTGAGGCATAGCCTTTACAACGGCGCCTCTGTGTCTTTTAGTTTTGTGTGTTCCTTATTTTCACTAGTTTTTCTCTTTTCATCCACATTTGTTGTAGTATACTTTTCTTATTTTCAATATTCTCTTCACAAAAGAAGAATTTTCCAACTGTTTGTGCACTATCTTCTTCGTATGGTTGTTGAAGCTCAATTGCTTTTATTCTTATATCACTAAACTGTGGACAATATAATATAAAGTGGTTAGCATTTTCTTCTACGTCACAGAATACACAGTTTATATTTCCATCTTGGTGTCTGTTTCTTATATTCAAGCCCAATGAGTTTGTCCTTGCTCTAAATAATAAAATTGACGAAAATGTATTGTCATACACTTCCTCCTCCTTGATTTCACTTTTCCAGTTTTTATACAAAATTAAACTCTCCTTACACTCCATTTCACTCTTCCATTTGCTTGTGTCCCATTCTCTTGTTCTCTTCTTTATGTCCTCTTTCGTACATCTCTTGACTTCTCTCATCGCCATCCCACATTCTTCAGCATACTTCTTCACATGCATCCACCACTTCCTCTCTTTTTCTTCCATATCATTGACTATTGCTGTAAGTAGGTCCTTTTCTCCCTTAAAAATGCTATTAAGGTACCTCAGCTTACCATCCATTACCCTTGTTTTCATAGCTGATGCTCCTACATCCCCTCTCAAGGCTACAATTGCTGTATTCTTTACAGCCCCTAACATCCTTCTATACACTCCATTCTCTATTCTCTGCAACTTTTCTATTTCCGTTTCTGTTAAGTTAATCACATTTGTTCCATATAATATAGAGGTCTTTGCCCTCGAGTCCATAAGCATACACGAAGAAGATCTGGTTACCTAGCAACGAAGTGCATCTGTCCGAATGAGCTAGTTTAATATTATAATTTTATTTATTTTTGTAAATGAACTATACAGTGCTGATAGAGATATTTTATTAAAATTTTCATTTTATGATAATACAATAAATTGTTAAACATCAAAGATTATTTGGAAAACAAATTCCCAAAAGATGGAACTAATATTCCAAGTCAATATTTGACAGATTTGAAAGGAGGAATCAAGTAACATGTAAACAAAACGAGTGGAGGAATGCTCAAATTTTTTTTAAGGAACGTAAGTCGTTATTGTTATGCAAATTATTGTATTGGAGTTATTCCAACAAATATTAATTTCCCCAAGCCTTTGCCAAAAGTCTCTCTATTAATAACTAATTACCGTGAGGCAAACCAATATTAACTGGGATAACTTATTAAGTTGAATAAATTCTTAAATATATAAATACTGTTGGAGCTAACTTATTCCCTTTATTTAGAAAAAATCCATTTATGTTTAAGGAGGTGTAGCAACTATTTATTATTCGTTGTTACATTGGTTACCTGTTAAGGCTAGGATTGAATTTAAAATTTGCTTGTTGACTCACAAAGCACTTACAAGTGATAAGCCTAAATATCTTCGTGATTGCTTGGTCCCCTACCCTGAAGCTACCAGCACCGCTGTAAGAGTTAGACATGCTGATGACCCACATAGACTATTCGAAATTAGTGTGAATCATGCAATAGGAGGAAGAACGTTCAGTTATGCTGCACCGAGACTCTTTAACGACTTTCCACTCGATGTCAAGAATAGCACAAATGTGGCTGCCTTCAAGAAAAACCTGAAGACTTATCTTTTTAGAAAGTGTTATAATAGTGACCTGAAAACTATTAAGCCTGAATACAAATGCTAGCGAAATAACTGATAACGATACAGAGCAAAATATTAACTGGAAAGGAATTATTTTTTCATACACCAAGGCCCGCCTGAACAGACCTTTAGTGTTTGATGGAGGGCGAGAAATAAACCTCTAAAAGTAAAAGTAAAAGTTACTTAGGAAATATAAGATAATCTCGGTTTTAGACTTCTTGGCATAATCAGAAGCATGCATTGCTGAGATCACTTGACCCAAGGTAGGTTATTCATTCGATGGTATTGTTGAGTAAGAAGACAGCATTAGTTATACTCCTTTATAATTTGGAAAATATGCGGGAGCCTTTGTAGGGTGACGGCCAGATCCCGTAGAAAACGGGAATATTCTGAGCTGTGGCCGTCGTTCTAAAACGATTTTGGCGGGAGAAGCTAACTTAAAAAATCCACCTAACCTATGCTAAAAGCTGTATCCTTACCCAGGGGGGCTGCTCCCCCCCTTACACAACATATTTAAGATCCGTAGACCACTTCCAAACGTTTTTATTCTATACAAGATAACAGTCGGTGCGATAATAAGCAAATTAGGACGCTTGGCCGTAGCGCTACAAACTACCCAATAGGCGTTTTCTACAGTTAGCATATCTGTAAATTTTTATATTAAAACAATTACTTTTATGCAATTGGAAACATGATTATGATGTCATTGTAGGTGTTTTGAATGTTTTTGATAATGATTTATGGGAGAAATTTAATGTTTTTGAGCTATGGTGGGTCAACTACCATTATTGAAAACCTGTGATTTTGTGCTCTAAATCGTCATCAATTACGTTCGAAACACTTGAAGATATACTGTGTACCAGTTTATTTGTATGGTATTTAGGTTATCTTTTTTAAGCTCTGTTGTTTCTGCCAGTCATTGTCCTAAAAGAATTAGTCTTCAAAACAAGAAAAAGGTATCGTAATTAAAGCCGAGTACTAGTAATGAAACATGGTCAAAACACTTTAACTGTAGTTTGTCAGGACTTCCGAATGCATAGAAAACATGACTTTCCATCTCATTTTTAATGGAGTCGTCCATAACAGGGTTCATCATATTGAAAATGTCTTCTTTATTTAGTTGATCTAATGATATATAAGTTTTTGCTCTGTTGTATGCTCGCTTTGCTCATGGTTAAGCATTATCTCATTGCTCCTATTTTCTGGCACGTGGAACATGTTTCACTATGCACGTTAACCTCATGGGCTAGTTTTTCGGCATTAATTATCAATTATTCACACGTAGAATTTGATTACTTCGGTGAATATTACCCAGTGATACACTGGAGTACCTCGTATTTTCTTTAAAATTATCATTGGTTACTTGTGTAATTTTACCCGGCAAGATATCTTAGGTTAGTTTAGATGGGGAAATTTAGGTATTTTGTATCCCTGTGTTAGTTTCCCTTGTGACATGGTTTTTTTCAGGAGTCCTAATAACTTTAAAAATAATATTCTCCGACAATTATCATCATGATAATTTGTTTATAACACCTGAAAATGCATCAAGAATACCTTATTTCTTTTAAATAATCTTTGATTACATATGCAATTTAAATTACTGTCTACTGAAGGGTAAGCTAATAGGCAAAATTCTATTTGTTCCTAGGCGATATACAACCTCTCGTCCTTTAATTAGGGAGATTACATTGTCGCAAGCTGGAATCTATCATTAAAATGGATAACGAGCAGTTATCCATGTGGAGAAGGTGCAGAATGAGAAGCACTGCCCTCTTCCCAGTCGCCTCATCACTCAATTTTGCTTTGATTGCTATGGCATACGGCTATACAGCAGTGATCGACAACACTAGATTCTTTCTCTTTATCAGTATGTTTGTTTTGAATAATGGAATGCAGCTGCTACATGTCAAATCCGGCTGTACATCTGCACTCCCTTTGTGCTTCGTGTTGGCTTCCAGTGCAGTGGTAGGTCTTGCTCCCCATGCCTCTAGGCATGGGGCTGTGGTTGTCCCTCTGTCCTGACCTGTAGTGCCAGAGGCACAGTGTGTCTCGCCATGTGCCAACGTGGCGCATACCAAGAGATGTGTTTCCGTAGGTTTGCCTGGGCCTTAGGCGGCCCCCTTCTATGTACCTGGTTCTGTCCTTCGGATGGAACGGTCATACTCTTGGTTTGAGCAGATTCTCTGGAACATACTGCCTCACCCACGCCTGTGGCGAAGGATGAGGCTGCTCAGGTGCAGGATATCTCGGGGACTCTGAACCAGCCCACAGAGGCTGAGTACCCTGAGTCGGAGAGTTCATTTGTGAAAGTTCTTGCTCTCGGACGTTAGTACAATGGCCTGGGGGAGGTGGCCATGGCTCCAACCTTTGTGGGCATCATGCAGAGTGGTTTCCGGATCTCCTGCAGCTTCTAGGAGATCTACCGTGAGAACTCGCACCACGACCAGTTCTACATAAACAACCATACGCGAGTATCTTCCACAATGCTGTGCAGTCACTTCGACCTCACGTGTGGAGACTAGTACCTCCTCTCTCAGAAGAGCTTTTCACGACAAGTTGCGGAGTGAATGTCTGGATACTTGCGTAAGTCCTCAGCCTCGGTCTGCCAGGCAAAATGGAGAGTATTCTGTGGTTGGTGTCATGGAAGGAATATCTCTCCACTCGATGCCACTATTCCAGTAATAGTGGAGTTCCTTGTATACCTTCAGGAAGAAAAACTTCTTTCAGTATCAGCGGGGAAAGGCTATCGCTCAGCCTTAAGCCTAGTGTTTAAGCTGAAAGGAGTGGAATTTCCTCTTTGTTGGAGCTTTCCTTACTCATACGGAGTTATGAGATCACTTGCCCCCAGTCAGAGATTAGGCCCACTCCTTGGAATGTGGTTCGCATCCTGAAATCTTCGAAAATACCTCCTTACGAACCTTTACGCCATGCAACTAACAGAAATCTCACTTTGAAGACAGCATTCCTGCTCGTATGGCATCGCCTATTCAAGGGGATGGGGGGAAGTGACACTCAGATTCGTCCCAGTGTTTATTGCCAAGACTCAAAATCCGGGGATGCTGGACTATAGATTCGGGCCCTTTCAGATTGCCAGTCTTTGTTCTGTAACCAACGACTCAGATCAGTTGTTACTTTGCCCAGAGAGGAGTTTAAGATACTATCTTAAATGCACTGCAACAACACGGTCCAGACTAATGCCTCTGTTTGATAGTTCAGAGAGAGCAAAGAGGAGGATCACCAAAAACATGGTTTCGCCCTGGATTCGCCAAGTAATCGAAAGAGCCTTGGCTCCCAATCCTCCTCAGGCTCGTCGACTAGAGCCCATGATGTCAGGGGAATCAGTAATTTCTTGGCATTCAAACACAACTTCTCTGTGTTGCAAGTTCTCCAAGCTGGCGTGTGGAAGAGACAGACCACCTTCACAGCCCATTACTTAAAAGACATGACCCACAGGAGACTCGATTCATTCACTATTGGTCCTGTGGTGGCTGCTCAACAAGTGGTTTAAGATACCTCAGGCTTCTTGATGGACAAGTAGCAGTTGGTTGAGGGCATTGGTTACCTTGGTTAAGACTGGGATGAATGAGAATAATGTCTGGCTTCCCTTTCTTCATCTTCCCCTCCCTTGGGGGTACAGCACCACATGCCCATCTGCAAGCTGGCTTCAACCACTGCAGGTATTTATTATTACTCGCCATCAGCCTATGTGTTCTCGTCACTCGTCTGCTTCTCTAGAATCTGTTGACTCACTGTTCGCCAATCGCCTGTCACTCTCCGACTGCTCGTCACTCGTCAGCTGTTAGTGGTTCGTCAGCTGCTCAACATTCGCCAGTCTCTCGTCAGTCTCCAACTGCTGGTCACTTACCAAATGTTCATGGTTCGCCAGCTGCTCGTTCGGCATTTCACAGCCGTTCATCCTCAAGCCGTTCGCAGACCTCTCAGCGCTCACCTCCTCGCCGTTCACCCCCTCCTTGCCGTTTACCCTCTCCTCGCCACTCACCAGCTCCTTGTCATTCGCCAGCTTATCATTCGCCAGCTCCTCGCCGTTCACCTAGATCCTCTGATTCACTAGTCACCTTCCAGCCTGCAAGTGCCAATCGCCAGGACTAGATTATCACTCGTCTAAGCGTGACCGTAACTCTCCTTCTACTAATGATCACAGGTCAGTTCGTGATTGCCACTCACCAGCGGAGGGTACTCAACCAACATGGGATCGTCATGGAGATGACTCGTTGTCTTCCCCTTGAGAGTTCCTCTCTCTTCTGTTAGCTGTCTCTGCTCCGTCAAGAGGAGCCTCCTGTATACAGGTATTCAGTTGTCATGAGCCTTCGCCCCTTAGGGAGACTCGTTCCCCCAGGGGTAGGCCAGCCGGGAACCACCTACCTTCCAAGGATCTCTAGTATGGTGGATGCTCGGTCCCATTCCCTTCCGAGAGGGAACCTTCGAAGGTCTGGCAACAGCAACCCTCCACTCCTAGGCCTTGCTCATCCAAGCCTGAGCTTGAAATTGTGCCAGTGTCAATGGGACTAGGAAAGGATCCTAATCTTACTTCTTTGCAGGCTCCTAAACCTAGACCTCCAGCACCCAGCCTTCCGGAGGGTATTCTGGCCAGTACTGCATTTAGTAAGGAACCCTCCTGGTTTGACGCCCTGGTCAAGGCAGTACATCAGGCCATTATGGGAGTAATTCTACCTGCGCAGTCAATTACCAGCACGATGGGGATTCTTCTAGGAAGGTCATCTCCCCCGTCTACAGCCTCCCCTCTGTCTGACCCCAAACGTACGTCTGCTGAACCAACGCAACACAGGCCCTCTTCCTCGAAGATGATCATCTCTCCTCTCATGAGGAAGTGAGGAGCACCTGAGTCGGGTGCAGAATGCCAACAAAACCTATCACAGTTACAGTTGACACCAGTAATGACGACCAAGCAGACGAGGAAGATGGTTCATCTGACTCATCTAAACTCCTCTTTGGGGGAACACTCTACATCGTCGCCTAAGCCAAGGTTCTCAGTCGCGGAATCATTCTGCCTCTCCCCTCATCAAGGTGGTTCCCCTGGAACAACGCCCAGTTTCAAAGAAGCCATCTTACTCGGATGTAGTTCCCTCATTGAGAGAAGGGCAAAGGGAGGAACACCCCAGACCTGGTGGAGTATTTTCCGTCCCATAAAGAGTCGAAAGACTTGAAGATGATTCCTAAGACCTTGGCCAAGGCATTAAAGCCTCGATGATCCTCCCCAGTTCCAGCAAGTACGTCAGCAACCAGTGTGCCACCTATGAAAGTTTCTGATGACTTCGACCTATCCTGGGCTCCTATGGGTGAGAGCTTGTGGGTGGAAGACGACTACGATGAGGGTGAGTATCTCCCTAAGGCTGCAAATTCTAAGCTATTCGAAGCAGAGCAGAGGGAATTGGAATGCCTTCTGGCAGGTCTTGGCTTGCAAGAGGGCTAACAACGGTTTGTCCGATCCAGTGATAGCCCCTCAAGAGGGCAAAGATACGGGACTCGGAGATCTTCCAAGTCCAGTGCAGCTTTTCCTTGGTCTAAGGGGTTGATGAGTGCCCGACGGAAATGGTTCTCCTAGATCGCCAGCTCCTCCAGCTCCCTCTAAGCAGGCACATCCTCCAAGCTTTTTCTGCTGCAGTTTGTGTAGCAGAGGGCGTATTATGATGTCTCCAATGAGCCCCTTCTGGCCTTGCCTCTTAACCACTCTTTTGAGGCTCTTGCCAGATGATTCTCCTTTGAGAGACTCTCCAGACTCTCTGTCTCGTATTCTCTGTTGGAGATTTTTAACCAGGAGAAGGTCATGAAGTATGCCATGCAGGCTACTTCGTGGCTAGATCTCTGGTTGGGGTCTGCAGGACATCTTATCAAGACCAAGGATTGGTCCAAGGAGGCCACTAGGAAGTCGATGAAGACTTTTCTATTATCGGGAACTAGAATCATTGAGTTCCTCTCCCACCTGGTAATGAACCTGTGGGCGAATGCAATCCTTCGGCAAAGGGATTCAGTAATAGAAAGGTTCCACTGACAGGTCCCACAGGCGGAGGTGACGAGACTTAGGAACTCGACTCTCAATGTTTCCTCTCTGTTTAAGCCGGAAGACGTCGAGCGGGTGACAGAGAGATGGAGGAAGTCCAACCGGGACTCCCTTCTCCTTATGACCCCTACATCTCTGCCCTATCTGCCTCCACCACTGAAGAAAAAGCAGCAGCCAACAAAAGTGCTGACGAACAGGACTTCACCGACGACGACTTCAATGTACCAAAGGGTGTTAAAGAAGCGCTTTCCAGCTAGAGAGCGGAGGGGCTCTAAGTCCTCTCGTGGAAGTAACAGTAGAAGAGGTAGCGACTGAGGCCGCACCTGCTATGGCGGGTAATCCTCCCACTTGTCCATCAGTGGGGGGATGCCAGCAGAGGTGGTTGCAGCTCGGGGCCGAACCCTGAACAGTCTCCCTGATTCGTTCAGGGTATTGCATCTCATTCATTAAATCACTCCTTCCACTGACTCGGGATCAAGCCCCAATGTGAAGGGATCTGCAAAGGAGCTGGCCCTTTGGGTTGGAGTCCAGACCATTTTGGAGAAGGGTGCTCTTACCTAGACAATAATATTGCTAGTATCACAAGCACACAGCTCGCGTAGGCCGCTGGCCGTGTGTAGCATTGAGTTTAGCGAGGTGTAGGGTTTATACTAGTTACATGCGAAGCACGTTCAGGGAAACCCTTAGTCAATACCAAGAAGCCAGTTGGCATGGACTTCCAACCTTCTATGGGGTAAGTCATCCCCTATAAATAGCGTTGGTTTGTATTAGCGATGGAATAAATGACAAATTTGGAAGTAATTTGTATTTTTCCTAACGATACAAACCTGTAGTTTTTTATACAGATTGGCCTGCCAGCACTTATTGCTGTAGAAGTGGTTACTCAGCCCGGGTGTGTGAGTTAGTGGTGTTGCAAACTAACCCCCACCCCTTTGCTAACTAGTGGGTGGATGGTTAACCGTCACTAAAAGTCTTATGGCTCATCTTTCAGGTTTGCCAAAAGTAATATCCCTTATAAATAGCTACATACAGGTTTGTATCGTTAGGAAAAATACATATTACTTCCCAATTTGTCATTTTCCTAGCTATAAAAACTTAGTCCTTCAAAGTTAAACTTCCCATCTAAACCACCCTTCTCAGTCTTGAGCCAAAACTAAAAAGAGGAGCTTCCAACAGGTTGAGGGAACGGTTTCTCGCTCTTGCTCACAATATGTTGTTAATTACCTCATTAACGAATTCAATAGCCAATCCAGCTCCCCTGAAAACATATTCCCCCAGTTTGAAGGACTCGGGTTCGTATTGTTAGGAAAATGCATTTTATTTTCAAAATTTGCTATATTTGTTATTTGTTCCGGTGTAGATATTTATAGGGGTACACTTTCAGTGTAGCTGAAAGTATACCCCTTTAAATAGCTCCAGGTTTGTATACTAGGAAAAATACAAATTACTTCCAAATTTGTTATTTTTTTTACTAATTTTGTTGTAAAAAGAGTTTGATGATTATTAATTGATTTTTACTTGTTTTTGCAGGTGTCATTTGTTTCTCCCAAGTAAAGCCTCAAAATTACACCTCTTAGATCGAAGTAAATGGACCAAAGAGGTCAGGAATTTCCAGTAGATCTTACAAGCAGGAATTATGAAAATACTTTTCAGTATCATGTTTGCATACATAGATACTTAGTTGAATGTGGTTTTGAATATAGGTAATTGTTTATGCCAACATCACATTTACTTACTCAAATCTATTTTCTAATAGTTATATGTTAATTTTCAGTTTGTTTAGGTCATATGTCTTATGAGGTGTAATTAAAACTTTATTTCCAAGACATAAATGTTAATTGATGTCATAAAGCTCTAGTTTTTAATAGGTTGCTGTAAATGTTTTGTCTTTTTTAAAACTGTAATATCTGTAAACTTTCATGTTTTTGTCTCTCAAGAGATTTTGAGCTGCAAGTTTTATTTATTAATTAGGCTCTAAATTTGACAATAGAAAAATCTTACTTATAGTTAGCATTTGGTCTTCATATATATTTAAGTTATGCATTTTCTGCTAGGCTAATAATTTTCACGAAAAACTGTTTTCCAATCCTGTGATTTATATGTTTTGAATATTTAGTCATTAAACTGCTTTGTAATCCACTTCAATAAATGTTTAATTTTTTACTTTAACTTTCTTTTTAGGACTATCTTTATGATATGTTAACATGTCTCATGCCATTATGTTGAACGAAAAACCAAATGTTCGCCATCGTATTGGATCTGCTCGTGCTGGTGGATGTTCATCTTCCTCCTCATCCAGGGTAGGATCAGCTAGTTCAGGCTTTCCACGCAGAGCCAGCTCAGCTCGACCCTTTTCCAGTGATTATTCTAATCGTCCAAAGCTGTACACAGGCCGTCCTTCTTCAGCGCCTCCTGTAGTGCCGAGAAGACGACCATCATCGGCCCCTGCCCAAGGAGGAGGGGGAGGAAGTTGCGATTTGTATTCTATTAAAAGAGGAGTGGTGGGAGTAGGAGGATTTCATGTAAAGTCTCATGATGTCTCTCATTTAAATTTGAAAGTTGAAGGAAAGTCAGTAAGTATGATCATAAATATTCTCTTTTTTGGCATGTAAGGAAAATTGAATGTACTTTTGTACCTCTTGCAGGTGCTAGTTGGTTTAAGTTAGTCTCAATAAATCCTAGTTTGAAGCTTACCTTATGTTGCTTATAAATTTGGACTTGTGATAGATTGAAATTTAGGTATAGATAAACAAGTTAGAGAAGTGAGAGAATTCTATAGACATCTAACTCAGTAATGAAAAAAGTGCCATAATGACAATTAACATTTGGTTAGTTTGATAATTTTAATATTATACTGGCTTGTATGGTACTGAATGCTTTTCAGTTTCTTACTGTTATTCTTCCTAATTCAGTATGATAATTTTTTCCTATGCACATCCAAACCTTTTGTCCTTTAAAATAGGAGATGACTTTAGCATGAGCTAAAGTGGCTATTGAATCATTATCAAGGTAGTTAGTTAATAACATTTGGTGTGAGGGGGAAGCCTTACATAGCCACCTGACACTGACTATCCACTTTAGTCTGTGGTTGCAACCAATATTTATATGCTGTTGCTGTGCTCTTTCAGTGTTGGGTCTTTTACTAATTTTGATTTTTTCAATATTAAACTTAGCCGGTGATTATATAAGCTGCAGCTCTGCTGCTCGACAGAAAACTCTACGTTCAAAATCCGCCAGCGATCGCTATGCAGGTAGGGGGTGTACTTCAACAGCGCCATCTGTCGTGCAGGTACTCAGTACTCAATGTAAACACAGAACTCAATTTTCTCTCTGTCGTGCCACCGGCAAGACCTACTAAATTCGCTGTTGCTAACTGGATTGGTTTTCACAACTTTTTGGTGAAGTACACGTTTCTAGTTTTGAGCTTTCGCTTTGCAGGCTTTATCTTCAATACATCCTTGCATTCTTTTGTTGATATCGGATTATTTGTTGATGACTTTGGATAGTTTTTGAATTCCCCTTTGACTAATTCAAAATGGCTGACCCTTCTCAAGTCCCTAAATTCAGGAAGTGTAATGCTAGGGACTGTTCAAGGCGTCTTCCGAAGGCCTCTATCGATCCTCACACCGTTTGTTCCAATTGTCGGGATAAAACCTGTCAATTGGAAGATCGATGTGAGGAATGCGTTGGGCTTTCGGAATTCGATTTTATCGAATTCCAGAAATATACACGTAGGCTAGAGAGAGATAGAGTCAGGAGAAGTTCATCTCGCTCCGTTGAATTTTCCTCTCCTCATGCCCCACAACCTATTCCTTCCCCTGTAGTGGTTGCTCCTAATCCCCATTCTAGCACTCAAGAACCTTCGATGGCAGATATGATGCGTGCCATCCAGGCTCTGGGTGAGAGAGTCGAGTCCTTGGCAAGTGACCGTAACCAGCTCATGGCAGACGTCAAGGAGCTGAAGTGTAAGAGTGCAGTGGGTAGTGATAAAGTGAGTGGTAGTGTTGTGGATAGTGTTGTGGATAGTGTTGCGCTTGAGGGTTCGTCTGTTCGTGCCTGTCGTCCTCCCAGTCCGGGACCTCTTGCAAGCTCCCAAGCCCAGGGGAGAAGCAATGTCGTACGACCAAAGGGTTCGAGAGGCTTTAGTCAGCGAACAGACGTTCCCTCCGTGGTTTCGGGCGTATCTACCCAAGATCGCCCCACCCACACAAAGATGAGAGAGCCCATTTATTCCTCGTCTGCGGAAGAGGTTTCTCGTAAGAAACCATGGACCAAGGTCTCGCGGCCTCATAAGCGCAAGTCGGTCCCTTCCGCGCAAGTCCAACGGCCCAGTTGTAGCCACTGGGTCAGTTCGGACTCGCTGCAGTCTTCCGACGACTGCTCACCTCCTAAGAGAGGCAAAGCGGTACCGCATCAGGCAGTAACACCGTCTGTTGCCGCACCTGCTCCTGTAGACCCTAAGTGGTCTTTGCTGCAGACCATGCAGTCTCAGTTAACGTCATTGATGCAGGACTTTCGTGCGGAGAAGGTTGACGCTGCACCAACCTCTAGCCTACAACCAACCACGGTTGTGCGTCCGGTGGACGCTGAGGCGACCTTCTGCCGCACTCCAGCTGAGAGAGTCCCGCCACCCATGCGTTCCAGTGTACCCTGCCAGCCGCATGTTGACGTTCAGCGACGCACGGAACCTTCCGTTGACGTTCACGAGGTACAACAACAGTCTAAGTTGTTTTGTTTTGACGCGGTGCGTCAACCTCCGCAACCCAGTGTGGTTACCTCTACTCGCCCACATCAGACTAGACAGTCTGGAGTAGACGCTTTGCGTCCCCGCGCTGCTATGGTTGTTGCCAGTTCACAGACTGGGCAACAGTTCCATGACGTTGCGTCCGGTTCAGTCACGCGTGCACCCGTGCTGCCGGACTCAGCTGACCAGCTGATTCCTGCTCCTTTGCCGCTTCCTCCTCAATTCTCAGATGATGGACTCTCTGATGATGACGACGCTGCACACATTGACGACCCACATACGGACATTGACGAACCACGCAACCCTCTTTGGACTTTAGAAAAGTTCTTGCTCTGTTCAAAGAGATGTATCCTGATCAGTTTGTGTCTGCGGCTCCACGCTCTCCTCCGTCAGAGTTTGCTTTAGGCACGCAGTCATCCGCGCCTGCCTTTACGAAACTCGTCCTCGCCCGCTCGTCCAAGAGAGCTTTACGAGTTTTAGGAGATTGGATGCAGTCCAAAAAGAACCTAGGGAAGACAGCATTTACGTTTCCCCCTGCGAAACTCTCTTCCAGATCGAGCGTCTAGTATGCCACGGGAGAAGTTCTCGGCTTGGGAGTTCCTGCCTCTGCCCAGGGCGACTTCTCAAGTCTAGTAGACTCTCCCCGCAGGCTAGCCATGAGACGCTCTAAGATATGTTGGTCTCCTTCGGACCTAGACCATCTGTTGAAAGGAGTGTTTAGAGGCTTCGAGGACTTTAACTTTTTGGACTGGTGTCTGGGAGCTTTGAGCAGGAAGATCTCCCCGTCTGACAAGGAATCTTCCTTGCTCATAATGTCCTGCATGGACAAGGCCATACGTGACGGATCTAGTGAGCTTGCGGCTTCGTTCGTTTCCGGGGTCCTCAAGAAACGGGAGAACCTTTGCTCTTTCCTGTCAGCTGGAGTAACACCGTGTCAGAGATTGGAACTTCTTTTTGCTCCTCTCTCAACGTGCCTTTTCCCAGAGGACTTGATAAAGGAGATTGCTGCCTCCTTGATTCAGAAGGACACCCATGACCTGGTTGCGTCCTCTGCCCGCAAAGCCACCCCTTTGCCTACCTTGTCAAGACCCAGGATGGACACTCCAGCGTCCAGATTCATTCCGCCCTTTCGTGGCAGAGCCTCCAGCAGAGGAGGTGCTCGTGCCGAAGGGAGACGTGGGAAGAAGAAAGGTTCCAAGTCCTTTAAAGGCAGAGTCTGACTGCCATCTTCTTCAGACAGCAGTGGGAGCCAGACTCAAGAACTTCTGGCAGACCTGGGAGAAAAGAGGCGCAGATGCACAATCTGTGAAGTTGCTCAGAGAAGGGTACAAGATCCCGTTTATACGCAAACCCCCTCTAGCAACGTCTCCCATCGATCTCTCTCCCAGGTACAGAGAGGAAGACAAGAGACGAGCTTTGAAGCAGGAGGTGTCTCTCTTACTAGAAAAGGGAGCAGTAGTCAAAGTCTCGGACCATCAATCCCCGGGCTTCTACAACCGTCTCTTCTTAGTGGTAAAGAAGACAGGAGGGTGGAGGCCGGTGCTAGACGTCAGTGCGCTGAATGTCTTTGTCACAAAGCAGACGTTCGCCATGGAGACCACAAAGTCCGTTCTAGCAGCGGTCAGGAAGGAAGACTGGATGGTCTCTTTAGACCTAAGGGACGCATACTTTCACGTCCCCATCCACCCAGAATCCCAACCTTTTCTGAGATTCGTTTACGAAAAGGTTGTCTACCAATTTCAAGCCCTGTGCTTTGGCCTAAGCACAGCTCCTCTTGTGTTTACGAGGCTGATGAGGAATATTGCCAAATTCCTGCATTTAGCGGATATCAGAGCCTCCCTCTATTTGGACGACTGGCTTCTAAGAGCTTCTTCCAGTCGTCGCTGTCTGGAGAATCTAAAGTGTACTCTAGATCTGATCAAGGAATTGGGTCTCCTGGTCAATATGGAAAAGTCCCAACTGGTCCCATCCCAAACTATTGTGTATTTAGGGATGGAGATTCACAGTCAAGCTTTTCGGGCTTTTCCGTCGGCCCCCAGAACAAGTCAAGCCCAGGTATGCATCCAGAACATGCTAAAGAAGGAACGATGTTCAGTCAGACAGTGGATGAGTCTGATAGGGACGCTTTCATCCCTGGAACAGTTCGTTTCGTTAGGGAGACTACACCTCCGTCCCCTTCAATTTCACCTAGCTGTTTACTGGAAAAAGGACAAGACGCTAGAAGCGGTCTCGATCCCCATTTCCGAGAAGATGAAGTCGTCCCTGACTTGGTGGGAGGACAGTATCAACCTCAGAGAGGGTCTGCCACTGGCTGTTCAGACCCCCAACCACGTTCTCTTCTCGGACGCATCGGACACGGGCTGGGGTGCGACATTAGACGGTCGGGAATGCTCGGGAACTTGGAACTCGAATCAAAGAACGTTACATATCAACTGCAAGGAGCTACTGGCAGTTCATCTGGCCTTGAAAAGCTTCATGTCCCTCCTTCAAGGCAAAGTGGTGGAGGTGAACTCGGACAACACCACGGCCTTGGCGTACATCTCCAAGCAAGGAGGGACCCATTCTATGACGTTGTACGAGATCGCAAGGGACCTCCTCACCTGGTCAAAAGATCTAAACCTTTCTCTAGTAACGAGGTTCATTCAAGGCAACTTGAATGTCATGGCAGATTGCCTCAGTCGGAGGGGTCAAATCATTCCAACAGAATGGACCCTACACAAGGATGTGTGCAAGAGACTGTGGGCCACATGGGGCCAGCCTACCATAGATCTCTTCGCAACCTCGATGACCAAGAGGCTCCCAATATATTGCTCACCAATCCCGGACCCAGCAGCAGTTCATATAGATGCCTTTCTACTGGATTGGTCACATATAGACCTTTATGCATTCCCCCCGTTCAAGATTGTCAACAAGGTACTGCAGAAGTTCGCCTCTCACGAAGGGACAAGGTTGACGTTAGTTGCTCCCCTCTGGCCCGCGAGAGAATGGTTCACCGAGGTACTTCAATGGCTGGTGGACGTTCCCAGAACTCTTCCTCTAAGAGTGGACCTTCTACGTCAGCCACACGTAAAGAAGGTACACCCAGGCCTCCACGCTCTTCGTCTGACTGCCTTCAGACTATCGAAAGACTCTCGAGAGCTAGAGGCTTTTCGAAGGAGGCAGCCAGGGCGATTGCTAGAGCAAGGAGGACATCCACTCTTAGAGTCTACCAATCAAAGTGGGAAGTCTTCCGAAACTGGTGCAAGTCAGTATCAGTATCCTCGACCAGTACCTCTGTAACCCAAATAGCTGACTTCCTATTATACCTGAGGAAAGAAAGATCTCTTTCAGCTCCCACTATCAAAGGTTACAGAAGCATGTTGGCATCAGTCTTCCGTCACAGAGGCTTAGATCTTTCCAACAACAAAGATCTACAGGACCTCCTTAAGTCTTTTGAGACCACGAAGGAGCGTCGTTTGGCTACACCTGGTTGGAATTTAGACGTGGTACTAAGATTCCTTATGTCAGAAAGGTTCGAGCCACTACAATCAGCCTCCTTTAAAGATCTCACTTTAAAGACTCTTTTTCCTGGTTTGCTTAGCCACAGCTAAAAGAGTCAGTGAGATTCACGCCTTCAGCAGGAACATCGGATTTTCATCTGAAACGGCTACATGTTCTTTACAGCTTGGTTTTTTAGCCAAAAACGAGCTACCTTCTCGTCCTTGGCCGAAATCGTTCGATATTCCAAGCCTTTCAAATATGGTTGGAAATGAACTAGAAAGAGTCTTATGCCCTGTTAGAGCTCTTAAGTTCTATTTAAGACGAACTAAACCTTTACGAGGACAGTCAGAAGCTTTATGGTGTTCTATTAAGAAACCTTCTTTGCCTATGTCAAAGAATGCAGTATCCTATTATATCAGACTGTTGATACGAGAAGCTCATTCCCATCTGAGTGAGGAAGACCAAGCTTTGCTGAAGGTAAGGACGCATGAAGTTAGAGCTGTCGCAACTTCAGTGGCCTTTAAACAAAATAGATCTCTGCAGAGTATAATGGACGCAACCTATTGGAGAAGCAAGTCAGTGTTCGCGTCTTTTTACCTTAAAGATGTCCAGTCTCTTTACGAGAACTGCTACACCCTGGGATCATTCGTAGCAGCGAGTGCAGTAGTAGGTGAGGGCTCAACCACTACATTCCCCTAATTCCATAACCTTTTTTAATCTTTCTCTTGAAATGTTTTTTATTGTTGTTTTTGGGTTGTCCGGAAGGCTAAGAAGCCTTTCGCATCCTGGTTGATTTGGCGGGTGGTCAAATTCTTTTCTTGAGAAGCGCCTAGATTAGAGGTTTTGATGAGGTCCTGTAGTATGGGTTGCAACCCTTGATACTTCAGCTCCTAGGAGTCGCTCAGCATCCTAAGAGGATCGCGAGGCTCCGTAAGGAAGACGTACTTAAAAAGGCAGAGTAATTGTTCAAGTCGACTTCCTTACCAGGTACTTATTTATTTTATGTTTGTTATTTTGAATAACTGCTAAAATGAAATACAAAATTCTTAGCTCATAATAATGTAAACAATTAATGCTGGTCTCTACCCACCCCTCTGGGTGTGAATCAGCTTATATAATCACCGGCTAAGTTTAATATTGAAAAATGTTATTTTTATAATAAAAGGGATTTTGACGTAGGAAAAATCTATTTCTGGGCGAGGGACCTGTGCCGCCCAGTGAATAAGCTCCATTTAGCACTTATTCCTAGGTAATTTACTGCTAAATATACCAGAGAAAAAATGTAAAGGAGTGCTAGGTTAACTAGCTCGCTCACCTATTGGTGTCGGTATAAAATTGGGCGTATAATCCAGAGGTCCCGCACTGTTTAGATTTATCCACGACAAAGACCCCAATAGAGGAGAGCCGTTCAACCTCACTCGGCACCACCAACTCTGCATCCGCTCAGAACCCAACTCCTTAGCACCCAAAGTTTGGGGACTCCAAGGGAGAGGAGCTGGGAGGGTTCACTGGGCGGCACAGGTCCCTCGCCCAGAAATAGATTTTTCCTACGTCAAAATCCCTTTTCTGGGCTCGAACCTGTGCCGCCCAGTGAATCTATGCAAGAGAAATGTCACCAAACTTGCAAGATAAAGGAAAAACATAAGCGTAAGGAACATACAAGATGCTTTAATCAGAGATGAGTGCCAAAAACAATTATAAGGGTGTCTTAAAAGGAACATAAATCCACTTGGTAGAACAACTGACAAACAAGGTAAGGTATAATAATGTCGTGAGTGATAATATATACAGATACTCAGGAGATAAATATTTACAAATATAATAATAGTACTCAGGTGCGAAACCAACGAATACAAATAGGGTATAAATGAGGCAGGTAAGGGGGAGAGATAAGGTGACAGGGAATTAACATGTGAGTTACCTGGGAGTAACTACGCTCTCTGCAGCCACTGTAGAAAATTTTAGGGCTTCCAAATGTTTGAGGTAGTGTTTCTTGAACACTGACGGTGATTTCCACCCTGTATACCTGGAAAGGTCCGTAAAATTCATGTGGTGAAAAAAGTTCACTGAAGTAGCAACCGCTCTGATATCATGTGCAAGAGGAAAAGAGTCAGGGCTAGCTTGCTTAATAAAATACAAAATTTGTTGCCTGATCCCTTTAATGGTAATGGTACCACCTTGTTCTCTAACGAATAGAGGCCCCGAGGAGTTAGAGGAGGTCCGGGATAAATAAGACCTAAGAGTAGCAACAGGGCACAGAGACGGATCTTGCGTGAGGGGAACAATTTTCCAGGAGGACCATCTGTTCTGAGGGTCTTCGTTCTTAGCCAAAAAGAATTTGTTAGGCGAAAGAAGGACCTCTCCCGAAGGAAGGAACTCAATATGACCCGGGTCTCTCGACAAGGCTGCCAGTTCAGAAATTCTTGCTCCGGAAGCCAAGCTCATCAGGAAAAGTGTTTTCCTGAGAAGGGGAATGTAACCACAAGAGCTGTTAATGGTATCAGAAGCCAATTTGAGTACGTCATTAAGAAACCAGGTCACCGGGGTAGAACGAGTAACCGGTTTCAGTCTGGCACAAGCTTTCGGAATTGAAGCTAACAAAGAGTCGGTTAAGTCTATGTTAAAACCTACTAGGAAGATCTTTTTCAAAGCAGATTTAATAGTGGTGATAGTATTGGCTGCCAGACCTGATTCTAATAAAGTTCTAAAGAAAGTGACTGTAAGGTTCAAGTTCATACAGTGCACGTCTGAGTCCATCAAAAATTTTGCCAACTTTTTAACTGCAGAATCATATTGGCGAATGGTGGAATCCCGTTTATCTGATTCTAGAAACAAGGTGTTTTGAGGATCGATATTGGCACCATGCATGGCCGCAAACTTCATGAAGTCCGTAAAGTTAGGGCGCTCTGAATGTTTGAGAAAGCGTACACAACGCGTGTTTGTACTATCTGAGACAGAACCGGATTGGGTATCGGGTGAGGATATAGTCTCAACTCTCGCAGGAGAGGATACCAGTTGCTCTTGGGCCAATTTGGTGCGACCAAGGCTACTTGTCCCTTGAAGGATCTCAGTTTGTCTAGGACTTTCAGTAAAAGGTTCACCGGGGGAAAGAGATAAATCCTTTCCCAGATGTCCCAATTCTGTGACATGGCGTCTATGGCATAAGCCTGAGGGTCTAGATTGGGAGCCACATATACTCTCAATTTGTGGTTGGACTCCGTGGCGAAGAGGTCCACTTGGAGACCGGGAACCCGAGAGAGAATCCACCGGAATGACTTTAGATCGAGTGACCATTCCGATTCTAGAGGGGAGGTCCGGGACAAGGCGTCTGCCACTACGTTCCGGACTCCCGCCAGGTGGACAGCTGAAAGATGCCAACGGTTCGAGGCTGCTAGGGAGAATATGGCTACTAGAACATGGTTCAGGGGCCCTGATTTTGACCCGCCTCTGTTGAGGCAGCGGACCACCACTTCGCTGTCGAGGACCAGACGAAGGTGTTGTCTCTTGGGTGGAGCGAGACGTTTCAGGGTTAGAAGAACTGCCATGGCCTCCAGCACATTGATGTGAAATTGGCGGAATAAGGGAGACCAAAGACCTTGAACTTTCCTGAGCTGAGAATAGCCGCCCCAACCTGATAGGGATGCATCCGTGTGAATGGTTAGCTTCGGAGGCGGAAACCGAAGGGGAACTGACTTTGCCAGATTGTTGGCTCTTGTCCAAGGAAGAAGTCTCTCCCGTAGAATGGAAGGAAGGCGGACTTTCCTGTCCCGGAGCTTCCGGTTCGCCCTCGAACGCCAGATACGGTTGATATCTTTCAATTTTGCCTTCAGAAGTAGATCTGTCACTGAGGCAAATTGAAGGGACCCCAGAATCCTCTCTTGGAGTCGTCTGGAACTTACTTTGTCTTTGAGAAAGCGTTTGGTGTTCCTCGCAATCTCTAACCTCTTGGGTTTGGGAAGACACAGAGAATGAGATATAAGGTCCCATTGCAGGCCGAGCCAATGGAACTTTGATTTCGGAAGAAGACGGGACTTCTTGAAATTGATCTGGAAGCCTAGAGATTGAAGATATTGGATGACTCTGTGAGTGGCTTTTAGGCAATTTTGGGAGGTGTCTGACCAAATGAGCCAGTCGTCCAGATAGGCTACTACTTGAATCCCTTGATTTCTGAGTTCCTGAACAGCGACTTCTGCTAACTTTGTGAAGATCCTTGGGGCAATGTTGAGCCCGAAAGGCATCACCTTGAAGGAGTAATTTTTGTCCCCTAGGCGGAAGCCTAGATACGGACGGAAGTGTCTCGCTATCGGGACGTGATAATAGGCGTCTGTAAGATCGATAGAGGTGGTGACGGCCCCACGGGGAAGTAAGGTCCGCACCTGCAAGACGGTAAGCATTCGAAACTTGTTGCATTGAATGGACAAGTTGAGAAGGGATAGGTCTAGAATCACTCTTCTCTTGTCCGAATCCTTCTTCGGGACACTGAACAGCCGACCCTGAAACTTCAGGTGTTTCGTTTCTTGTATGGCGTTCTTTTGCAACAGATCCTGGACGAATTCGACTAGGTCCGGAGTGGAATGTTGATGAAATTTGTTCGGAGGAGGAGGCCCTTGAATCCAACTCCACCCCAGTCCCTTGGAGATGATACTGAAGGCCCAGGGACTGAACCTCCATTTGTTGCGGAAGGCATAAAGCCTCCCCCCTACCTGCTGCACCTCAGTATTGGCTTGAGGAGTTGCCTCCACGTCCGCCTCGGAAGTTCTTTCCCTTGCGAAAAGATCTTCCTCTACCACTGTTCTGGTTTGAACCACGGTGGTAGCCTCTACCTCTGTTATAGCCCTGGGAAGAGCTATGAGCCTCATAAGACTGGTTAAAGGCAGGAGAGGTGGTGGAGGCACCGGAAAGCTGGCTCTTAGGGAGCAGAACGGTGACATAATCATCCGAAGGAGCCTGAGAGGTAGAAGGCTGCGCAGGAGCAACGGGAGATGGAGGAAGAGGCAGTCTGAAGTTGGATGAACTACTCTGCTGTTGCCTGAACTGGGTGGAGGTATACGGGCGGAGCTTCTTCCTACCCCGGGCTTGGTAATTTGCGGGGTCATATTTCCGTTTAGGAGTCAAACCACAACGGGCTTTAAGGCTCTGATTGACTCTAGTGGCCTCAGCCAAGACTTCCTCCACAAGGTCCTCAGGGAAGAGATTTGAACCCCAGCAGGAGGACCGGATAAGCTTATTAGGCTCGTGCCTAATAGTTGCTTCAGCCAGGACGTGCTTGCGACACCTACGTTTGGCAATAGCGAAGTCATAGAGATCATAATACAATGACTGCAACGTAGCCTTATTGAGAGACTTAAAGATACTCTCAGTATCATAAGTCAAGGCTATCGACTCCGTGGAGGTGGCCAAGTTCAGAGTTCGGCCAACACGTAGGCGGGAATCATACTCCTGTTTAATGAGGGATTCCGGGAGACGGGGAAGCCGCTCGCTAAACATAACTGAGGCACAGTCCGCTGATAGCTTGCCAGAGGTAAAAGTTGTATGGACATTGTCCCAACACTCAATGCCAGAAGGAAGAAGGAGGGAGATCGGATCCACCTCTCGGATGGGAGGCAAGGGCTTCTCCTCCAGAGCATATTGGAACGCAAGCTCTGCTACCTTATTGACACATGGAGTCACGGTGTTTTAATCCATTAAAAACATTGTGAAGGAGCTCTTATACGGCGTCAACATGGTGTTGGTGCAACCGATGTCGTTCAAGAACCTAGCCCAAACAGATTGGGCTTGTTCTTTTGGGAAGATGACGGTCTCTTTGGGGACCTTATCTAGGCGAACCAGAGCTTCCTCGGTAAGCCTGGCATAACCATGAAATGGAAATGCCAGACCAGGAGGAAAGAATTCAAAGTCCTCTAGAGGACGAGTGCCAAGACCTTCCAGAGTTAACATTCCGTCTGAGAACGGAGAATGAAGAGCCATGCACCAAGGATTATTCTTGGAAAACGGCGGGAGCTTAGAGGCATCCGGGATGAGAGAGCTCTGGACTCGCTCCGGAGCACCTTGCTCTAATGCCCCAAGTCTCTGACCGATGTTAGAGAACATCGTGTCCATCTTGGCCTGCATTTCCGACACCAACTTAGCTTGCATCTCTGACACAATGCGAAGCATGGCTGATTCGGAAAGGCCCGGGCTAGGAGCAGGAGTGGCGGATTGTACTCCCGGGTCGTGAGACTTAGAGGAGGAGCCGGAAGCCTTAGATGACGGGTTTGTATTTAGCTTCGAACTATGGGAAGCCTTGTGAGGCTTACGAGCTTTAGGTAAGGTTCTTGATGTAGACTTATCCTTGGGGGGAACCGGGTGTGATCGTTGAGACGAATCACGGTCCCCAGAAAAACCATGAAAGGAAGAGCGATCAGAAGAAGAAGAAAGAGCGGGACTGAGGATAGGAATCTCAGTGCCGGTACCACCTGCCTCACTTACCACTCTACCTGCGTCCGGATCATCCAATAACATGGGTTCGACGTCCAGGTTCATGGAAGCAACATTGTCTTCCAGATCTCCGGGGGCATCCGACGGATCTTGATCTTGGTCAATAAACCCCGCTATGGTGGCATCAATGTGGGCAATGATGGGAGCTGCAACATGCCTAGCCACAGCGGCTGAAGACTTGGCGTTAGGGTAGACCATGGCACAATAGTCTTCGGATAGGACGTAAGGCTGCTTGGATTTCACGTTTCGGGCAAAACCACCAACCCACACTTTCAGTGTGGCCCGAGCCGCAGACTTTTGCTCCGGGGATGCCTGAAATAATAGTGGGAATTATAAAAGGGCAGACTCCCAGTGGTCCTTCAAGACCATAGAAATCTTACTAAATAGTGTATGTATACTAAAAAAGGTAAGATAAATAAGAAGGCAATATAGCCAACAGGACTCACCGAGTCAGATCCAAGGGTGGTGATGAGGTCAAAACAGACCATGCAGTTGTCAGGGTGCCAGACCACGATGTCCTCCAGCTGAACCCCGCAGAGGGCGTGAGACCGACATACGGTATGCCCACAAGGCTGATGCAGAACAGCCGCACAAGCCGTCGTCTGACAATGCACCATCTATAAAAGGAATAGTATATGAGAAACTGCAATTCTCTTAAGTAGGGGCGGGTCCGGAGGACCCGGGACTAACATAAGTCTAACTTAAGACTAGAACTTAACTATAATACTCTTAAGTAGGGGCGGGTCCGGAGGACCCGGGCCTAAACATAAGTCTAACTTAAGACTAGAGAGTATAGTTGTCCATTCCGGTCGAGCCGGGAGCATAAAAAGGATACAACAAAGGATTAAGACACATAGTGTCTGATTTCCCGGGGCGGGGTTAAGACCCGGGGCGGGGTTAAGACCCGGGCCGGGAAATAAAAGTATATCCATAAACCAATTCATAAATAGGAACTCCGAGATAGTAATCTGTCATATATATAATTATATATAATCATAGGAACTGTTATAATTAATTAATAGGGGGGCGGAACTGTAGATAAGAACCGCCAACCGAACCCGGAGGGTTTCGTATAACATAAAAGTGTGTATAAAATAGGGTGCACCGGGATCCAACTCTGTTGACCGGTGGCCAACCGTCTAGACAGAGACGAACCCACCGGGACACCCGGAGGACAAAGTCCATAAACACTGAACTACCCCCTCTAAAAGGAGGGAAGGCAACGGTCCTCTAGGGGAGGGGGGAGGGAAGCCTAGCCGCCCACCTAGCGAGAGGGGGAGCTTGGGGGAGGATCACGTGATACGGAGCAGCAGGGCTACCAACTGACGATCCCCAACCAGACAGATCACACGGAGTAATAGCACAAATATTCATTATAATAGTAATAGCGTTGACAATCATATACAGTAAATATACACATAAAAACTTTAGGGCAAGGCATGCAACATAATAAATAAATCACAAAGGACACACCTGATGACTTATAAAATAAAATTGTCGCCTAGTAACGAAGGTCGGCAAGCCATAACGATACGTAACTGATATCGGCCCTAAAAATGAACCACAAGGGTTCTAAACGCTAAATAATGAATATCCACAATAACCAATAACATTTAAATAAAATAAAAATAATACACATAGTAACACCGCGAGTGAAACTAAAAGCTCTCAACAGGAGTACCAACTGTAGCGAAGTCGAGCAAGATCGGTATGAACGAAGAGAATAAACTCCTATAATTTAAATATTAAACGATCTAGAATGCTCAAAACACAGCAAAACATAGCTTGGTACTTAACTTAGACGGTGTCTCCTGGGAAACCGACGAAGAAGCCAAAAATAAATTTTTGAATATACTTACCCGGTGATTATATATTAAAGGACCCTCCCTTCCTCCCCAATAGAGACCCAGTGGACCGAGGAGAAAATTGAGTTCTGTGTTTACATTGAGTACTGAGTACCTGCACGACAGATGGCGCTGTTGAAGTACACCCCCTACCTGCATAGCGATCGCTGGCGGATTTTGAACGTAGAGTTTTCTGTCGAGCAGCAGAGCTGCAGCTTATATAATCACCGGGTAAGTATATTCAAAAATTTATTTTATTATAAAAATAACATGATTATTACTGTGCTATTTATTTACTGTTGCTGTGCTCTTTCAGTGTTGGGTCTTCTACTCATTTTGATTGGTTATTACTGTGCTGTTTGTTCCTACATCCTTCAGGAGGACTATGATATGAGCCAAGCTGGAAACTCGCCCGTTAAAATAATATCAAGGTGTCGATAATTACTGACCAGTAAGAGGGAAGCCCCGCCCCCCAGCCAGCAGGTTGTACAGACATATACTTAGTGTTCCAAACTTGGATTCTTTAATTTCTTTATAAGATTTTCATATTGTTTGATTGCTGTTTGCAATTTACTTGGGGAAACCACTCATAGGCATGCAATGTTGCCCAAAAGTTTCTAGCCATCGGTGCAAAACTTTTATGAGTAAGTTAGCCATGGATTCTCATTCTTTGTGACTGCACTCGGTCATCCCCTGTGAGGAGTGTAGGGAGTGGTCATCCTCCCTGTGGCAAGAGTACAGCAAGAGGAGGAAGAAGGCCAAGCGAGATATTTTGCCTTCTGGGTCTCTTTGAAGTTTATAAATTTTCAATATTAAACTTACCCGATAATCATGTAGCTGTCAACTCCGTTGCCCGACAGAATTCTATGGAGGGATACGCCAGCTATCACAATACTAGAAGGGGGTGTACTTACCAGCGCCACCTGTGGCCAGGTACTCAAGTACTTCTTGTTGACACCTCCTCAATTATTCCTCTGTCGTGCTTCCGGCAAGACGTTCTGGGATACGCTTATGGTCTTCGAGTTTATTCACGGCTAATTGGTGAAGTATTCTCTCAGATTAACGGCTGTCGCTTTACTGGAAAACTTCTTATATTAGCTAGATAGCTTTTATATAGTCCTGATTAACGGTTAACGATTTTTTGCTTGTTTTTGGAACCCCCTTTGGCTAACTCTTTGGATTCAAGATGTCTGACATTTCGCAAGCCCCCTCCCATAGACGATGTAGGTCTTGCAATAGGCGTATTCCGAAGGCCTCGGTAGATCCTCACACCGCTTGTTCTGACTGTAGGGACAGGCCCTGTCAGTTAGAAAATCGATGTGAGGAATGCGCCGGACTTTCGGAATTGGAATTTGTCCGTCTTTTGAAATATTCAACTAAGTTAGAGAGAGGTAGAGTTAGGAGGAGTTCTTCTCACTCTTCACTGTTTTCCTCACCTCATGATCCCCTACCTTTTCCTACCCCTGTAGTGGCTACCCCCGAACCTACTGTTTGCCCTCCGCCTGATATGTCTGTTGTTTTGCGTGCTATTCAGGCTTTAGGCGATAAAGTAGAGTCAGTGGTAAGTGACCATAAGTCTCTGATGGCCGAAGTTAAAGAACTGAAGGTCAAGAGTGCAGTGGGTGGAGTTAGTGCCAGTGCTGTGACGAGTGCTAGTGTCAGTGCAGTGCCAAGTGCTAGTGTTAGTGCCAGTGTGGTGCGTGAGGATTTTTCTGTGCGAGCCAGTCGTCCTCCCAGTCCGGGACCTCTTGCAAGCTCCCAAGCCCAGGGGAGAAGCAATGTCGAAGGGCATAAGGGTTCGGCAGGCCTTGTTAGGCGCACAGAATTATCCTCGGTGGTTGCGGGCGTGTCTTCCAAAGACCGTCACTCCCACCTGCAGACGATTGAGCCCGTCTTTATCTCGTCCGCTGATCAACTGTCAGGGAAGAAACGTTGGTCTCAGGTCTCGAGACCGCTTAAACGTAGAGTCCAGTCCGCGAGTGCTCAGCCAGGTTGCAGTCATTGGCTCAGCTCTGACTCGCCTCAGTCATCTGTCGACTGTACTCCGCCCAAGAGGAGTAAGGTTCTGCCACAACAGAGCTCGACTGTTAAGGCTTTACCTCAGTCTACTGTCGTTTCTGCTGATCCCAAGTGGACTCTTCTTCAGTCCATGCAAGCACAGCTTTCGGACTTGATGCGTGAGTGTCGGGCTGAGAGTGTTGCACCTCCGCCTCCGCCTACACTCCCTCCGCCTGCTCTCGCTCCGCCTGCGCTCGCCCCGCCTGCGCTCGCTCCGCCTGGTCGCAGCACCATCTGCCAGGCGTACGATGTTGAGCCACATTCTGAGTTCGCTGTTCCCAGTGGTGTTCAGCCTCAGCCTTCTTTAAGGCAACCTTTACTTTGGGATCAGGAGGATTATTCCACTCTTCCTCCGCCTCCCCTTGCTGCTCCACCAGTGGTGCAACTCTCGGTTGAGGTACAACAACCTCTCCCGTCCATGAGTCAGTCTCCTCAGCTCTCGCTGCAGCGAGCTCAACCCTCCTCAAGGCAAGCTCCTCTACACCCTGGACTTGCGCCTCAGGAGCCTCAGCTTGCGAGAACTTTACCTTGTTCTGCGCAGCCTCAACCTCATCATGCTCCGCTCATATCACAGGAACAGGAACTTGCTACTCCGCCTCCGTCCACCGCTCAGCAAGCGCAATCCTTGGGTTCAACCTCTCATGCTAGGAGTCAACCTCCTCCACCCATGCGCCTTCCTTCTGCTTCGTCTGTTGTTCAGCCTTTGCAGTCTGAGCCTCAGGTTTTCCCTCAACAGTTACTTGAAGAGGAAACCACTGTTATTGTTCCTACCTGTTCTGACTCTGCGGTTCAGCATTCTTGTCCGATCTCTTCGCTACACTCTGGTGATGAGGTGTCGGATGATGAGGAGGCACACCTGGATCCCTCATCAGACGTGGACGAATCCAAGCTTTCTCCACAGTCTATTGATTTTCGTAAGGTCTTGGCTCTACTCAGGGAGATTTACCCAGACCACTTTGTCTCTGCTATTCCCCGCTCTCCGCCATCTGAGTTTTCGCTGGGCGTACAACAAGCTAAGTCCACATATACTAAGCTTGTCCTAGCTAGATCCTCTAAGAGGGCTTTAAGGATCTTAGGGGAGTGGCTGCAGTCTAAACAACACCTTGGCAAGACTTCCTTCATGTTCCCTCCAACGAAGCTCACTTCGAAAGCGAGCGTTTGGTATGCCACAGGGGAAGCACCAGGCTTGGGAGTACCTGCCTCTGCCCAGGCTGACTTCTCAAGTCTGGTAGACTCGCCTCGGAGAACTGCTATGAGGCGCTCGAAGGTTTGTTGGACCTTCTCAGACCTGGATCACTTACTGAAAGGGATGTTTAGAGCATTTGAAATGTTCAACTTTCTCGACTGGTGCCTGGGGGCCCTCAGCAAGAAAACCTCTCCTGCGGACAAAGATTCTGCCATGCTATTAATGTCCTGCATGGATAAGGCCATTAGAGATGGATCGGGTGAGCTAGCGTCGATGTTTGTATCAGGGGTGTTGAAGAAAAGGGAACAACTGTGTACCTTCCTTTCCGCCAGCATTACACCTTGCCAACGGTCACAACTCCTTTTTGCTCCGCTCTCGAAGTTCCTCTTTCCCGAAGAGCTGGTTAAGGACTTGTCTGCTGCCCTGATACAAAAGGATACACACGATCTTGTAGCCTCATCGGCTCGTAAGTCTAAGGTTGCTACCTCAGTCCCCAAGACTTATCGCTCCCCAGTGGCTGATACCCCTGCTACGAGGTTCATACCGCCCTTTCGTGGTAGAGCCCCCAGCCGAGGAAGCTCCCGTCCAGACTCTCACAGGAGCAAGTCTAGGAAAGGATCCAGGACATCTAAAGGAAAAAACTGACTCTCCGCATCTCCAGACAACAGTAGGAGCCAGACTCAAGATCTTCTGGCGAGCCTGGGAGAAGAGAGGTGCAGACGCCCAGTCTGTCAGTTGGCTGAGGAACGGTTACAGGATTCCATTCTGCCTCAAACCACCTCTGACCACATCGCCCATCAACCTCTCTCCCAACTACAAAGAAGAGGACAAGAGGCTAGCATTGCACCAGGAGGTGTCGCTACTTGTGCAGAAGAAGGCAGTGGTTATAGTCCGGGACCATCAATCCCCGGGCTTCTACAACAGTCTCTTTCTTGTGGCCAAGAAGACAGGAGGTTGGAGACCGGTTCTGGACGTCAGCGCTCTCAACGAGTATGTCACCAAGCAGACGTTCACGATGGAGACGACGAAGTCGGTCTTAGCAGCGGTCAGACAGGAGGACTGGATGGTCTCGTTGGACTTGAAAGATGCATACTTTCACGTTCCTATTCATCCAGACTCCCAACCTTTCCTGAGATTCGTTTTCGGAAAGGTTGTCTTTCAATTCCAAGCCCTGTGTTTTGGCCTAAGCACAGCTCCTATGGTCTTTACTCATCTGATGAGGAATGTAGCAAAATTCCTACACTTGTCGAACATCAGAGCCTCCCTCTACCTAGACGACTGGCTGTTGAGAGCCTCCACGAGTCGTCGTTGTCTGGAGAATCTCAAGTGGACTTTAGACTTAATCAGAGACCTAGGTCTATTAGTCAATATAGAGAAGTCTCAACTCATTCCCTCCCAATCCATTGTGTACCTGGGAATGGAGATTCGGAGTCAGGATTTTCGGGCTTTTCCATCGGCCCCCAGGATAAGCCAAGCCCTAGAGTGCATCATGAGCATGCTGAAGAGGAGCAGTTGCTCAGTGAGACAGTGGATGAGTCTCACAGGGACCCTCTCATCACTGGCCCTGTTTGTCGAGCTAGGGAGACTCCACCTCCGCCCTCTTCAATTCCATCTTGCAGCTCATTGGGACAAGGGTTCGACTCTCGAAGCAGTCTCTATCCCTATCAACCAAGAGATGAAGACCACTCTCCTGTGGTGGAAGTACAACCTCCTTCTCAAGGAGGGTCTATCATTGGCCATTCAGACCCCCAATCTTCATCTCTTCTCAGATGCATCGGACTCGGGCTGGGGTGCAACCTTGGACGGACGGGAATGCTCGGGAACGTGGAACGAGGAACAAGGATTACTCCACATCAACTGCAAGGAGCTGCTAGCAGTTCATCTAGCCCTGTTGAACTTCAAGTCCCTCCTGCTAGGCAAAGTGGTGGAGGTGAACTCAGACAATACCACAGCCTTGGCTTACATCTCCAAGCAAGGAGGGACCCATTCGAGGAGCCTATACGAGATCGCAAGGGACCTCCTCATTTGGTCAAGAGGTCTAAACCTCACTCTGGTCACGAGGTTCATTCAGGGCGATATGAACGTCTCAGCAGATCGCCTAAGCAGAAGGAATCAGGTCATTCCCACGGAATGGACCCTCCACAAGAGTGTGTGCAACAGACTTTGGACCTTGTGGGGTCAACCTACCATAGATCTGTTTGCCACCTCCATAACCAAGAGACTTCCGCTGTATTGTTCCCCTGTTCCAGACCCTGCAGCAGTTCATGTGGATGCTTTTCTACTGAACTGGTCCCATCTCGACCTGTACGCATTCCCACCGTTCAAGATAATAAACAAAGTTCTGCAGAAATTCGTCTCGCACGAAGGGACACGGCTGACGCTGGTTGCTCCCCTTTGGCCTGCAAGAGAATGGTTCACAGAGGTACTTCAATGGCTAGTCGACTTCCCCAGGACTCTACCTCTAAGAGTGGACCTTCTACGTCAACCTCACGTAGACAGGTTGCACCCAAACCTCCACGCTCTTCGGCTGACTGCCTTCAGACTGTCGAAAGATTCGCTAGAGCTAGAGGCTTTTCGAAGGAGGCAGCCAGTGCGATTGCCAGAGCAAGAAGGGTTTCCACTCGTAGAGTCTACCAGTCTAAGTGGGAGGTCTTCCGAAGCTGGTGTAGAGCCAATTCAATATCCTCTACCAATACCTCTGTGACCCAAATAGCTGACTTCCTTCTACATCTTAGGAATGAGAGATCCCTTTCAGCACCTACGATTAAAGGATATAGGAGTATGTTGGCTTCAGTTCTCCGCCACAGAGGTTTGGACCTGTCTTCCAACAAGGACCTTCAAGACATTCTTAAGTCTTTTGAGACGTCTAAAGAACGTCGTCTTTCCACTCCAGGCTGGAATCTAGACGTAGTCTTAAGGTTCCTTATGTCATCTAGGTTCGAACCTCTCCAGTCAGCTTCCTTCAAGGACCTTACCCTCAAGACTCTTTTTCTCGTTTGCCTTGCAACAGCTAAGAGAGTCAGTGAGGTTCATGCCTTCAGCAAGAACATTGGTTTCACAACCGAATCTGCAACATGTTCTTTTCAGCTCGGATTCCTAGCAAAGAACGAGCTTCCTTCACGTCCTTGGCCTAGATCGTTCGAAATACCTAGCCTCTCCAACATGGTAGGTAACGAACTAGAGAGAGTTCTTTGCCCTGTCAGAGCTCTCAAATATTATCTTAAGAGGTCTAAACCTATTCGAGGACAGTCAGAAGCCTTATGGTGTGCCATCAAGAAACCCTCGAGACCCATGTCCAAGAATGGGCTTTCGTATTATATAAGGCTTCTGATCAGAGAAGCACATTCTCACTTAAAGGAGGAAGACCTTGCATTGCTGAAGGTAAGGACCCACGAAGTAAGAGCCGTAGCTACTTCGATGGCCTTTAATAAAAACCGTTCTCTGCAGAGCATAATGGATGCAACCTATTGGAGGAGCAAGTCAGTGTTTGCATCATTTTATCTGAAAGATGTCCAGTCTCTTTACGAGAACTGCTACACCCTGGGACCATTCGTAGCAGCGAGTGCAGTAGTAGGTGAGGGCTCAGCCACTACATTCCCTTAATCCCATAACCTTTTTTAACCTTTCTCTTGAATACTTTTATTGTTGTTTTTATGGTTGTTACGGTAGGCTAAGAAGCCTTCCGCATCCTTGGATTTGGCGGGTGGTCTATTCATTCTTGAGAAGCGCCTGGGTTAAAGGTTTGGTAGAGGTCCTTTAGTAGGGGTTGCAACCCCGTGTACTTTGGCACCTTTGGGTTGATTCAGCCTCCAAGAGGAACGCTGCGCTCAGTAAGGAAGACGAACTTTAAATAAAGAGGCAGAGTAACGGTTCTATTCGACTTCCTTACCAGGTACTTATTATTTCATTGTTATTTAAGATAACTGTTATATGAAATATGGGATACTTAGCTATCCTTTAATCTTGTACACTGGTTTTCACCCACCTCCCTGGGTGTGAATCAGCTACATGATTATCGGGTAAGTTTAATATTGAAAAATGTTATTTTTATTAGTAAAATAAATTTTTGAATATACTTACCCGATAATCATGATTTAATCGACCCTCCCTTCCTCCCCAGAGAGAACCAGTGGACCGAGGAATAATTGAGGAGGTGTCAACAAGAAGTACTTGAGTACCTGGCCACAGGTGGCGCTGGTAAGTACACCCCCTTCTAGTATTGTGATAGCTGGCGTATCCCTCCATAGAATTCTGTCGGGCAACGGAGTTGACAGCTACATGATTATCGGGTAAGTATATTCAAAAATTTATTTTACTAATAAAAATAACATATTTGCTGGAACTCCCCTTTCTGCCTGGAACTCCCCTTTCTGCCCCTGCTACTCTGGCATCTGATCATTTGCTGTTGTCCTTCTCCAGGGGGAAGGTGACGAAGGACAACGATATGGATCTAACCTAAAGGCAAGCATAGAGTGAGCAGGCTTTATCTGCTTCCCCTAAAAAAGCAGGTTTTTAAGTATTTAACTTAGCCGATGGTCCGGCAGCCGATTCAAAACTCGCGGGCGATCGAGGGGTTGGGTTGCTGGGTGTACACTAGCGCCACCACTCGGCAGGATACCATCACTATTCCAAAGTTCTTCAGTTCTTCTCTGCAGAGTCGAGTGTAAACATTGATTCCTTGCTCGTGCTAACCTCAAGTTTTCTACAATTTAGTGAAGTACTTGTTTTGGTTTTTGGCTTTCGATTGGTTGGTATTCTTTCAACTTTTTCTCAAATAATAAAGATCTTCAAGAGAAACTCTTTTTGAAGAGAGAGAAAAATTTTACCCTTGCTCTTTTTTTTATCTCTGGATTTTCCAATGGCGGACCCTTCCCCCAGTGTAGGGAAGTGTGTGAAAGGATTTAAGTTTTTAGTATTTATTTTATCACTTTATAAATTCTTGTTGATATTTATAGATTTACCTCTATATTTTTATATCTCACCCACCTTACTTAGGCCTCATCGATCCTCACTCCATTTGTACTAAATACCGAGAGAAATTTTGTATTTCTATGGATCGATCGGATGAATATTTTTAGAAAATATTTTAAGTGAATTTTTGCCTTTTTAAAAAATTTTTCTTTGAATAGTCTTCGATCTGTTTTAAAAGATGAACTAGCGTTAAGTTTATTTTTGCTACTCAGTTTGCACTCTATCGTTACGATAGAGAGAGAATCACGATTTCACTTTGTATAAGAGTTTGACGTTTAGTTCATTCTTTTTACAAACTGAAGTTTTTTAAATACTAAATAAAAGGAACATGTTATTTTGCAATTTCTTAGTCCTTTTAGTATTTTTTCTTTAGTCAAATAACCTTTTATTGACGGAGAGTGAGTGAGCCAGTACTCTCGTAACAAGAGAGAGAGAGAGAACGATCCAAATTTTTTTTCTCGTCCCAAGTCACTATAGAGGGAGATAGAGAGTGAGAAACGTTGTTCTTCTCGATTCAGATATTTATTCTAGTCCCAAGTCACTGTATAGGGAGAGAGGGAGAGAAAACGTAGTTCTTCACGATCTAGTTTTTTATTCTTATCCCAAGTCACTGTACAGAGAGAGAGATAAAACGTAGTCCTTCGCGTTCTAGTTTGTTGTTCTCGTCCCAAGTCACAGTACAGGGAGAGAAAGAGAGAAAACGTAGACCTTAGCGATCTAGTTTTTTAGTCTCGTCCCAAGTCACTGATCCTTTTTAACTTTTATTTTATATATTTCACTTTTATTTATATATATGTATATGTTTATTAATTTTTACATGTGTGATACAATTATGTACTAATGAGCTTACACTAAAGGACATATTTCGCAATTCTAACCTTTTGGCTTAAGGGAGAATTGCTTGCTACCGATAGAAATCAGCTTTATTCATGTTCGATGTGAAATTATTAAAAGATGCGAGTGTCAGTGAAAAAAGTGCGAAAAACATGTTCAGTGTTGCGGAGGGTTCGTCTGTTCGTACTTGCCGCTCACCCAGTCCGAGACCTCTTTCAAGCTCCCCAACCCCTGGGAGAAGGAATGTCACAAGACCAAAGGGAGCGATAGGTAATAAACCACGAACAGATGTTCCCTCACGAGTTGCAGACGTTGCTCCTCACGATCGTCCTTATTATAAGAGAGACGAGACTAAGTTCTCCTCGTCCTCCGATGACATTCATGTTAGTAAGAAATCCTGAAGTCAGGTTTCACGACCTCTTAAGAGGAAATTGGTTCCTTCAGAGCAAAGTCAACGTCCTGGCTGCAGTCACTGGAGCAGCCAGGAATGTATACCTTCATCAGAGGAAGGTTCGCCTGCTTAACGTTCTTTTTTAACGTCAGATTTTGTGGTTCCGGAGGCCCCTGCAAGGAGTCACGGTGCCGTTGTTTTATCTGGTCATTCCAGACATGACTTGAGTGCTGCTACTCCCGTTATTAGTGCTGACGTTCATGAACTGATGTGCCCGATGTCACGGTCTGATCCTTGTGTTCAAGATCCTAACTTTAGTGTTTTGCAGGACATGCAGTCTAAGCTGTCCACCTTAATGCAGTCCTACGGTTCTGCTCCTGTTCGACAGGAACCCTTACTTGCGAAGTGTCACAGTTCCACTAGGCGTGACTCAGTTCATCAATAATCTAAGCGTGAGGCTTTAAGTCACGCTGACGTGAGCCCTAGTATTAACCTTGCTGGCAAGTGAGATACTGATCGTAAATCTCGACGTAACGTCGAACGTCAGTCCTTATAGTCCAACTGTGACGTCGAGCTGCAGTCACTGCACTCACGACGTGACGAACGTCAGACACCGCAGTCACAACGTGACGTCGAACTTAAGACACTGCAGTCACGACATTACGTCGATGTAGTCCCGACGTGACGTCTCCTTCAACATCTACCTGTTCTTCATCGACAGGTTGATGCTAGTTGTCAAGCTTTTCCATCGCGACTTCTTATTGGCTCTCAACCAAGTAGAGACATAGACTTCCGGATGAAGTTTATTTTGAGGAGGAAGAGGATATTTCTCCTTTCCAGCTGTACCTTTGGGTATCTTGTCTGAAGTAGAGGAACCCAGATCTGCCTGACAATCTTTATATCTTAAGAAGATCATGACTGTTTTTAAGGAAGTTTTTCCTTCTCAAATTTTTCCTGCTGCTCCACGCTCACCTCCTTCAGAATCCACTTTAGGGTTGGCTGCTACAGCTCCCTCTTTTTCTAAATTCGTGCTCTCTCGGTATTCTAAGAGAGTTTTACGTTTGCTGAGAGAATGGTTGAAGACTATAAGAAGTCTTAGCAAGTCAATCTTTGCCTTCCCTCCAGCCGGATTGAAGAACTTCTGGCAGGCTTAGGAAGGAACAGAAGCAGACCAATGGTCTGACTTCTTGTTGAAGGAAGGGTACATTATACCTTTTGTAAAGAAACCTCCTCTTGTCCAAAAGCCGATAGATCTCTCTCCCAGATACCGAGAGGAAGCAAGAAGACAAGCTTTGCACCTACAGGTGTCTCTCTTGTTAGAGAAGGGAATTGTGGTGAGGTTTTCTAAACCTTCAGTCTCTAGGCTTTTACAACCTCCTCTGCTAGTTCCAAAGAACTCAGGAGATTGGAGACCAGTGCTGGACTTGAGCAAGCTCAATGTGTTTATCCTGAAAACAAAGTTCACTTTGGAAACTTCAAAGTCTGTGCTTGCAGCAGTAATGGAAAACGTTTGGATGGCCTCACTTGATCTCCAGGACGCTTACTTCCATATCCCTATCCATCCGACCTTCCAACTATATCTAAGGATCGTGTATGGGGAGGAAGTGTTCCAATTTCGAGCTCTGTGCTTCGGTCTCAGCACTGCTCCTCTTGTGTTCACGTGGAACGTGGCGAGCTTCCTGCACTCGACAGGTGTCAGAACCTCCTTTTACTTAGACGACTGGCTACTCAGGGCGTCATCCTTCATTCGCTGTCTGAAGGACCTCAGATGGACCTTGACCCTAGCGAAGGACTTAGGTCTCCTAGTAACAAGGAGAAGTCTCAACTGACCCCATCTCAAACTATTCTCTATTTGAGGATGGAGATACGGAGTCTAGTTTTTCGGGCTTTTCCATCACCATCAAGACTCGAGCAAGCTTTCTTAAAGATTCATCTTTATCGAAAAAGGAGCAGTTGCTCTGTAAGGATGTGGATGAGTCCACTGGGAACACTCGTCTCTGGAGCAGTTTGTCTCCCTAGGAAGACTCAATCTGCGCCCTCTCCATTTTCACCTCAACCACCATTGGGACAGGGAGAAGGGCTTAGAAGAAGTGTCCATTCCACTTCCAGAAACGATCATGACTTGCCTGAAATGGTGGGATGTCATTCTCAGACTTCAGGAAGGCCTCTCTCTTGCCCACAAGAACACAGACTATGTGTTGTTCTCAGACGCTTCGGACGCGGGGTGGGGAGCAACACTAGACACTCTGGAGTGCTCGGGCCCTTGGACCAAAGACCACGTAAAGCTTCATATCAACCAGAAGGAGATTCTAGCAGTTCTTTTGGCCCTGCAAAGTTTCAAAGACTGATTCAAAACAGAGTGGTGCAGGTGAACGCAAACAACACCACAGCGTTAGACTGCATCGCTAAGCAAGGCGGGACCCACTTGCAGTCCCTTTACTTAACTGCAAAGGATCTCCTAGTTTGGACGAAGGAAAGAAACATCACCTTACTTACAAGGTTTATTCAGGGAGAAAGGAACGTGATGGCAAACTGCCTAAGCAGAAGAAGCCAATTCATTCCCACGGAATGGACTTCATCAGGAGGTGTACGAGAAACTATGGCGGATATGGGAACGTCCGTCCATAGAACTGTTTGCAACCTCAATAACGAAGGGGCTTCCTTCCTACTGCTCTCCAGCTCTGGATCCAGAGGCAGTCCATGTCGATTCGTTCTTACTGGACTGGTCTCACCTGGAGTTGTATGCGTTTCCCTCATTCAAGATCATTTACAAAGTCCTACAGAAGTTCGCCTCTCATGTAGGGACCAAGTTGATGTTGGTTGCTCCCCTCTGACCATCAAGAGAATGGTTCACCAAGGTACATCAGTGAATAGTGGACTTTCCAAGAAGCCTGCCAAGGAGGTTGGATCTTCTCAATGAAGAGGTTCCATCAAAGCCTCCACACACTTCATCTAACTACCTTCAGACTATCAAAGACTCTCTAGAGCTCGAGGGTTTTTCGAAGGAGGCAGCTAGATCAATTACCAGAGCAAGGAGATCCTCTACCATCAGGTTCTACCAGTCTATATGAGAGGTATTTCGAGATTGGTGCAAGGCCACCTCCTTTTCCTCGTCTTATACCTCTATAGCTCAAATTGCTGACATCCTGCTACACCTTAGGAATGTACGTAACTTTTCTGCCTTTACCATTAAAGGTTACAGGAGCATGTTAGCTGAAGTGTTCAGACACAGGAACCTAGACCTCTCGAGCAATAAAGTCCTTCAAGACCTTCTCAAGTCTTTCGAGACTTCCAAGAAGCATGGAGTAATGGCGCCAGCTTGGAACCTGGATGTGTCTTTAAATTTCTGATGTCTGAGAAATTTTGAACCTTTGCACTTAACTTCTTTTAAAGATCTTACTCTGAAGACACTTTTCTTGGTGAGTCTTGCTGCTGCAAAAAGAGTTAATGAGGTTCATGCCTTCAGTAAGAACGTCAGCTTCTGTACTGGTAAGGCAGTATGCTCTTCGCAGCTTGGTTTCTTAGCCAAGAATGAGCGTCCTTCCCATCGATGGCCTAAATCTTTTGAGATCCCCATCCTGTCAGATGTGGTTGGTAACAAGATAGAGAGAGTCCTATGACCTGTGAGAACACTTAAATTTTACATTGACAGAACCAAACATTTACGTGGTGAATCTGAGTCTTTATGGTGTTCGGTCAAGAAGCCCTCCTTACCGATGTCTAAGAATGCCTTATCGTATTTTTTTTCAGGCTCTTAATTAGAGAGGCTCACGCTCACTGCAGTGAGACTGACCTTCGATTATTGAAAGTAAAGACTCGAGAAGTCAGAGCTGTGGCAACGTCAATGGCTTTTAAGCAAAATCGTTCTTTACGAAGCATTATGGACGCAATCTGTGTTCGCTTCACATTATTTAAAGAATATCCAGACTCTTTACAAGGACTGCTACACTTTGGGACCATTCGTAGCAGCGAGTGCAGTAGTGGGTGAAGGTTCAACCACTACATTCCCCATATCCTAATACCTTTTTTCTTCTCTTGAAACTATTATCTTTTTGGTTGTATGTGGAGACTGGGACAGTCTTCTGCAATCATTTGATTTTAGCGGGTGGTCAAGTTTGTTTCTTGAGAGCGCCCAGATCAAGGGTATTGGTGGAGGTCCTGTCATAGGGGTGTTCACCCCAGTTATGACAGCTCCTAGAGGTCTTTCAGCCCCCTGAGTGGATCGCTGGGCTTCATAAGGATAGCGGACTAATGAGGCAAGGTATTATAAAAGTCAGCTTCCTTATCAGGTACTATCCTTAAGTTTGTTTTATATCAAAACTCTAGAGCTATATTCCTACAATGTTTAATGCTGGTCTCTTACCCTCCACCAAGGGTGTGAATCAGCTTTATATATATCCACCGGCTTGAATATTTAAAAATTATATTTTCATATTAAAATAAATTTTTGAATATACTCACCCGGTGGATGTATATAATTTAACGCCCTCCCTTCCTCCCCTCTAGAGACCCTACGGGCAGAGAAGACCTGGAGAACTGTGGAATAGTGATGGTATCCTGCTGAGTGGTGGCGCTAGTGTGCACCCAGCAACCCAACCCCTCAATCGCCCGCGAGTTTTGAATCGGCTGCCGGACCGTCGGAGACGTTAGCTATATATATATCCACCGGGTAAGTATATTCAAAGATTTATTTTAATATGAGAATATCATATTACTTCTCCATGGGGTGAATGCGAAGTATTAGTTCCAGGTGATGATGCAGCCAAAGACAATGCCCTATGAATGCCTGAGGAGTACTCTGTCAGAGGAAAGACTTCTGTATGCCTTTGCAAAGTCTAAGGCAAAGTCTTCTCCTTCTCACCTGTCTCCATTTGCTGCACCAGTGGAAGAAGTCCTTGGTGTGACCCTCTCCATCCTGCCTAGGTCCAATGTAGGTGCATTTGATTGCCGACCCATGCTTACAGGAGCATCATCACCGTATTTGACCTCTCTGGGCAAGGGAAGGAATGCCTATAGTCTCCTTCTCATCCTAGACCATTCCCTTTGAAATTTTCACCTGTTATGACTTTGATTCGTTTTGCTCATCTTATGAAGAGGAAAAGAAGAGATTCTCTTCAGTTTAGTGTGCCAACTTCTTGTAGGCAGAATAAGGGTGTCATTTGCTCTCCCTGGGAACCAGTCTCCTCCTGCCAAGAGGCGTAGTATTACGTCCTCAGAAGACAAATCATCTTTCTTCAGAGGAAAGAGAAATCCTTTGAGATCTACAATACAGTGCACTCGTGCTCATACTTGAGCAATTATGGTACTGGTTCATGTACTTTTTGTAATGTTTGTGCCCAATATTTAACACAGATTCTTCTAACTTTGAACACTAACCTGCTCTCATGGGCACTCTTTGGAGCTCCCCCACCCTTCAATTAGCAAGTATTCATCTAACGCTAAATGTTCACTTACTCGTGCTCTCCATTTAGCACGCATTCATCTGACCTTGAACAGTCATGTATTTGTCTGTGCACTCATGGAATTTTGATGTCATACCACTTAGTTCACACGCCCCTGGTGGAGTGAGCTCATATGTTTGCTCACTTTCACTCTCCTGTTTATTTGCTCACATTAGAATATGAATGTTCACCTATTCATGATAAGGTGCACTCTACTGTTCATGCGTGCACTTCTGATAGGATGCACTCTGCTGTTCATGCACACATTTTGGATAGAGTGCACTGCTGTTCATGCACACATTTTGGATAGGGTGCACTCTGCTGTTGATGCACACATTTCTGATAGGGTGCACTGTGCTGCTCATGCACACATTTAATAGGGTGCACTCTGGTGTTCATGCGTGCACTTCTGATGGGGTGTACTGTGCTGTTCGTGCACTCATTTCTGAGAGGGTGCACTCTGGTGTTCATGCGTGCACTTCTGATGGGGTGTACTGTGCTGTTCGTGCACACATTTCTGAGAGGGTGCACTCTGGTGTTCATGCGTGCACTTCTGATGGGGTGTACTGTGCTGTTCGTGCACACATTTCTGAGAGGGTGCACTCTGGTGTTCATGCGTGCACTTCTGATGGGGTGTACTGTGCTGCTCATGCACACATTTAATAGGGTGCACTCTGGTGTTCATTTGTGCACTTCTGATGGGGTGTACTGTGCTGTTCGTGCACACATTTCTGAGAGGGTGCACTCTGGTGTTCATGCGTGCACTTCTGATGGGGTGTACTGTGCTGTTCGTGCACACATTTCTGAGAGGGTGCACTCTGGTGTTCATGCGTGCACTTCTGATGGGGTGTACTGTGCTGTTCATGCACACATTTCTGAGAGGGTGCACTCTGGTGTTCATGCGTGCACTTCTAATGGGGTGTACTGTGCTGTTCATGCATCATGCGTGCACTTCTGATAGGGTGTCCTGTGCTGTTCATGCACACATTTCTGAGAGGGTGTATTCTGGTGTTCATGCGTGCACTTCTGATAGGGTGTACTGTGCTGTTCATGCACACATTTCTGATTGGGTGCACTCTGGTGTTCATGCGTGCACTTCTGATAGGGTGTACTGTGCTGTTCATGCACACATTTCTGATAGGGTGCACTCTGCTGTTCATGCGTGCACTTCTGATAGGGTGTACAGTGCTGTTCATGCACACATTTCTGATTGGGTGCACTCTGCTGTTCATGCGTGCACTTCTGATGGGGTGTACTGTGCTGTTCATGCACACATTTCTGATAGGGTGCACTCTGCTGTTCATGCGTGCACTTCTGATAGGGTGTACTGTGCTGTTCATGCACACATTTCTGATAGGGTGCACTCTGGTGTTCATGCGTGCACTTCTGATAGGGTGTACTGTGCTGTTCATGCACACATTTGATAGGGTGCACTCTGGTGTTCATGCCTGAACTTCTGATAGGGTGTACTGTGCTGTTCATGCACACATTTCTGATAGGGTGCACTCTGCTGTTCATGCGTGCACTTCTGATAGGGTGTACTGTGCTGTTCATGCACACATTTCTGAGAGTGTGCACTCTGCTGTTCATGTGTGCACTTTTGATAGGGTGCACTCTGCTGTTCATGCACTCATTTTGGAGAGGGTACACTCTGTTGTTCATGTGTGCACTTCTTACAAGGTGCACTCTGCTGTTTTTGTGTGCTCTCCCCTGTTCTCACACATTCTTCTGTTAGTGTGCACTCATCAGCTTGTGTGCACTCTATGTACTGTATTTATGCTCACCAATTAAGGAATATTCACCAGTCTCTGAGGCTTCATATGCTTGTTTGTACACAAGCTCTCCTTTGACACAGCGCCCTCCTAGATGTGCGCACATGAGCTATGGTGTTTTGCTTTGCCATGCCACATCCTTGGTTTGCATTCCACGGCGCTTTTCAAAACATTTGGGAGAATCCTGATGCGCCTGCCTCTGTTTCCTTCTGCTTGATTTGCCGATTATTCAACAGAGTGTTGATGATATCGGATCACAGGATGACCCTGGTGGCTCCCAAGAGGCTGCATGCTGAATGGTATTCAGATCTGCTGTAGCTACTTGTTGACATACAAAGAAAACTACTCCAGTGTCCCACTTTTCTCCTTCAGCCCCACCTTCAGAGGTGCCATTACTTGATGGAGTATTTCACTTCAGGGGTGGAGTCTATCCAGCATCTTCTCTAGGTAAAAGGCTTTTCATGAGGCACTGCAAAGGGGATTTCTAGATACCTGCAAAGGTCCTCAGCTGTCTACCAGGGAAAGTGGGTCATCTTCTGCAAGTGGTGTTGGAAAAGGGATATTTCTCTGGTCAGAGCCTCTGTATTTGATTGCTGATTTTCACAGCTTTCTTCACTACGAGAAACTCATCTCTGTTTCTGCAGTGAAAGGCTATCGTTCAGCCTTGAGCCAGATCTGAAGGGCTTTGACGTTTCCTTTTGGGAATTGTCTATGCTCATAAGAAGTTTTAGCAGTCTTGCCCACCACACGATCTCATGGCCTAGTATTGGACTTTACCAGTGTTCTGAAGTCTTTTGTGTTCCTTATATTAGCATTTGAGAGGAACTGATAAGCTTAATGACATCTCGTATGTCACAAGTCATTCTGAAAGATTAAGGGAGGTCTCCTTTACTTTTGTACCTGAATTTGTGGTTAAGACCCAAAGCTCAGGTGTCCCAAATATCAGATTTAAGTCCTTTTCCATCTCTGTTATTCAGGAGACATTAAGAAGGGATCAGGATGGCTGGCTTTTCTTTCCTGTGAGGAGTCTCTGGTGTTATCCTAAAAGAACTCAGTACTTCAGGACTAAGTACCAGACTCTTACCACAAGCAGGATCAAGATAAAGATCTCTAGAAACACTTTTTTGACATCATGAAACCATCAGATGCCTATCTGTCAAAACCAATAAGCGAGTTATATAGATCCATCCCATGAAGTCAGGGGTATCGGCTCCACTGTAGCATTCAGGAAGAACCAGACAACATTTACCTTCACTACCTACGTGAATATATCCACAATTCCTGGGATACCTTTACCCTTTGTCTGTGGTAGCTGCTTAACAGGCTCTGTAGTCAGCCCAGCTCCCTCACAGGACCATCTCATCTAAGATAACGGTTTGTAAGTATGTCTAGAATGAAAGGTAGAATGACTGGCCTTTGTACTCTTCTTTTGTCCCCCTCTCTTGGGGATGCAGCAGTTGTGACTACTATGAGCTGGACCGGATGTCTGATGCAGATAAGTTTTATAATCAAGCAACTTTTCTTTAAAGACAGGATCTGTCAAGAAGTATCTCTCCTATCCTAGATGAGGGGGAGATAGATAGAATGTAGTTGAACCCATTTTTCATAATGGCTACAGATACAGTTCGACAACGTGCTAGAGTATTATTTGTTCTTGGTACAGGTGTTAATCGGTGATATCCCTATGCAAAGGCCATTTTGAGGTTGCCAGAGTTATCAGCTTTGCTCCTATAGAGGATCAGGTGCTCTGACAATTCACAGAAAGGTTGAACCAGCCACAATATTTTATTCATAGGGACTTCCTCCCTCTTAAGGATATATCTTCTATTAAAAAGATGTTTTGTATTCATGTAGTAACTAATCACAAATTTTAAAAGTACTAGTTATACCAACATGACCTTTAATGTCAAAATTACGAGTCTGATGGACAGGTGAGATAACTATGTACAGTATCTCGTTAAATTTTCGTGGCGATTTCAGCTTTGCTAAAGTCATACTCCTATCAAAAAACTCATTGTTCCATCACTCTATACAAACCCCCTCTATTTATAAGGGATATTACTTCCGGCGTAGCTAAAAGACGTGCCATAAGACTTTTAGCAATGGATAACTACCCCAACTGCTAATTAGTAAGAGAAGGGATAGCCGGCTACCCTGTTCACTCACACACCTGGGCCCCCCAGATGCTGAAGCATTGACAAGGATGGGGGGCTTAGGGATTAGCAGCTGGGCTCTGATGAATGGTGGGAACTGCTTTCCCACTGGACCTTGGCGCCCAATTGTTGGTCCGACTAAATTATTCAGCACTTTCTCTCATTCTTTTGGTTATTTCTTTTATTCTCCCGTCTCTTCCTCGTGGGCATGAACTTGTTGACGACTTTGGTTTGTTTGATTATAGTTTGACTGCTTCTTTGGATTTGGCACTGTGTGGGATGGATGGCATGTCATCTCAACCTGTAAGAATTTTGATGCTGTCACCCTCTGGCAGACCCCATTGGGTGCAGACCATGTCTGTTAAGAGTCGGGCTCCAGTGATCCGGTTTTAAGTTACCCATATTTGTGGGTAATGGGTGACTCCAGGCATTGGAGTCGTCGCTGGGAGGGGTTAACTACCCCCACTGAACAGTGTATGCCCATCTAAAGAGAGGCAGCCACTCTAATAGAGGATTGATCCCCGCTGAAGCCTCTTCTCGTGTTGGGCCACATGGGATAGGAGGACTGACATCCTCAGATAAAGAGGTGGATAACCCGGCTTACTTCTTCAATACAAACCAACCTCTCTGTTGACAACCTGGAAACTGAAAAGAACCATTCTATGGATGCTTAAAAAACGAGTAATTTGGGTGACATAAGGAAACTGCGAATCCTTCATGTTACTCAAATCCCAATAGATACTAATTATGATGAGCTATATAAAGCATTTAAGAGTTATGGAGTGATATTGGAGATAAGAATGAAACTTTAAAGTGATAAATGGGATTCATGGGTATCTTATAATTGTTATGATGAAGCATTTAATGTAATAAGTAATGTTATGCATGTTAAAATTAATAATTTGAATATTAACGGTGATTTGTGTGATAAGGTGCCAACAGGCTTGGGCGTATACAGGCCTGCTGACTGGTGTGAAAAAGATGTTGATGCAGACAAACCCTCCGAAAGAATGCCAAAATCACCAATGTGGCTTGTTATGGAGCCTGAAGGGAGTACAGGGAATTATTTTAAAATTTGTGAATTTATACAGAGAAAAGTAGGAACCATTGCTCCAGGTGATATATCCCGCTTTGGAAAAAATAATTTTCCTCATCCATGCCAAAATCATCCACACAGTCTCTCATATTATCTATCCTAAAAACAAGTAGTGACGATATTAAATTAAATGTCAAACCCTACCTAAATTTTAGTTATAGAAGGGGAGTAGTTTTCAGTAAAGACATGTATGAATTTACAGAAGAGGAGATTCTGGCCATGTGTCCATTAATAATATGGAGGGTTCATAAACTTCCTGGAACATCGATGATTATCCTTACTTTCCAGGATGCTGATTTACCTTTCCATATTGTTATTGAGAATGAAATGATTAGAGTTTGACCTTTCAAATAGAAGCCACTAGTGTTTCAAATGTTTTAGATTCAGACACCCTTCTAAAGTTTGTAAAAATGATATGTGTAGCATTTGCTCTAAACCTTACCATGGAAAGTGTATACTTAAGGCTAGGTGTTTGAACTGCAACTCAAATCATGATTCCACTGATAGGAGCTGCGAGCTATATAAGTTAGAAGAAGCTGCCCCACATCAAATTTAGTGTGGAACACATAAGTATAGGACTTGCCAAAAGACTATGCAAAGGCATTGAAATCTAAAGGAAATTTACTACAGATTACATCAAACCCACCTAGTACTGCCAGTAGTTCTAAAAAAAGAAATACAATATCTGATAATAAAGTACTACATGACAAGGTAAGCATATTCCCTTCTGAGGCTTTGCCAGGGTGTATTAACAATGGGGCATTGCCTATCTCTGTACAACCTTTGTCCCCCATTACCAACAATAGTATTAACCTCTCTCAGGCAATTTCCTTGCCTGATTTAATGGAAGTTCCACTTGAAACCAACTTGCCAGGTGCACCTGTAGTGGAGAAGGTGCAGAAACCATCTCTCTCGCCCATTTCCATAAGAAATATTAAAATTATGACATCAAATAAATATGATGTTTTGTCAGTTGATGTTTTTGATGAACTGGGAGACAATTTAGGTAAATCAGAAATTCGAGTCGAGATCCACCCCTCACTACAATTTGATCAAGAGGACAAAAATAAAAACACAAATGCAAAACCCAATCTATCAAAACCCTCTCTAATGAAACCACCATAGTTTTTTCCTCCATTTTGCGATGGAATTGTCAGGGTTTAAGGGCTAAATATGAAAAGCTTAAGCTCCTTATTCATGAGCACTCTCCCATAATTATGTCTACAGGACATATATTAGTTATAGGACACCATATGACCACCAAGTTAGGAGCCATGACGGAAGTCTCATATGTTCGTCGAGATGTTCCCGAAATATCTTTGTCTATTCGTACACTTCTGCAGGCAGTGGTTGTACAAATTGATAAAGGGAGGAAATATACAATATTCTCCCTGTACTTCCCTCCAAATGATAACATTTTGTATGATAATTCAGCAGTGGTGATTCAACAACTCCCTCAACCTTTTCTTTTACTTGGAGATTTGAATGGGAGACATCCTTTATGGGGTGATGTTTTAGCAAACACGAGGGGCAATATTATATCATCAAGTGTGGAAAATGAGGAAGTCAGACTCCTTAATATAAGAGAGCCCACACACTTTCATGTCTAGACGGGTGTCTTGTCATGCATTGACTTATCAATCGCAAGTTCTAATTGCCTTCTTGATTTTGATTGGAGGACATTAGATGATTCACATACTAGTGATCATGCACCAATCGTTATAAACACCAACAATGGTCCACCTTTACAAAGATCGCCACGATGGAATCATGACAAGCTGGACTGGGATAGATTTTGGGAGCTAAGCAAAATTGAAGGGATTGCAGAACAGTTTGAAAATGTTTATGATGCCATAGACTTATTGAATAGAACTCTTCATACAGCAGGAGTCAATTTAATTCCCAAAACAACAGGGTTATTCAAACGACGACCTGGTGGTCTTCAGAACTAACTGCTCTGCACAGAGCCACAAGATCTCTAACTCAGTTGCGCAGATGCCGTACAAGGAAAATTTAATTCGGTACAAGAAATGTAGAGCACAGTTGTGTCGTGCCATGAAAGAAGCTAGGCGCCAGACTTGGGTATCTTTTGTTTCCTCCTAGGAGAAGGACACTCCAAAATCATACCATTGTTCTCTAGTTTTGGATAGTGCCATGGTCTTCCACTGTCCTGGGTTAGAGTTCTCTTGCTTGAGTGTACACTAGGGCACGCTGTTCTGTCTTGTTCTTCTTCCTCTTGTTTTGTTCAAGTTTTTATAGTTTATATATGAGATATTTATTTTAATGTTGTTACTCTTCTTAAAAAGTTTATTTTTCATTGCTTGCTTTCCTCACTGGACAATTTTCCCTGTTGGAGCCCCTGGGCTTATAGCATCCTGCTTTTCCAACTAGGGTTGTAGCTTAGCAATTAATAATAATAATAGAAATAATAACAGTAGAACACCGCCATTCTCTGTGTGGAGGAAGGTAAAAAAGATAGCAGGCAAATTCACCCCCAACCCACCACCAGTGTTGAAGGGGAATGATCAGTATGTGACTGGAGCAACTGAAGTTAGCAATGCCCTGGCTGATCATTTCTCCAATGTGTCATGCAAGTGTGAAGCAGCTCTTGGTCACCAGTTTAGGAGCATTGAAGAGAAGAAAATTTTAGATTTTGCAACAGGAAGGGAAGAGTTATAAAATTCTCCTTTTACAGAAAGAGAGTTTGATTCCATACTTGCTACGTGCAATGACACAGCCCCTGGATCCGATGGAATTCCATATGCAATGTTTAAACATGTCCCCGTTAATGTAAAGTTATTTTAACTATTGTTAACAGAATATGGCATGGACATAGTTATCCAAGTGTTTGGGAAGTAGCCATTATTTTAGCCTTTTTAAAACCCGGTAAGATAAGTTTTTAGCAGCAAACTATCGACCAATTACATTGACATCTTGCTTATGTGAGATCATGGAGAATATGGTCAATGCAAGACTGATGTGGTACCTGGAAAGTCGGGGTATTTTATCACCTATCCAGTGTGGATTTATAAAAATGCACTCAATGACTGATGTGTTGATATGACTTGAGTCCTCTATTTGTGAAGCCTTTGCTTCCAAACAGCACCATTTAACAGTCTTTTTTTTACCTTGAAAAGGCATATTATACTGCATGGAGATATAGTATACTTAAAACCATTCATGAATTGTGATTATGAGGAGAGCTACCACTGTTCATTCAATCATTTATTTCAAATAGATTTTTTCAATTATGAGTTGGAAAAACATTATCGGAGAGAAAATGTCATGAAGGAGGAGTTCCCCAGGGTAGTGTGCTAAGTGTAACCCTATTTGCACTTGCTATTAATGAATATCCTATATCATTCCTTAAGATATTCTCTCAACACTATTTGTAGATGATCTCTCCATATCATTTGATGGTTGAGAGAAAACTACAACTCGCAATTGACAAAATTATTCAGTCGGATGATATGTATAGATTTAAGTTTTCAACAACCAAAACTACTGTTGTTCATTTCTGTCGTATTCGGGGAGTACATCCAGACCCAGTTATGTACATCAAATGTCAACAGATCCCATATGTAAGTGAAGCTAGGTTTTTAGGCTTGATATTTGATTGTAGGTTGACATGGGTTTCTCACTTAAAATCCTTAAAAGTAAAATGTCTTGATCCTTTAAGCTTTTAAAAGTTTTGTCCCATACATCATGGGGTACAGTCTGCACAACTATTTTAAAGTTATTCAAGGCCTCAATTTTTTCAACGATTATTAATGGATATGAGATATGGTCCTCAGCTACCCCAAGTCGACTAAAGATTTTAGATTCTATACACTACACTGGTATCAGATTGGCAACAGGAGCATTTAGAACTTTGCCTATTCCAAGTCTCCTTGTTGACGCTGGCGAATTACCGTTAGACCTTTACCGAAAGTCTTCTATAATTCGGTATTGGTTTAGGTTGCAAAGACTTCCAAATTCTTTAGCCTGTCAGACTGCAAGCCTTGTAAGGCACTTAACATACTTTGAGTTGCACCCAAAATCCCCTCAACCTTATGGTTTTCAAGTGAAACAATTGATAGACAGTCTTGATACAGTTAGAACTAATGTGCTTCCATTTAAGGTATCATCAATGCCTCCATGGAAATTACCAGAGGTATCTTTTTGTAAATATTTTATTGGATTAAAAAGAATATGACTGACTAAGAAGTTCGGTCTCATTTTATGGACATAAGGAATCAAGTTTTATATATACTGAGGGCTCCAAATCTGATGCTTGCGTTGGATTTGGAGTACTGTACATAGTAATGCTTTTAATTTTAGAGGTGTACTTCCTCTAACAGCTTCCATATTTACGGCCAAACTATACGGCATACTAATTGCTGTTGAAAAAATAGCATTAGTAGAGGGGGTTAATTTTACCATTTTTAGTGATGCAAGGAGTGTCTTTCAAGCTTTAGAAGTTTTTAATTCAAGTAACCTTTTAGTTTTAAAGGTTTTAGAATGGCTTTTTATTATTGGACCAAGAGGTATAACAGTTCAATTTTGCTGGGTTCTGGCACACGTAGGTGTGTCCGCAAACGAGAAGGCAGATTTACTGGCAAAGAATGCTGGAGCTGAATTGCTACCAAGAAGGTATCCCATTCTTTGTGGAGACTGTTTACCCAACAATAAGAAATTGATTTTTAATAATTGGCAACAGCATTGGGATAGTTTAATTGAAAATAAGATGCGAGAAATAAAAATTTTTATATCCCCCTGGAAGTATAATATGATGCCCCGAAAGTGGTAGACTACTCTTTGTCGTCTCCGCATTGGTCACACTCGGTTGACACATAAATATCTGCTTACTGGTCAATACCAGCCATATTGCGATGACTGTTTAATACCAGTGATAGTGAGGCATTTGTTGACCGATTGCCCCTCATATAGTAGTGAAAGAAATAGATATCTGTTTGAGGCTCGAGGTGAGGATGGCAGGTTCATTCTTGCCAAGATTCTTGGACATGATGCTAGTGGTATTTTTAGCTCTTGCTGATGCCGGTGGTGTGACCGTGACAACACTTGTTCCAAATGTTGGGAGTGATCTGCCTCCCAGTGGGTGAGATTTGGGCGTAGGCGAAAGAAGAAGTCCAAATGAGATTCTTCGCTTTTAGAGTCTTCTTCAAAGTCAAAGAAGTCTTGGACTTCTTCTTTAACCCCCCAATCTCTTCCCAAAGCTACTGCTTAACCGGTCTTCTCTGGGAAATGGCCGAATAGCAGCGCAGCCCTACGGCTGAGCCGACTTCCGGGGGGGGGGGGGGGGGGGGGGGAGGGAGGGAGCAAAGTCCAATCCGAGGCAGATTTTCCTTTGGGTGGCCATCTCTCGCCCGCGAGTGACATCCCCCAGAGATACATTGTTCTCGAGAGACCAATGTGTGACTTACCTGACTTTGTCAGAGCAGGCTCCCTCTTCAGAAGAACCTGCTTGGCGTTCCCCTCTGGGGGTTCGTCGGGTGTCGGAGTTTCTGACTCCTCATCACCCTGGGCGTTCTCCCCCACCCTGCGGTAAGGAAACGCTGTTCAGGCCTGTAAAGGGCCAACACCCCAAACCTCTGGGTTCTCTTCACGCTGAGCCTTTGAGCTCTCGTTACACTGAGCCTTTGGGCTCTCATCAAGCTGTGGAATAAAATGTACTGTATAGGAAAAATAAAAATTATTTCTAGATTTTTATTTTTTTTTTTTTATTGTTTAGGTTGAATTTGTACAAAGTTTTATTTCCATTGAATATTTTTTGTATTGTTTAATTTGTTTATCTCCATTTTGTTATTGCAGGGTGGGGATTGTGTGCTGGGGTTTTTAACTAGATGGTGAAGATTGTCCGAAAAAAGGTTTACTGGGATAAATTATCTAAATCAAAAAAAAAAAAAAAAAAAAAAAGGCTGAGAATTCTGCCAACGACAGGACACTGTAGAGGAATTTGAAATTGCTAAGTTTGACCTCGCTGATAGTGTTGACTATTTTATTATCACATACAGTTATACAATTTCTGGTGGTGTTTACTGAATATTGAACAGAGTGCTAGGCAAGGGCAAGCAATGACACGGAAAGAAGAAAGGGAATTATCTGTGTTGGGTATAATTTATATTCGTGTATACATCTACTAGACGATGAAACTTGAACTCCATGACCCTGCTACTGAAGGTAAACCCTGTTACAGTATAAGAAGCTGACCAAGTGTCAAAACCCCCTTGGAAATTGGCCTTAGTTGCACTTTTAACACAGGTGATGGTGCATAGTTTGCGGGGACGTTGTGTAAAGATTTCAAGGTTGCGATAAGACGATGATGGGGTGTGTAGCGATTTCAAGCTTGTGATGAGATGCTTTGAGTTTTTTACTGTGGAGGATTCGTAGGATACTAGTGAAAAAAAGCATTATGGTTGTGTATACTTTATCAGTAGGTAGTCGGAGATTTATGTTCCTGACCCTGTTGACTTACTGTGTAGATCAATGCAGGGTTCTCCTTTAAGCTTGAAGTTTCCTTATGTCACAGTCTTGGAACTTTGTTTTGAATATGTTGCCCCTGACCGAAAAGGCTCTGTTCTGATGTTAACTGTTCGAAAATCTGCATTACAAATAGGACTTTATTTTGAAAAAGGACTTTTATATGTTATACCTTATTTTTCTGTGGGTGACTGCAATTAAGAGGAGGGGCCTCAAAAAATAATTATAGTTGGACTAGCCTCTTTTCCATTTTCATGGGTATAAAATAACCATGACATACTGTGTAGGACTGAGGATTATAAGCCTTTCTTTTTTATATATAACATAATTTTTTCTTTCTGATGTAAAGGTGAGGATTTAGAGACAGGTCAAATGTGTAACATTGTTTTACAATACCTTTGATCCTAACTGCCAAGGTTGGCTGCTGTTAACTTTTGTGTTTGGATATTTAAAGTAGCTGTGGTATTTCTGGGTGAAATCAGAATGAACCTCTGCATATATTGTCGTGGAGAAAGTGGAAAAAAGTAATAAGAATTTTCTATATTAAGTGAGAGATCATTGGATCACCCAGGCAACAGCAATGTACACTGTTGCGTTCATTATGATATTATGATATGTAGATTTATGTAGCAGGGCTTTTGGGAAGTTAGATTGAGTATTTGATATTTTGCCTTCCCTTTTAATTGTAGCATTGAGGAAGTCTCTGAAGCAGCTGTGATGAAATATCACTTAAAAATGATGGCTGAGAAGAAAAATTTTAGTAACTAAGTAACCTGTCAAATTACATTTGAATTTAGCCCAAATATATGCACTGTGTTAGTTTTTATCTATACTTATATATGTAGATTAAATATTTAGAGGATTGATTCCTAAGAGGCTCTGTAAGGAGATATCGATGTTTCTCCTGGTTTTGAAGACCTGTATTTTCTTATCATTGTATTTTTGTTTTTTTTCTCTCTCCTTGATTACCCGGTAATTGAAATATTTTTTGAATAATCTTTTTCAATACACTTCCTCCCAGAGGGTGTTTTATGTTCCAGCCTATACATTCAGTAATAATATTATTTCTTTTCCTTTCCTAATTTAAATAAGGAAATATCTTACCTAGAAAGTATACTGCTCCTCTTATTTAAGACTCCGTACATAGCACTTTGGAGAGAGACGGTGAACTTAAGAGAAGATAATATGGAAATTTGAGATTCTAGCTATGTCCCCTTACCTAGTATAAAATCGAGGGTTGGTCCCAGTGCCCAGTTCATTCTTGACTGTTTACATTTTGCTCAGATATCTGGGCATTCCACCGCATTTTTTTTTGTGTAGTGAGAAGTTGGGGTGTCGTTGGCATTCAGACACTAGGCAGTCTGCGTGCTACGTTTGGCCACAGTCAGCAACTTCACGCCTGGAGACTATCCAGCACCTCCTCATTCAGAGAGAATTTTTGCAAAAAGTTGCAAAGGGGATGGCTGGACACCTGCCATGATCCTCAGCTTCAGTCTACCAAGCTAAGTGGACTTTCTTCTGTGGTTGGTGTTGTGGAAGGGTTATCTCTCCCCTTTATGCCACTATCCCAGCAATAGCGGAGTTCCTTGTGCACCTATGGGAGGAAATGCTCCTTAGGGTTTCGGCAGTAAAAGGTTACCGCTCAGCCTTGAGTGTCGCCTTTAAGCTGAAAAGAGTAGATATTTCTTCTTTGCTGGAACTTTCTCTCCTCATATAAAGTTGTGAATGGACCTGTCCCCAGTCGGAAGTGAAACTTCCTCTGTTGAGCATGGTTTGGGTTCTTCAGTTTCTGAAGGGTCCCCCATACAAACCATTATGCCAGGCATCAAATCGCCACCTCACTTTGAAAGCGGTGTTCCTACTCGCTTTGGCTTCAGCCAAAAGAGTTAGTGAACTTCATGGTCTCTCGTAAGACATCGCTCATTCAAGGGGATGGGGAGAGGTAATCCTCAGCTTCTTCCCTAAATTTATTACAGGCTCAAAATCTTGGGGTAGCGGATCATAGATTCGATTCCTTCCAGATAGAGAGTCTCCGTTCTGTAACCGATGACCCAGATCAACTGTTACTATGCTCAGTAAGGAGTTTGAGGTACTGCCTCAAAAGGACATTTGCAGCTCACCACCGTGTGCCACCACTCTTAGTCAGCGCGGGGAATGTCAATAGGAGGATCACGAAGAATACCATCTCGTCATGGATAAGCAAGTTCATTGACCTGGCACTGAATCCCGATCCTCCTCTGACACTTCGACCCTGAGCGCATGACGTCAGGGGCATTGCAACATCCCTGGCATTCAAACGAAACTACTCTGTGAAGCAGGTACTACCAGCGGGCTTTTGGAAGCATCAGACCCTTCACTGCCCACTACCTGCAAGATGTAACCAACAGGAACATGGAAACCTTTTCTATTGGTACTGTGGTAGCTGCACAACAACTGGTTTAACATCTCAAGCTCCTTGATGGAAAAGTAGCAGAAGGTTGAGGGCAAAGATTACCAGGATTAGTCTGAATGAATGATTAAGAATGATTGGCTCCTTCTTTTCTTCATCTCCTCCTCTCTTGGGGAATCAGCACCCATGGTCCTCTGCAAAGCTGACCTCAATTACCTGCAGGTAAACCATTGTTCCCTTTTGTAAACTGGTATTGTTCTAATACCTGTTGCATCCCCATACGCTAACGAAGGGGGTATTAGGTATGTCTTGGTAACCTCTGAAGATTAGTATGACTGGGACGAACTCCTACCTAGACAGTCACATTGCTAGTATCCAGAGTGCACAACTTGTGTAGGCCACGGACCATGCATAGCATGGTTTTAACAAAATGTAGGGTTTCCACCAATTATGTGCAAACAGATAAAGGGGAAAACCCCGGGTCAAAGCCAAAAAGGCAGTTGGCAAGTCATCCCCTATAGATAGCGTTGGTTTGTATTTAGTGACAGAACAAATGACAAATTGTTAAGTAATTTGTATTTTTCCTAATGATACAAACCTGTAGCTATTTATACAGATTAGCCCGCTAGCACCAGTCCCCCTTGAACTCCTACCACCAAGCAAAGGGGGTTCTCAACCCTGGTGGGTGGTTAACCCTCTCTAAGAATCTAATGGCTCGTCTTCCAGCTTCGGTGAAAGTAATAGCTACAGGTTTGTATCGTTAGGAAAAATACAAATTACTTCCAAATTTGTCATATTTTATTCCACTCTAACATTTGTAAATATAGAAACAGCCATTTTCATTTTTTTTGAGCTTGGAAAGAAGCAGTAACATGTAAAAAAAATAAATCAGATAATTTTCCTGACCAAATCTGTGCCCAGGAAGTAAAATGTCCTTCAAATGCCTCCTGTACATCTCCAGATATTTAAAATATAGCACATTGCTTTATAATTCTTCTTTATTATAATTGAGCATTTGCTTAAAAGTTGTTTTAACTCGTTCTCACTTCATTTTATAGATACGATCAGTTGCCTTTGCCCCTAGACGTCACCAACCAGTAAATAGAGGGTCTCTACGAGTTGTCTCAAATCACGGGTACTGTACTTCAAGACAGCAAAAGCAGGTGATTACTTTTAGGTGCTCTCTTTTAAATAATTTATGGAAACATTTTGTGTAATTTATGTCTAAATCTATACAGTAATGATAATTGTATGCTTTGGAAAAGTTATCTTAAGATATCATCCAACTACCTTGGTACAATACTTGAAATAGACCCATGTCTCAAGTGAGTCTTTTGCTGTGTTGAAGAATTGTTCATTTATTACCTTAGTTTCCTGCACATACTGCAGTTCTCTGGATCCATGTTCTTTATTGCAGTTGATCACATGGTATGTTGACATCTTGTAGGTAGTAGGTTGGCCTGGGCACCAGCCACCTGTTGAGATACTACCGCTAGAGAGTTATAGGGTCTTTTGACTGGCCAGACAGTAGTAAATTGGATCCTTCTCTCTGGTTACGGTTCATTTTCCTTTTGCCTACACACACATACACACACACACACTGAATAGTCTGGCCTATTTTTTACATATTCTCCTCTGCCTCATATACCTGACAACACTGAGATTACCAAACAATTCTTACTGCACTGTAATTGTTCAGTGGCTACTTTCCTCCTTGTAAGGGTAGAAGAAACTCTTTAGCTATGGTAAGCAGCTCTTCCAGAAGAAGGACATTCCAAAATCAAACCATTGTTCTTTAATCTTGGGTAGTGCTATAGCCTCTGTACCATGGCCTTCCGTTGTCCTGGGTTAGAGTTCTCTTGCTTGAGGGTGCACTAGGGCACACTATTCTATCTTAATTCTCTTCCTCTTGTTTTGTTAAAGTTTATATAGTTTATATAGGAGATATTTATTCTAATGTTGTTCCTCCTCTTAAAATATTTTATTTTTTTCGTTTCCTTTCCTCACTGGGCTATTTTCCCTGTTAGAGCACCTGGGCTTGTAGTATCCTGCTTTTTCAACTAGGGTTGTAGCTTAGCAAATAATAATAATAATAATAATAATAATAATAATAATAATAATAATAATGATAATAATAATAATATTAATAACAATATTTACTTCATTTTATATAACTGGAAAATGTTTACCTCAGCCATCCAAAAAATGGTGTTTGAATGTGCGTGGATGTAGTACGATAGAGAGTAAAAGATGTGAGATTGGAAGTATGTTTAGAAGTAGAAGGATGGATGTATTGGCCTTGTGTGAGACAAAGATGAAAGGAAAGGGTGAAGTGATGTTTGGTGAAATGTCTGGTAGAGTGTCTGGGATTGAAAGGGGAAGAGCGAGAGAGGGTGTGGCTTTATTGTTGAGTGAATGGATGACAGGTAAAGTAGTGGAATGGAAGGAGATATCATCTAGGTTAATGTGGGTAAGGGTTAGGTTGGGTAGGGAATGTTGGGCGTTTGTCAGTGCGTATGGGCCAGGTAGTGAGAAAAGTGAAGAAGAGCGGAATGAGTTCTGGAATGAATTAACTAGGTGTGTAGAAGGACTGGGTAGAAGGAATTATGTAGTTGTTATGGGTGACTTAAATGCTAGTGTGGGTGCTGGAGAGGTAGAAGGTGTCATTGGGAAATATGGCGTACCAGGTGAAAATGAGAGTGGTGAGAGACTGGTAGGTATGTGTGTTGAACAAGAGATGGTAATAAGTGCTAGCTTTTTTAAAAAGAAAGATAAAAATAAGTATACATGGGTAAGAGTGGCAAATGGAAGAGTAGTAGAAAGGGCATTAATGGATTATGTGTTGATAACTAAAAGAATGTTTGGAAGATTGAAAGACGTGCACGTGTTTAGGGGTATGGCTAACGGTATGTCTGATCATTTTTTGGTGGAAGGAAAATTAGTTGTAGCAAAAGAGTGGGGGAATAGAGTAGGTGGATGTAAAAGGGAGCTAGTGAGGGTTGAAGAGCTAATAAAACCGGGGGTAAAAAGTAAATATCAGGAAAGGTTGAAAATGGCATATGACGAGGTGAGAGTAAGAGAAACTGGTAATTTAGAGGAGGAGTGGAAGTTAGCAAAAGAAAATTTTGTTGGGATTGCAAGTGATGTATGTGGCAAGAAGGTTGTTGGAGGCAGCATGAGGAAGGGCAGTGAATGGTGGAATGAAGGAGTGAAGGTAAAAGTGGAAGAGAAAAAGAGGGCTTTTGAAGAATGGCTGCAGAGTAATAGTATAGAGAAGTATGAAAAATATAGAGAGCAAAAGGTGGAAGTAAAGCGCAAGGTACGTGAGGCAAAGAGGGCAGCTGACCTGAGGTGGGGTCAGGGACTGGGACAGTCATATGAAGAGAATAAGAAGAAGTTTTGGAAAGAAGTGAAGAGAGTAAGGAAGGCCGGCGCAAGAATTGAAGAGACAGTGAAAGATGGAAATGGAAGGTTGTTAAAAGGAGAGGAGGCAAGGAAAAGGTGGGCGGAATATTTTGAAAGTTTGCTGAATGTTGAGGATGATAGGGAGGCAGATATAATTGCGGTTCCAGGTGTTGAGGTGCCAGTGATGGGAGATGAGAATGAGAGAGAGATTACAATAGAGGAAGTGAGGAGAGCACTAGATGAAACGAGAGTAGGAAAAGCATCGGGTATGGATGGTGTGAAAGCTGAGATGTTGAAGGAAGGGGGTGTGACTGTACTTGAATGGTTGGTGAGATTGTTTAATGTGTGTTTTGTGTTGTCAATGGTACCAGTAGATTGGGTCTGTGCATGTATTGTACCACTATATAAGGGTAAGGGAGATGTGCATGAGTGTTGTAATTCAAGAGGTATTAGTTTGTTGAGTGTAGTTGGAAAAGTGTATGGTAGAATACTGATTAATAGGATTAAGGATAAAACAGAGAATGCAATCTTGGAAGTACAGGGTGGTTTTAGAAGAGGTAGGGGTTGTATGAATCAGATTTTTGCAGTTAGGCAGATATGCGAGAAATATTTAGCAAAAGGTAAGGAGGTGTATGTTGCGTTTATGGATCTGGAGAAAGCATATGATAGAGTTGATAGGGAAGCAATGTGGAATGTGATGAGGTTATATGGAGTTGGTGGAAGGTTGTTGCAAGCAGTGAAAAGTTTCTACACAGGTAGTAAAGCATGTGTTAGAATAGGAAATGAGGTGAGCGATTGGTTTCCGGTGAGAGTGGGGCTGAGACAGGGATGTGTGATGTCCCCGTGGTTGTTTAACTTGTATGTTGATGGAGTGGTGAGAGAGGTGAATGCTAGAGTGCTTGGACGAGGATTAAAACTGGTAGGCGAGAATGATCATGAATGGGAGGTAAATCAGTTGTTGTTTGCGGATGATACTGTACTGGTAGCAGACACAGAAGAGAAGCTTGACCGACTAGTGACAGAATTTGGAAGGGTGTGTGAGAGAAGGAAGTTGAGAGTTAATGTGGGTAAGAGTAAGGTTATGAGATGTACGAGAAGGGAAGGTGGTGCAAGGTTGAATGTCATGTTGAATGGAGAGTTACTTGAGGAGGTGGATCAGTTTAAGTACTTGGGGTCTGTTATTGCAGCAAATGGTGGAGTGGAAGCAGATGTACGTCAGAAAGTGAATGAAGGTTGCAAAGAGTTGGGGGCAGTTAAGGGAGTAGTAAAAAATAGAGGATTGGGCATGAATGTAAAGAGAGTTCTATATGAGAAAGTGATTGTACCAACTGTGATGTATGGATCGGAGTTGTGGGGAATGAAAGTGATGGAGAGACAGAAATTGATTGTGTTTGAGATGAAGTGTCTGAGGAGTATGGCTGGTGTATCTCGAGTAGATAGGGTTAGGAACGAAGTGGTGAGGGTGAGAACGGGTGTAAGAAATGAGTTAGCGGCTAGAGTGGATATGAATGTGTTGAGGTGGTTTGGCCATGTTGAGAGAATGGAAAATTGCTGTCTGCTAAAGAAGGTGATGAATGCAAGAGTTGATGGGAGAAGTACAAGAGGAAGGCCAAGGTTTGGGTGGATGGATGGTGTGAAGAAAGCTCTGGGTGATAGGAGGATAGATGTGAGAGAGGCAAGAGAGCGTGCTAGAAATAGGAATGAATGGTGAGCGATTGTGACGCAGTTCCGGTAGGCCCTGCTGCTTCCTCCGGTGCCTTAGATGACCGCGGAGGTAGCAGCAGTAGGGGACTCAGCAGTATGAAGCTTCATCTGTGGTGGAAATGTGGGAGGTTGGGCTGTGGCACCCTAGCAGTACCAGCTGAACTCGGCTGAGTCCCTGGTTAGGCTGGAGGAACGTAGAGAGTAGAGGTCCCCTTTTTGTTTTGTTTCTTGTTGTTGTCGGCTACCCCCCAAAATTGGGGGAAGTGCCTTTGGTATATGGATGGATGGATCCAAATATTTTTATGCAGAGGAAATATGTTCATTAAAATATATAAATCCTTTTACTTTTACAGTAGTTACACTACTTTTTTATGTTTAAAACCTCATTGAAGTTTCAGAGTAAATAAGGAGTTAACATCTTTGAAACTAAAGTTGTTCTGTCACTATACAAACCCTCACTAATTATAGGGATATTACTTTCGGCGAAGCTGAAATACGAATAGTAAGACTTTTAGTAACGGATAACCACCCAACCCTCTTAGACACCTAGGCTGAGCAGCTTTTGGCTCGGTGGAGAACGGATGTTGCCGCTCTCCTCCTCCCTTGCCTCTTTTGACTTGCCATTTACTGATAACTTTAATTATTTATTTTATTTTCAGACTGCTTGTGGTTCTTCCTGACCGGCCCCATGTGCACCTAACCTGGGCCTGAGGGCCGCACCTGCGGTACTTTTATGTCCTCCGTAGAGACGGGGCCTCACCAACTGTGTCCGTCCTGTCGAGGCCGGCGTTGTGATCCAGACAACACCAGCCCTGATTGTCGGGAGTGGTCTGCCTTCTAGTGGGAGAGGTTTGGGCGTAGGTGCAAGAAGAAGTCTAAGAGAGATTCTTCACCTTCGGGGTCTTCCTTGAAGTTGAAGAAGCCTCTGACTTCTTCATTGACCCCCAATCTCTTCCTGAAGCTCCTGCTCAATCGGTCTCTCCCAAGGAATAATTAAGCTGAAGCATAGACTGGTTGATGCCAGGTCAACATTGGGTATTGAGGGACACAACTATTTCCCCTTGAGAAGCAATTCTGCCCTTCCCCTCTGGCAGCACCTGCACTTTGACATTTTACTGGTCTGGCCATCGCTGGGAATGGCTGGTCCCCTGTCTAAGGAGGCGTTTGACATTTTACTGGTCTGGCCATCTCTGGAAATGGCCGGTCCCCTGTCTAAGTAGGCGTTGTTTGTAGCTTTTCCACCAGGGTGCTGAGAGGAAGAAGACACCAGCTTTCTCGGAGGTAGATATGTCGCCGATGAGTGCTGTCCTTGGCGACCCCAGAGTTTCTGGTGCCTTATCCGCAGAAGGGTCTTCCCCTTTGCCTTTGCCTGCTGACGTCGAAGACAGCGCTTCTCCCCTTGCTGAGCGGACTCTTTCGTTGGGATGGGAGCAAAGTCTGAGGCGAGTCTTTCCTGCTGGCAGTTGCCTCTCTCTCGTCCGTGAAAGAGGTCCCCATAGAGACTTAGATCCAGAGATCTTCTAGAAACTAACGTAGATCTCATCTGACCCCGACAGACCAGGTTTCTTAAGTGGAGGAACCTTGCTGCTGAATGGAGTTTCATATTTCCTCTTTGTTGAAACTTTCTCTCCTCATATGAAGCTATGAGCTTACCTGCCCCTTGTCAGAAGTTAGACCTCCTCCTTGGAATGTGGTTTGCGGCATTCAGTCTCTGCAGGGTGCTCTCTACGAACCATTACACCAGGCAACAGATTGCCACCTCACTTTGAATACGGTGTTCCTACTCACCTTGGCTTCTGCCAAAAGAGTTAGTGAACTTCATTGTCTTTCCTATGACATTGCCCATTCATGGGGATGGAGGAAGGTAATTCTTAACTTTGTCCCTGAGTTTATTGCTAAGACCCAAATTCCAGGAGTAGCGGATCCTAAATTCGGGCCCTTCCGGATTGGGAGTCTTCGAACAGTAACCGATGTCCCAGATTAACAGTTACTATTTTCAGTAAGGAGTTTGAGGTATTACAGTACCTCAAAAGATCATTAGCAGCTCGCTCCCGTTTGTCAGCGCTCTTCATCAGCACTGGTAAGGTCAAGAGGAGGATCACGAAAAACACTTTTTCTGCTTGGATTCGCAAGGTCATTGACCAGGCAATGAATCCTGGCACTCCACCACGACCCAGAGCTCATGATGTCAAGGGCATTACAATGTCCCTGGTGTTCAAATAGAACTTCTCTGTGATGCAGGTGCTGCAAACGGGCGTGTAGAATTGTCAGACAACCCTCACTGCCCATTACCTGCAAGATGTAATCCACAGGTGCATGGAGACTTTTTCCATTGCTCCTGTAGTGGCTGCACAACAAATGGTTTAAATACCTCAAGCTCCTTGATGGACAAGTAGCTGAGGGTTGAGGGCTATGGTTACCTGGGATATGTCTGGGGTGAAGGATTAAGAATGACTGGTCCTATTTTTTCCTTCAACTTCCCTTCTCTTGGGGAATGAGCACCATGGTCCTCACCAAAGCTGGCCTCACCTATCTGCAGGTAAAACCATTTCCCTTGTGTAACCTAGTATAGAAATAATACTTGTTGCATCCTCAATACCTCTTGCGAGGGGGGATTGGGTAATGTCTATGGTACTCTCAAAGATTCCTATGACTTGGAGAGCTCTTACCTAGACCAGTCACATTGCCAGTATCACAGGCACACAGCTTGCATAGGCCGCTAGTCATGCATAGCACGATATTTTAGTGAGGTGCAATGGTTCTTACCAGTTATGTGCTAAATGCGTATGCAGAAAACCCCAGGTCGATGCCAAAAGCCAGGTGGTATGTAATTCCACCCTTCTAAGGGTTAAGTCATCCATATCAATAGCGAGGGTTTGTATAGTGACGGAACAAAGGACAATTGTTCCGTAACTGAAATACAAACCACGCTATTTACATGGGGTAATTACTTTGGCGTAGCTGAATGACGAGCCATAAGAATTTTAACGAGGGTTTACTACCCCACCGCTAGTTAGCGGGGGTTTGGGAGGGGTAGCTAGCTACCCCCCCCCTCACACACACCGGTGATTGCTTCACTTTACTTTTGGCTCGGGCGGAGAACAGACCTGTCTGCTCTCTCCCTCGCTTTGACTGCCATATCTAATCTGTTTTTGCTTTTTCTTTTCCAGTGTGTTTGAAGTTGGCCTCTACTGACTATGCGTACTTGCCCTGGACTTCCCGGCCGCCCTTGTGGGACCTTTATGTCGGCGGTCGACACCGATCCCCACACCTTGTGTCCTCATTGTAGGGGCCAACGGTGTGATAGCGGTACAGTAATGTATGTATCGAATGTAGGGAGTGGTCTACCTCCCAGTACGAGAGGTTTGCCCGGCGCCGGAAGAAAAAGTCTAAAAGGGATCTTTCTCCTTCAGGGGCTTCTTTGAAGAGAAAAAATTCCAAGACTTCTTCCTTAGCCCTTTCCTCCTCCGAAGCTCCCCCTCGAGCGGTCTCTTCCGAGAGGCCGGCGAGTGGTAGCGTGGACCGTACTGCTGTTGACCGATCCCGGGGTGCGGGAGAGGTAGTTGCCTCCCATAGTGAGGCGGCTGCCCCCCCTCCCCTGTAGGAGGATATGAACATTGATTTATCTGTAAATAATCATGATTTGTTGCAGCTTTGGGCTTCCTTGGGGCTGCAGGGTTCGCCCTCCAGGGAAGCCCTGTTTGACATGATCAAACTTGGTGCAGCTGTCAAACAATCACCAACTACACCAGGGATAGATCTTCTGTCTGTTGTTGACGTTGTGACGGAGGCATCTCGTGGGTCTAGTCAAACCCCCGTTCCTGTTGCTGAGGTAGCTGAAGGCTTAGGTTCCCCCTCCGAACACCTTTCGAGGGAGGAACTAAGTCCTATGGTCTCTCCTGCCAGTGATTCTCCCCACCGTGGGAGTTCACTCACAGAGACTCCTCTTCGGAGGCCCTACGATGGTCAGCCTGCTGACCCCACGGCCCCTCGTGGGCGTATAAGGAGGAAGGCTCGTCCTCCCCTTCGCCGTAGAAGCCTTCCTTCCCCTCACAAGAGAGTTAGGAGGCGCCTCTTCGGCTCGTCGTCACTACAGTCCTCTGCGGAGGAGACGACTCGCTGTTCGCCGATCCTGACAGCTACCACCTTAGACCTCTCCGGGGATCGTTCGCGATCCCCTTCGGATGATGGTTGTCCTTCGGGACCCTGTGACCAATCTCCCTCCAGACCCGCTGACCTGCCGTCGCCCTTCGAGGATGCTGATGCTCTTTACGTGCCACCTGATCCTGCCATTGCACAGGCACCGGTTCCTTCGGGGCTTAAGAGCCTTGAGCGCAAATCTGCGCCTCTTGCCCTCAAGCGCCAGGTTCAATCTGCGCGCCCTCATGCTGCTGCTGCTGCTGTTCCAGTCTTAGCACCACAGTGCTCACCTGCGCGCGTGCGCGCCCCTCTTCCTGTTACGCGCCAGGGTTCCCCTGCGCACCCACATCCTTCTGCGCCCCGGCGCCCCCCAGCAGTTCCTGATCTAGCGCGCCAGCGCCCACCTGCGCACACGTGCCCACCTGCGCACACGTGCCCACCTGCGCCCCAGCGTTGCCCGGTTCCTGCCACGTCGTGCGCAGTCCAAGAGGCTCCTAGGTAAGCGCACAGGTGCTCACCGGTACCTCTGGACTCGCAGCGCCCGTCTGGAGTTAGACGCGAAGCGCACCCATCGCGCGCAGTTCCAGTCACAGCTCACACGCGCTCGCCAACGCGTCAGCGCGCAGTCCTGGAGATGCCTAAGTTAGCGCACGGGCGCTCCCAGGCACCCCTGGTCTCTCCCTCCAGACCGCGCGATCCTGCACGCGTTCCAGTCACGCGCGACGCTCCGGTTGCGCGCCAGGTTCCAGTCTCTCTCAAGGCACCTCATGCAACCCAACAGTGCACACCTGTGCGCCCTAATCTGATCGCGCGCCCTGCTCGCCCACACCAGCGCGCCCACATCCTGATGCGCGCCATGCGCGCCCACGATCTCCCGCGCGCCCAGCGCGCCCACAGGTTAATATACCTGTTCTAACGGATCAGCGCCCACCTACGCTCCAACGCGCAAACTCACCCTCGCGCTATCCTGACCCTGCGCACTCACGCCCTCGCCCGGTTCTTCCGGATACGCGCCACTGCTCTCTCGCGCCCGTCAGTGCCGCATCAGGATGCTGCGCGCCCTCGTATCCAGCCTCCTCACGATCCAGCTCCTGCACGCCACACGCCCTCGCCATCTCCTACGCGCGCCCGCGCCATCTCCTGCGCGCCCGCACCATCTCCGGCGCGCCATCGCGTCCACGTGCCTGTGGCATCGCCTACGTGCCACCGCGCCCTCGCGCCCGCTCCACCAACCTCTCATGCCCGCGCCCATGCGAGAGCGCAAGATTCCTATGACATGCGATTCTTTCGTGCGCGATCCTGGACAGGGTCCATTGTGCGACCTCCAGCGCGATTGTAGCCAGGCGGACAGGTCATCGTCTCGTTCCCCTCCCTGCAAGCGCAGAACAGCACGCTCGCCGGAGGAGGGGCGGTTCACGGACAGGTCTAAGAACTCTCTTTTTTCAGCTTTTCAGGCGAACCCTCATTTGTCAACTCCTCCAAGGGATCGAACGATCCCCTTCCCTCCAGAGGGAGTGTCCGACAGCGCGACTTTCAGCCAGCAGCCCTGGTTTGGGACCCTGGTCAGAGCTCTTGTGCAGGCTATGAAGCCTGTCCTCTCTGACGTGAGTCATAAATCAGTGGCGGCTTCCTCCCCCCTGAAGAGGAAGAGAGGAGTCTCTTCCGTGGAAACACCTCCGAGGGCTATTCTGTCTCCTCGCAGATCCTTGCGCAAGGCTTCATTCCCCCCCAGACTTTCTCTTCCTCCCCTGCGGATGAGGATTACCCATCCTCAGGAGAGTCGGACGAGCCGGACCGTTCCCCCATCGCACCAATGGGGGAAACTCTGCCTCTCCCTGAGAAGTCTTCTCGTCCAGGGGTGGAAAAGAGCCTGCACCCATCATTACTCGAGTCCTGTATCCCTCCCAGTAGGGAACCGAAGGACTCTTAAGACGATTCCCAAGTCATCAACAAGGATCAGACAGGAGCCAGCTAGACCTTCCGAGGATGTCCACGTATCCCCCCAGGAAGAGCCACTGGGAACAGGAGACTTTGCTGCCAGTCCTTCAGGAAGAAAGCACCAAGAGTCAGAACATGCGTTCTGGCAAGTCTTGACCCTCATGAGGAACCTCAACGGGATTCCAGACCCAGAGATTCCTCCTCGTGAGGGTAAGGACACGGTTCTCTTGGACCGTGTCTACGGCACCCAGAAACCCTCTAGGGCCAGTGCAGCTTTGCCCTGGTCTCAGGGGATGAAAGAGTGCCATGGACAAGGTCGAGGGCCAGTTCTCGGAGCTTGCCTCCTCCAGTAGATCCAGCGCCGGTAACAAGCTCCTCCCTCCTCCTCGAGTCCATCAGAGGAGGTACTTTGAGATCCTTGAGGAGTCTTGTTTGGGGTCTTCCTATTCACCACTCCGTGGAAGAACTCACCGGGGGATTCCCTCTAGAGAGACACTCCAACCGGCACGTGTCCTATTCAGCTACTGAGATCCTAAGCCAGGAGAAGGTCGCTAAGTGTGCCATGCAGGCAACTTCGTGGCTTGACATCTGGCTGGGGTCTCTGGGCATCCTGGTGCAGTCTGAGGACCTCTCCAAAGAAAGCACCAGGAAGGCACTGGAGACTTTCTTGCTCTCAGGCACGTGGACCATCGAGTTTCTGGCCCACCAAGTCTTGAGCTTGTGGGCCAATACAATTCTCAAACTACGGGACGCAGTGGCTGAGAGATTCCACCAGAAGGTCCGCAGTTCGGATGTTAGCAGGCTCAGACACTCTTCCGTGCTCGGTAAGAGTTTGTTTGAGCCTAAGGACATGGAGCTTCCCGCTGAGAGGTGGAGGAAGTACAACCAGGATTCCCTCATCCATAGGGCCCTGACATCGAGGCCCTACAAACATCCAGCGGCCCAACAGCCCCCCCCCCCCCCCCCCCCCCCCGGCTAAGGACACAAAGAAGACGATAGCAGCAAAGCCGAAGGTGTCTAAGCCCTTTCCTGCCAAGAGCAGAAGGAGCAAGAAGTTCTCCAGGGGAGGAAACGGCCGAGGCCGTAAACGCTAGGGTTTGCAGTCCCCCTGCATGTCCACCAGTGGGGGGGATGCCTACAAAGATGCGCGGCAAGGTGGCAGCAACTCGGGGCAGATACCTGGACGATTTCCGTAATCGTTCAGGGTTATTGCGTCCCGTTCACAGCTTCTCTACCTCCCCTGATAGTGAATCCAGTGTCGTTGAGCTCTCTTGCCTTGGGATCAGCAAGAGGGCAAGTCCTTTGGGCAGAAGTCCAGACCATGTTGAAGAAGGACGCTCTCCAGGAGGTTGTAGACGGGTCCCCAGGCTTCTACAGTCGACTCTTTCTTGTAAGAAAGGTGTCTGGAGGCTGGAGACCAGTCATCGACCTCTCAACCCTGAGCGGGTTTGTCAAACAGACTCCGTTCAGAATGGAGACGGCAGACACAGTCAGACTCGCAGTGAGACCACAAGACTTCATGTGTACACTGGACCTGAAGAACGTGTACTTCCATTTCCCAGTCCATCTGTCTTCAAGGAAGTACAGTACCTAAGATTTTGCCTAGACAACAAGTTCTACCAGTTCAAGGTGTTGTGTTTCGGTCTCTCCACAGCCCCTCAGGTGTTCACCAGAGTGGTGTTCACCCTGATATCATCGTGGGCTCACAGGATCGGCATACGTCTCTTTCGTTATCTGGACGACTGGCTGATCCTAGCGGACTCGGAGGCAACCCTTCTTCGCCACCGAGACAAGCTCTTCGAAGTTTGCCAGGATCTAGGGATCATGGTAAATCTCGAGAAGTCCTCTCTGCAGCCCTCTCAGAAACTGGTATATTTATGCATGGTCATAGACACCAATCTCCACAAAGCCTTCCCATCAGACGACAGGATAGCAAGGCTGAGGAAGATCGCGAAGCCTTTCCTCAATCGAGAAGAACTCTCAGCCCAAACGTGGCTGAGTCTCCTCGGCCACCTCTCCTCCTTGGCCCGTCTCGTTCCCAACGGTCGCCTCAGAATGAGATCTCTCCAGTGGCGACTCAAGTCCCGGTGGAATCAAGGTCACGATTCCCCAGACACTTTGGTCTCTGTGGGTCCTGCGGAACGGACAGACCTCCAGTGGTGGGTGGCGGACGAGAACCTACGAAAGGGAGTGGATCTTCTCGTCCTCCCCCCGGATTTGATGTTGTTCTCGGATGCATCAAAGAAAGGGTGGGGGGCCCACGTTCTGAACCACAGGACCTCAGGCCTGTGGTCAGAATCAGAAAAGTACCTTCACATAAACCTGCTAGAAATGAAGGCCGTGTTCCTGGCACTTCAGAAGTTCCACCAAGTCCTGGCGGGCCACTCTGTGTTGGTGATGAGCGACAACACCACAGTGGTGGCTTATATCAACAAGCAGGGAGGTACCTTTTCAGAACAGCTATCCCATCTTGCAGTAGAGATTCTGAGATGGTCCAAAGTCCACTCGATCACACTAGCGGCTCGCTTCATTCCAGGCAAATGGAATGTGCTTGCTGACAGTCTGAGCAGAGCGACGCAGATAGTGAGTACCGAGTGGTCTTTGGATCCTCAAGTAGCCAACAAAGTCCTGACTTTGTGGGGTTCCCCAACAGTGGATCTGTTCGCTACAGCGCTGAACTTCAAGCTCCCGCTGTACTGCTCCCCTGTCCCGGACCCCAAGGCTCTCTGGCAGGATACCTTCCAACAACAGTGGGACAATGTCGATTTGTACGCCTTTCCCCCGTTCTGTCTGATGAGGAGGGTGCTCAACAAGACCAGAATATCGGTCAATCTTTCAATGACCCTATGGCATCACGCAGAATGTTTCCCAGACCTTCTGCAACTCCTCACGGAGGTTCCGAGAGAACTCCCTCCACGTCACGAGCTACTCAAACAACCACGCGCCAACATATTCCACAAAGCTGTAGCTTCGCTTCGACTTCACGCCTGGAGACTATCAAGTATCTCCTCACGGAGAGAGGATTTTCGCAACAAGTTGTGAACAGGATGTCTGGCCACCTGCGCAAGTCATCCGCAGGGGTCTACCAGGCGAAGTGGCATGTTTTCTGTGGTTGGTGTCGTGGAAGGGGTATCTCTCCACTCGATGCCACTATTCCAGCAATAGCGGAGTTCCTCGTGTATTTGCGGGAGGAAATGCGCCTTTCAGTCTCGGCAGTGAAAGGCTATCGCTCAGCCTTAAGTCTTGCCTTCAAGGCTTAAAGGAATGGACATTTCATCCTCGCTGGAACTTTCCCTTCTCATATGGAGCTATGAACTTACCTGCCCTCAGTCGGAAGTGAGACCTCCTCCATGGAACGTGGTTTCGAGTTCTCAGGTCTCTGTAGAGACCTCCCTACGAACCATTACGCCAGGCTTCAGATCGCCACCTTGCCTGGAAGACGGTTTTCCTGTTAGCATTGGCCTCGGCTAAGCGAGCCAGTGAACTTCTTGATCTCTCGTACGACAGCGCCCATGCAAGGGGATGGGGGGAGGTAACGTTCAGGTTCGTCCCTGAGTTTGTTGCCAAGACTCAGAATCCGGGAGTGCCGGACCCTAGGTTCGACTCTTTCCAGGTTTCGAGTCTCCGTTCTGTAACAGATGACCCAGACCATCTCCTACTGTGCCCAGTGAGGAGTCTGAGGTTATATCTTAAAAGAACAACTGCAGTTCGTTCCCGGGTGCAAGCCCTGTTCGTGAGCACCGGGAAAACGAAGAGGGTCACCAGGAATACTATCTCGGCCTGAGGTAATACATCTGGCCTTGAATCCTGACCCTTCTCCGTCACGTCGCCCTAGACCGCATGATTTCAGGGGCATAGCTATGCTCCTGGCCTTCAAGAAAAATTATTCAGTGACACAGGTCCTTCAAGCTGGGGTGTGGTAGCGTCAGACCACCTTCACGGCCCACTACCTGCAAGACGTGACACACAGGAGGCTCGATACGTTCTCTATCGGCCCTGTGGTGGCTGCACAACAGCTGGTCTAACCTCAGGCTCCTTAATGAACAAGTAGCAGAAGGTTGAGGGCATTGTTACCCGGTTTTAGTCTGCGTGAATGAAAAGATCTGTCTGGCCCTTATTCTTTTCTTCATCCTCTCCTCCCTTGGAGAAAGCAGCATCCTGGGTTCTCTGCACAGCTGACCTCGAACCATTGCAGGTAAACCATGTTCCCTTGTGTTCCTAGTATTAAGTGTAATACTGTCATGTCCCCATACCCTGACAAGGTGGTATTGGGAGAGTCCTAGCCTAGATTTCCATCTGAAGAACTCCAGGTCAACTTCCTAGGAAGAGTCACTTCCTCATCTTCACACACAGCTTATGTAGGCCGCAGCAGTTTCACAGCATGCTAGCGAAGAGCAGGGACTCCTTATTTCTTGAGTACTTCCACACTCGAATATGGAGTCCCCAGGCAAGCCAAAGCCAGTATGGCAGGGACTTACCTCCCTACCTAAGGGTTGAGTCACCCCATGTAAATAGCGTGGTTTGTATTTCAGTTACGGAACAAATGACAAATTCGTAGATAATTTGTATTTTTCCTAACTATACAAACCTTAGCTATTTACACATATTTGCCCGCCAGCCCTGTCCCTTGGGATAAGTCCTACCTCTAAACAAAGTGAAGCAATCACCGGTGTGTGTGAGGAGGGGTGGGAGTAGCTAGTTACCCCTCCTTACCCCCCGCTAACTAGCGGTGGGGTAGTAAACCCTCGTTAAAATTCTTATGGCTCGTCATTCAGTTACGCCGAAGTAATTACCCCATGTAAATAGCTAAGGTTTCTATAGTTAGGAAAAATACAAATTATCTACGAATTTGTCATATTTGTAAGTAATTTGTATTTTTCCTAATGATACAAATATGGAGCTATTTATACAGATTGGCTCGCCAGCATCTGTCCCACTGAAAGTCTTGCCTTCAAGCAAAGTGGGTGCTCAGCCCAGGTGTCTGAGTGAGGGGGGTAGTCGGCTACACCCCCCCCCCCCCACTAACTGGCAGGTTGGGTGGTCATCTCTCGCTAAAAGTCTAATGGCTGTTCTTTCAGCTTCACTGAAAGTAATGTCCCTATAAATAGCTCCAGGTTTTTATCGTTAGGAAAAATTTAAATTTCTGTAATTCCGAATATGTCCTTTTTTTAAGTACTGTACATGTATCTTGTTTATCATGCTTCTAGTTCCCCCTAAGAATATTCTTAGCCAAATTCTTTCATCATTCTTAGTCATTATTACATGGATTATGCCTTCATTAGATTGCTTCAACTACTAATACCAAACATAATCCATATACTGTTTCTGCTAGTTAATTTTAGACATTTTGAAAACCTTTTTAAATAAATTGTCACCCCTTTTTCTCATAGTTCTTTTCAGATTATAATGCACAGAAAGCTGTGGGAAAACTTGATGTGGGAAGTGATTCGGATCGCTCAAGTATGCTGGACTTTGGAAAGACTTACACACTTACCTCTGGATTACGTGATCGTCTGGACTATGAAAGTTCCTCATCTTTAGATAATAGATGCAATGAGAACTTTTCTACCGATCTGGGTTCGACTTACACAAAGCATGATAAGATAAGTGGTTTGGTGGAAGACAAATTTGGTAACATATTCCCCGGCAAAGTATCATATAGTGTACAAAACACAAGTGCAAGACCAGATCATGGAATTAATACAATGGTGCATCCAGTAACATCATTATCAGAAGGCAAGGTGGAAGGAGAAGTAGAGAATTCAGAGGAAGATTCTAGTAGGCAGCAAAAATACTCCAACAGTTATTTTACAGAGAAAAAGATTAAGACCATAGATAATTTCTCTGAGCCATTGAGCGAAAATTCCTTTAATATTCGACCACATTTTATTAAAAAGTCAGGTGAATTAAGTTTTAATGTTTACAGTGACAGTGCTTATTCTCACCAGCACCAAGGCAATGTTGTTACCCATTTAGTTAAAAGAGATGTTGATACTACTTCTAATGATGGCTCTGAGTGCACAGTAATAAGTCTTGGTAGAAAAATTCAGTTAATGGCTACCAGTTACCATTCACCTCAAGAACAAGTGAAAGATACAAGAGAGGAATCAGAAGGAAACCATTGGGACTCAGAATGGAAACAACTTCTTAAGCAGAATCATGAATTACTTTTGAAGTTATCAAGTAGAGAAGAAAAGGCTGGTAATGAGACTAATGTAAAGTGTGACCATGTAAAAACTGTTTTGCTTCATGATAGTGGTGTTCAGACTGGCTATAACGATGCTGTAAATAGTTCTCTTACACTTAGAAACACAACAGTAGCAGTGGAGGATGTTGTAGAGAAATTGGACAGTGGAATTTGCTCTGTGGAAGTAAGGTGTGATACATCAGCCTCTGTTGAAGAATGTTTAACGGGTGAAGACTTAACCGAAGTGGGCAGTTCACCTAAATCGGATGCACCTGAGTGTGTTCTTGAGGACATTATTGAAGAGTCAAGTCAAAGTAGTAAATCTTCTCCAAGGGATATTGAGGATATCTTAGATTCACATGATATGGATGATAAACCAGATAAAAGTACAGGGATTTGTGAAACTTTGGCTGTTTCAGAGAATAATAGCACTAAATCATCTTTAAGCAGAAATAAACAAGAAACTGAATCAGAGTATAAGGAATTGGATGGTAATGAAAAATTTCCTTCAAAAGTACCATATAGTGGAATAGATTTTTCATGCACAACGGATCTTCCCACCTACCGATTAGGTTTGGCTGCAGGGTTTGCAATGAAAAGTCTTTTCCCTTGTGAAAAGCAAAGTACAAAATCTCATCCCTCAAAGGATTTATTAGAAGCTTTGCAGATGATTGAAGATGAAGAAAATAAAACAAAAGAAGGGATAGAAGCAAGTGTAACTCATAGTGATTTCCATTTCCAAGGGTCACCATCACCAACTTTCCAAGATAAGGGAATTAATACCAATGGCCAAACAGATTCCAATCTTGAAACTGTCCAGGAAGCCCACTTTTCCACAAGCTTTATTGAAAGGTAAGAATGTATTACAGATATGCATTACTGTATAACATTGCTTATTTTGGTTTAGAATTGAAATATAGTTAGATAAAAGATTCATATGTAAATTTTTTGGGGGTGCTATAATACATTTCTACATCAGTAAAACTGATATGCTGTTCGAGATATTTCAGTCAGCGGGGGAAATACTTAATGGTAAATGCATTGTTGATGTTCCAGAAGTTGATGGAAAGGGTATCTATAGGGAAATGGAAGTTTAGTAATAAAATTTATTTTGTTCCTACACGAAAACAAACCATCATCCTTTACTATAGGAGAATGAATAACAGCGGAGTTGGAACACGGCAGTTAGAATTATAACGAGGTGCAAACAACCGAGAGGTAGTTACCGATCAGGGTAGTGGGGAGACAACTACCCCCCCTCCACTGGCTCACTGACAACTCGCTTAGATTTCAGCTCAGTGAGAATCTTTTGTTTTCTTTCTTTTCCAGCATGTTTATGGCTTGTGATTTGACTGCATCAAAGGGGTTCTTGAAAGTGTGTTCATAGCCTTTTAGTTTTATCCCTGCTTGGCATTCGGGGGACTGGACTTTATTGCTTATATTATTATTATTAATTAATAAGCTACAACCCTAATTGGAAAAGCAGGATGCTATAAGCCCAGGGGCCCCAACCTGGAAAATAGCCCAGTGAGGAAAGGAAACAAGGAAAAATAAAATATTTTAAGAACAGTAACATTAGAATAAATATTTCATATATAAACTTTGAATAATTCAACAAATCAAGAGGAAGAGAAATTAGATAGAATAGTGTGTCTGAGTGTACCCTCAAGCAAGAGAATTCTAACCCAAGACAGTGGAAGACCATGGTGCAGAGGCTATGGCACTACCCAAGACTTAGAGAACAATGGTTTAATTTTGGCGTGTCCTTCTCCTAGAAGAGCTGCTTACCATAGCTAAAGAGTCTCCTCTACCCTTACTGAGAGGAAAGTAGCCACTGACCAATTACAGTACAGTAGTTAACCCCTTGGGTGAAGAAGAATTGTTTGGTAATCTCAGTGTTGTCAGGTGTATGAGAACAGAGGAGAATCTGTAAAGAATAGGCCAGACTATTCAGTGTATGAGTAGGCAAAGGGAAAGTGAACCGTAACCAGAGAGAAGGATCCAATGTAGTAGACTGTCTGGCCAGTCAAAGGACCCCATAACTCTCTAGTGGTAGTATCTCAACGGGCAGCTGGTGCCCTTGCCAACCTACTACTACGGTTGCCGTCTTTGGGGATGTAGTCTTCAGTGCCCTTGGCGTCATCCTGGAGGTGGTCTTTCTCCCGAGGAAAGTCTTTATTTCAGCTTGAGAGGAAGCCTTTAGGATTTCGAGGCAGATTTTCCCATGGAGGACCCCCCCCCCCCCCTGCAGGAGCAGGAGAAGTCATTTCCTGAAGGTAGTAGCTCTTGTTTCGTTTCCTCACTGGGCTATTTTCCTTGTTGGGGCCCCTGGGTTTATAGCATCATGGTTTCCCAACTAGGGTTGTAGCTTAGCAAGTAATAATAATAATAATAATAATAATAATAATAATAATAATGATAATGATAATAAAAATAATAATAATCATAGGGAAAGTATGCCCGTCCTAGGAAAGGATTTCTTGCATGTAAGAGGTAGTGTTCTCCTTCCTGTGTCAGTCCATTGTTACAGCACACCATTGGCAAAAGCTCAAAGGTTACTTACATCGTAGAACGGTTAGTCCCCCGAGGCAGATCTCGTCTTTGATCCCTCCAGTGGGGACCAAAGGTTCCTAGTTGGAGCATCTGGATGTTTCACTCTATCCAGTACTGATAGGGGAGTCCAAAACGAAACTTTGATGGTGTTTAGAAGAGATGAACCTCCTGAAAGAGAGCCCCACTCTCGATACCTCTACGCATCTAGAGAATGGTGGAGAGCTCTCCTAGGTCAGCCCATGGTATCAGGTTCCTGGATGGTTCAAGATCGCCAGGAACACACAAAAATTCTATTAATGAGAGCTGCCTAGTAAGCTAGGAGTTTTGCCGCTTGGCGGTGTTGATGAGCATCAACACCACCACATAAGCAAGCAAGGAGGTACTATGTTTCTGCAACTGTGCCAGCTAGCAGTAAGGACACTCGAATGTGCAGAGCTCAACTTGATTACCATGTCACCTCATTTCATCCCGGGCAAAAGTAATGTAGTAGCAGTCAAACTGAGAAGGAAGACACAGATAGTGGCTCAGAATGGTCTTTATGCAAAGGGAGATCCCGACTTATTGCTCTCCAGTGTCAAACCAGAAAGCAGCGTTTGAGGATGCATTCCAGCATACATGGGACAACCTCGGCATACTGTATATACTCTAACATCGTTCTGTTTGTTATTAAAGAATCCTAAATTGAGTTTAAGCAATGCCAAACCTACTGATGACTCTCATATCACTGAAGTGGCTGCAGAGGGATTGGTACTTGTACCTGTTGGTCTTCCTCCTAACTTAACTTGAGAGATTTGCCCACTCTCCCTGACGTACTATGCCAGCCACATGCTAGGATCTTTCACGGTGCAGCAGGATCCTTCAACTTCAAGCAAGGAGGTTATCCAGCAAACCAGAAAGCAGCATTTGAGGATGCATTCCAGCATACATGGGACAACTTTGGTATTCTGTATATACTCTAACGTCGTTCTGCCTGTTAAAAAGAATCCTAAATTGAGTTTAAGCAATGCCAAACCTACTGATGACTCTCATATCACTGAAGTGGCTGCAGAGGGATTGGTACTTGTACCTGCTGGTCTTCCTCCTAACAAAACTTGAGAGAATTGCCCACTCTCCCTGACGTACTATGCCAGCCACATGCTAGGATTTTTCATAGTGCAGTAGGATCCTTCAACTTCAAGCATGGAGGTTATCTAGCATCTGTCAGAGAAAGGCAATTCATGAGATACTGCGCAACAGATGTCTGGATACCCCCCGCGGATCCTTGGCAACAGTCTGCCAGGCTAAATGGGCCAACTCCCGTAGTTGGTGTTGTGGAAGGGAAGTCTCCTCTCAGAACCTATGTGCTGTTAATTGCTGATGTTTTGTTGTCCTCCACAAAGAGAGACTGCTCCATTTCAGCTATAAAAGGCTTTGGCTTGGCCTTGAGCCAAGTCTTTGGAAGAAAGGGGTATAAATTTCTTCTAAATGCTAATATAAAGTGTTGAGCAGACCTGTTGTTCAATTGGGGTGAGTCCGCCATTGTGGAACATGGGTGATGTGTTACATTCCTGGAAAAGGGCACCCTATGAAATGAGGCGAGCCTTAGACAAGGACCTTACCCTGCAAATGGTTTCCTTGCTTGCTTTAGGGCTCTGGTGGCCTGGTGGTAGCGTCCTTGCCTGGTAATTGTCAGACCTGGGTTCAAGTCCCGCTCAAACTCGTTAGTTTCTTTGGTCTCTGCGCCCTCATCATCCTTGTGAGCTAAGGATGGTGAGTTTGGGGGAACCTATAGGTCTATCTGCCAAGTCATCAGCAGCCAATGCCTGGCCCTCCTTGGTCCTAGCTTGGGTGGAGATGGGGCTCGGGTGCTGATCATATATAATATGGTCAGTCTTTAGGGCATTGTCCTGCTTGGTAGGGCACTGTCACTGTTCCTTGCCTCTGCCATTCATGAGCAGCCTTAAACCTTTAAACCTTTAGCTTCAGCTAAACGAGTGAGTGAGCACCGTGGTCTTTTATTCAACATCACCTATTCAAGGGGGTTGAAGCAGATCTCTCTCTCCTTTATCCCTAACTTCGTAGCTTAAATGTAAATCTGTCGTTACCTGATTCCAAGCTTTTAGGATATAACCAGTGATCTTGATCGGCTAGTATTGTGTCCTGTGAAAGCGCCATCTCAAGCGGACAAGGACAGTTAGGCCGTGCCTGCATCATCTCTTCATGAGCACAGGAAGATCAAAGAAGAAAATATCCATGAATACAATCTCGTTCTGGCTGATAGAGGTTATGACCCCCTCTTTCTCTTCCACCGAAGGGACTCATGTAAAAGCTCAAAATGTAAGAGATATTAGTGTCTCTTTAGCTTTTAAGAGGAATTTCTCTGTGATGCAGGATCTTTAGGCAGATGTTGGAAATGTCAGACAATGGATAGTGTTCACTGTTTATGGGATGTGACCCACAGGTCCCTTAAATGTTTTCTTCAGGACCTGTTGTAGCTTCTCATACAGTAATGTAGCAGCCTCAGCTACTATCACTGGATCAGTAATTGTGGATTGAGGACTGAGATTACGAGTAAGTCTAGGATGAAAGTAAATAATAACTGGAGTTTTAGTTTACTTTCAATCTTTCCTTCTCTTGCGGGTACAGTATTACCTTAACCTAAGAATGAATAAGTGTGAGTTTTCCGAGAAATGAGTCATCACTCGATTGATTTTTTGCTTTTATATGCAAGCAAGAATTTCAGATACAGTGGAACCTCTACATCCGAATTTTCCAACATCCGAAGTAAAATTCGAGAAAAATTTTGACTCTACACCCGAATTTTATTTCCACACACGAAGTAAACATTACGCCATTGAGCGTCGAGTGCTCAGTTCTCTATTCTTGTGTGTATCGTGTGGTTGTCCTCTGTTTGGTCTGTTATCAACAGTGCTTATTTTCTTCCTTTTCTCACATTTCCTTTTTGATTTTACATATAATCATGGTGCCTAAGAGGCTTAAGTTTCAGTACAGGAAGCAGGCAATTCTTTCATTAGAATTGAAGCAAGAAATTATAGAAAAACATGAGAGCAGTGTGCATGTGAGTGATACTGTATGGCTAAATGATATGGCCGGAATAGGCCTATGATCTCGAGGATCATCAAGCTGAAGGCAGCCATTAAAGCAAATAACCATCGAAGGGGATCACCATTATTACAAGACATCGTAGCAATACCCTGGAAGAGATAGAACGCCTTTTGTTGATAGGGATAAAGGACAAAAAGATTGTTGGCATCGGTCATTTGTGAGAAGGGCCAGCGTGATGAACAGAAAGAAAGAAAAAAGTGAAGCAAAGAAAACCATGATAACATTAACAAGCTCTTTTAAATAAGACTTCTCTCTTTTTCTGTTTCTCTCTAAACATAGCATTAACATGTTCTTTAAATAAAATGTCTCTCTCTCTCTCTCTCTCTCTCTCTCTCTCTCTCGTTCTTCTTCGCTGTTATAGTGTTAGATACGTCTATTATTTTTCTTCCGAGAGAGAGAGAGAGAGAGAGAGAGAGAGAGAGAGAGATTAAACAAAAATGGGTTTAGAGTACATATGATTTTTAACAGCGTCAATGAGTTGAAAAACAATTAAATGTAACTAAAAAAGTAATAACAGCTAATCTGAATTCCTTTATTAACTAAAACAAATATTGATACAAACACACTCGTGTGCGTATGCACAAACACATACACACAGGTGCAAAAATTGTTACGCAGTAAGAGAGACGGTCGGGGAGGAGGTAGAGATGGTGACTGCGATAACATACCGTAACTCGTCACTTAAAGTGATGAAAATAAAAAAATCAAAAGAAAAAAAAGTGTAAAAAATATGAAATATAGAAATAAAAAAAAAATAAATTAACTAAGTTAGATTAAAATTTCCGTATTGTAAGTTACGGTATGTTATCGCAGTCACCATCTCTACCTCCTCGCCGATCGTGTCTCCTCGTGCGTGTGTGTGTGTTTGCGCATACACACACGAGTGTGTTTGTATCAATATTTGTTTTAGTTAATAAAGGAATTCAGATTCGCTGATATTGTTTTTTTAGTTACATTTAACTGTCCTTCAACTCGTTAACGCTGTTAAAAATCATATGTACACAACACATTTTTGTTTAATCTCTCATTTTTGTTTAATCTCTCTCTCTCTCTCTCTCAGAAAAAAATAATAGACATCTCTAACACTAACAGTGAAGAAGAACAAGAGAGAGAGAGAGAGAGAGAGAGAGAGAGAGAGAGAGAGAGAGAGAGAGAGAGAGAGAGAGAGAGAGAGAGAGAGAGTATTTATTTAAAGAACATGTTAACACCATGTCTACCTTCTCGCCGATCGTCCGTCTCCCCCTGGAGTAGCAAATCCTACACCTGCGTTGGCCTGTCTCTAAGGTAAAGTGGCAATAAAACACATTTTTTATTTATTATTTCTTTATAATTATCTTTTTTACATGCTTCTTTCATATTATGCAGTTATGTTATTGTTATGTGTAATTATGTGTAGCCATTTAGTAAGGATTTATTATGGGTTTTAGGCTGAGGAACGAATTAAATGAATTACCATGTATTCTTATGGGAAAATTTGTTTCTACATCCGAACATTTTCCACATCCGAAGTTGGTTGTGGAACGAATTAAATTCGTATGTAGAGGTACCACTGTATAAGTTGAAGATGCTGCTGCTAAATGGCGTAGTAAGAAGTGACGACACAGTGTCCTCCAATCTCCAATATACTCTAACATTCTCTTTTTGAGCTCAGGATAAAAAATGGAACCATGAACTAAAATGGACCCCGGATCTAAACCGGACCCGGATCCAAAACGGACCCCAGCTTCAAAACTGATCCCGGCTCCAAAATAGATCCCTGGCGCCAAAACGTAGCCCGGCTCCAAAACGGGCCCCGGTTTCAGAGCGGACCCCAGATCCAAAACGGACCCCGGATCCAAAACAGACCCCGAATCCAAAATGGACCCCGAGTCCAAAACGGAACCCAGATCTAAAACGGACTCCGCATCCAAAAGTAAACGCTGATTTGTTGTGCTCATGGTTTCTTGCCTTGTATATTTTGAGAAATTCTTATTTCAACAATCTTTTAACCTTGCCACTTAAGAAGGTAAGTGCTAGTGACAGTGCAAAGAGGAGGAGGATGATGTCTAAAGAATTGAAACGGGAAATAATTTTGGAAGAAGATGCACGTGTGAAGGATCTGGCTAAGACATCTGAAAGTTCAACGTCTACAATCTGCACAATTTTGAAGCAGAAAGAATATCTCATGGATATAATCCCAACCAAAAAGCTTTGAACATCTGTTTGTAAAAGAAAATAATGAAATAAAAAATACAAAAAATTAGAATAAAACAATTGTGAAGGGTAATGTACAGTGTTAAGTAGTGATAACAAAAACCGATTCTTTGATCCTCGCCCATCAATAATCTCTACCTTCCCTCACCTCCAGTGTCTTTGTTAGCTCAAGTTGTCTCATCTCCAATGTAAATACACAATATAAAACCTTTTTAAGTATTTACATACTCCTATTATATTTTCATAAAATATTTGTTATTCAGAAATGTATTTTCTTTATTTAATAACATTAATTATAAGATTATCGGGTTTCCTTTCAAGGGTTGGAACAGATTAAGGGCAATTTAGGCATTTTTAATGGGGAAAATTTATTTTATATATGAAAAAATTGAAATATGAGGTCACCCCCCGGAACAAATTAAACTCGCAAATCAAGGTATCACTGTATAGCTTCAAAAGACCTCACAAATTGGACTCAGTCTGATAGTTGGATAAGCCCACTCAGAGTGTAGTTGTTCCGTGCTCAAGCACAGAAGATTCTTTTCCTCACACACTTACAAGGGGAAGTGTGATGTAGTCAGACAAACCTATAGTCTTGAAATGGTCTTCAAGTCATGGTATCAACAAACCCATTACTTGCAAGGTCTATGACTAAAGGATTCTGGCTCAAAAACAACCCTTAAAAGCCAGGGCTGTGAAACGTGTTGGTTCTTCTGGAATTTACAAGGTGCAAGAAACCTTTATTCTTTTAGTATCTAAGATAGCTTAAGTTTCATGTTACCAGGTTAAGTATAGAGCCTCTTGGAAAGGGGACTTCCTCCTACCTAAGGATGAGTCACCTATAGCAGTGGTTCCCAACCTGGGCGTCTCAAACCCCACGGGATTGCTTGCAGGATGCTTTTGGGGGGTCTCCAGAGAATTTTAGATAATAATACATACATACATACATATACCAAGGCAGTTCCCCCAATTTTGGGGGGTAGCCGACATCAGCAAAGAAACAAAAACAAAAAGGGGACCTCTACTCTCTACGTTCCTCCCAGCCTAAACAGGGGACTCAACCGAGTTCAGCTGGTACTGCTAGGGTGTCACAGCCCACCCTCCCACATTATCCACCACAGATGAAGCTTCATAATGCTGAATCCCCTACTGCTGCTACCTCCGCGGTCATCTAAGGCATCGGAGGCAGCAGCAGGGCCTACCGGAACTGCGTCACAATCGCTCGCCATTCATTCCTATTTCTAGCACGCTCTCATGCCTCGCTCACATCTATCCTCCTATCACCCAGAGCTTCCTTCGCTCCATCCATCCACCCAAACCTTGGCCTTCCTCTCGTACTTCTCCCATTAACTCTTGCATTCATCACCTTCTTTAGCAGACAGCAATTTTCCATTCTCTCAACATGGCCAAGCCACCTCAACACATTCATATCCACTCTAGCTGCTAACTCATTTCTTACACCCGTTCTCACCCTCACCACTTCGTTCCTAACCCTATCTACTTGAGATACACCAGCCATACTCCTTAGACACTTCATCTCAAACACATTCAATTTCTGTCTCTCCATCACTTTCATTCCCCACAACTCCGATCCATACATCACAGTTGATACAATCACTTTCTCATAAAGAACTCTCTTTACATTCATGCCCAACCCTCTATTTTTTACTACTCCCTTAACTGGGTGCTACACTTTGCAACCTTCATTCACTCTCTGACGTACATCTGCTTCCACCCCACCATTTGCTGCAACAACAGACCCCAAGTACTTAAACTGATCCACCTTCCCAAGTAACTCTCCATTCAACATGACATTCAACCTTGTACCACCTTCCCTTCTCGTACATCTCATAACCTTACTCTTACCCACATTAACTCTCAACTTCCTTCTCTCACACACTTCCAAATTCTGTCACTAATCGTCCAAGCTTCTCTTCTGTGTCTGCAACCAGTACAGTATCATCCGCAATCATAAACTGATGTACCTCCCATTCATGGTCATTCTCGTCTACCAGTTTTAATCCTTGCCCAAGCACTCGAGCATTCACCTCTCTCACCACTCCATCAACATACAAGTTAAACAACCACGGCGACATCACACATCCCTGTCTCAGCCCCACTCACACCGGAAACCAATCACTCACTTCATTTCCTATCCTAACACATGCTTTACTACCTTTGTAGAAACTTTTCACTGCTTGCAACAACCTTCCACCAAACTCCATATAACCTCATCACATTTCACATTGCTTCCCTATCAACTCTATCATACGCTTTCTCCAGATCCATAAACGCAACATACACCTCCTTACCTTTTGCTAAATAATAATGAGGAAAATAATAATAATGATAATAATGATAATAATGATAACAATAATTATAGTAATAATATTAATAATAATGATAATAATAATGATAATAATAATAATAATAATAATAATAATGAAAATAATAATAATTATAATAACAAAAGTTTTTGGTCCACCAGACACTGAATAGTGCTAAATTAGTATCTTAAAAATTCCTTCTTTCCCATTATATTTACATTATATTTACATTACTATTTACATTTTGATGTAAACTTACATTAGGAACACGTTCAGTACCTGATGCCACAAACGGGGCGATTACTGTTGCAATGCAATTATTCGATTATGATTAATAGTTATTTTATAATTATAGTTACGATTACACAATGTATTAATAAGATTACAGAAGGGAATTTTTTAAAATAATATATCTATTCATTATTGAATACAAGTATATTGTATATAAAAATAGTATATATATATATATATATATATATATATATATATATATATATATATATATATATATTTATATATATGTATATATATATATATGCATATATATATATATATATATATATATATATATATATATATATATATATATATATATATATATATATATATGTATATATATATATATATATATATATATATATATATATATATATATATATATATATATATATATATATTTATATATATGTATATATACACACACACATAGAAGGACCCCTTTTCACCGGGCACCACAGGTCTCTCCCCAGAAATAGATTTTTCCTTCGTCAAAATCCCTTATATATATATATATATATATATATATATATATATATATATATATATATATATATATATATATATATATATATATATATATATATATATATATATACACACACACACACATACATTATGCCCCCTGTGGCCAAGGGGGGCATAAAAACACTTAGAAGAGCGCTAACGTATCCGTGTGTGTTGTAAGAGGCGACCTAAAGGGATGGGATGAGGGGCTGGGAACCGGGAACCCCCTCTCCTGTATTATAATCCTGTGAGATATCAAAGAGGTAGAGCTGGGGTGAAAGTGACTGCTCCCCACACTCTAGTTTTGGGGTGTTTGAATGTGCGTGGATGTAGTATGATAGAGAGTAAAAGATGTGAGATTGGAAGTATGTTTAGGAATAGAAGGAATGATATATTGGCTTTGTGTGAGACAAAGATAAAAGGGAAAGGTGAAGTGATGTTTGGTGTAATGTATGGTAGGGTGTCTAGGATTGAAAAAGGAAGAGCAAGAGAAGGTGTGGCTTTATTGCTGAGTGAATGGATGACAGGTAAAGTAGTGGAATGGAAGGAGATTTCATCTAGGTTAATGTGGGTAAGGGTTAGATTGGGTAGGGAATGTTGGGCTTTTGTCAGTGCGTATGGGCCAGGTTGTGAGAAAAGTGAAGAAGAGCGGAATTGAGTTCTGGAATGAATGAACTAGGTGTGTAGAAGGATTGGATAGAAGGAATTATGTAGTTGTCATGGGTGACTTAAATGCTAGAGTGGGCGCTGGAGAGGTAGAAGGTGTCATTGGGAAGTATGGCATACCAGGTGAAAATGAGAGTGGTGAGAGACTGGTAGATATGTGTGTTGAGCAAGAGATGGTGATGAGCTCTAGCTTTTTCAAAAAGAAAGATAAAAACAAGTATACATGGGTAAGAGTGGCAAATGGAAGAGTGGTAGAAAGGGCGTTAATGGATTATGTGTTGATAACTAAAAGAATGTTTGGAAGATTGAAAGACGTGCACGTCTTTAGGGGTGTGGCTAACGGTATGTCTGATCATTTTTTAGTGGAAGGAAAATTAATTGTAGCAAAAGAGTGGGGGAATAGAGTAGGTGGATGTAAAAGGGAGGTAGTGAGGGTTGAAGAGCTAATAAAACCGGGGGTAAAAATTAAATATCAAGAAAAGTTGAAAATGGCATATGACGAAGTGAAAGTAAGAGAAACTGGTAATTTAGAGGAGTTGAAGTTAGTAAAAGAAAATTTTGATGGGATTGCAAGTGATGTGTGTGGACAGAAGTTTGTTGGAGGCAGCATGAGGAAGGGCAGTGAATGGTGGAATAAAGGAGTGAAGGTAAAAGGGGAAGAGAAAAAGAGGGCTTTTGAAGAATGGCTGCAGAGTAATAGTGTAGAGAAGTATGAAAGATATAGAGAGAAAAATGTGGAAGTAAAGCGCAAGGTAAGTGAGGCAAAGAGGGCAGCTGACCGTAGGTGGGGTCAGGGATTGGGTCATTCATATGAAGAGAATAAGAAGTTTTGGAAAGAATTGAAGAGAGTAAGGAAGGCTGGTTCAAGAATTGAAGAGACAGTGAAAGATGGAAATGGAAGGTTGTTAAAAGGAGAGGAGGCAAGAAAAGGTGGGTGGAATATTTTGAAAGTTTACTGAATGTTGAGGATAATAGGGAGGCAGATATAATTTCTGTTGCAGGTGTTGAGGTGCCAGTGATGGGAGATGAGGATGAGAGAGAGATTACAAGAGAGGAAGTGAGGAGAGCACTAGATGAAACGAGAGTAGGAAAAGCATCTGGTATGGATGGTGTGAGAGCTGAGATGTTGAAGGAAGGGGGTGTGACTGTACTTGAATGGTTGGTGAGATTGTTTAATATGTGTTTTGTGTTGTCAATGGTACCAGTAGATTTGGTTTGTGCATGTATTGTACCACTGTATAACGGTAAGGGAGATGTGCATGAGTGTTGTAATTCAAGGGGTATTAGTTTGTTGAGTGTAGTTGGAAAAGTGTATGGTAGAGTACTGATTAATAGGATTAAGGATAAAACAGCGAATACAATCTTAAAACTACAGGGTGGTTTTAGAAGAGGTAGGGGTTGTATGAATCAGATTTTTATAGTAAGGCGATATGCGAGAAATATTTAGCAAAAGGTAAGGTGTATGTAGCATTTATGGATCTGGAGAAAGCGTATGATAGAGTTGATAGGGAAGCAATGTGGAATGTGATGAGGTTATATGGAGTTGGTGGAAGGCTGTTGCAAGCAGTGAAAAGTTTCTACAAAGGTAGTAAAGCATGTGTTAGGATAGGAAATGAAGTGAGCGATTGGTTTCCAGTGAGAGTGGGGCTGAGACAGGGATGTGTGATGTCTCTGTGATTGTTTAACTTTTATGTTGATGGAGTGGTGAGAGAGGTGAATGTTTGAGTGCTTGGACGAGGATTAAAACTGGTAGACGAGAATGACCATGAATGGGAGGTAAATCAGTTTTTGTTTGCGGATGATACTGTACTGGTTGCAGAAGCGGAAGAGAAGCTTGGCCGATTAGTGACAGAATTTGGAAGAGTGTGTGAAAGAAGGAAGTTGAGAATTAATGTGGGTATGAGTAAGGTTATGAGATGTACGAGAAGGGAAGGTGGTGCGAGGTTGAATGTCATGTTGAATGGAGAGTTACTTGAGGAGGTGGATCAGTTTAAGTACTTGGGGTCTGTTGTTGCAGAAAATGGTGAAGTGGAAGCAGATGTACATCAGAGAGTGAATGAAGGATGCAAAGTGTTGGGGGCAGTTAAGGGAGTAGTAAAAAATAGAGGGTTGGGCATGAATGTAAAGAGAGTGATTGTACCAACTGTGATGTATGGATCGGAGTTGTGGGGAATGAAAGTGACGGAGAGACAGAAATTGAATGTGTTTGAGATTATGTGTCTAAGGAGTATGGCTGGTGTATCTCGAGTAGATAGGGTTAGGGACGACGTAGTGAGGGTGAGAACGGGTGTAAAAAATGAGTTAGCAGCTAGAGTGGATATGAATGTGTTGAGGTGGTTTGGCCATGTTGAGAGAATGGAAAATGGCTGTCTGCTAAAGAAGGTGATGAATGCAAGAGTTGATGGGAGAAGTACAAGAGGAAGGTCAAGGTTTGGGTGGATGGATGGAGTGAAGAAAGCTCAGGGTGATAGGAGGATAGATGTGAGAGAGGCAAGAGAGCGTGCTAAAAATAGGAATGAATGGCGAGCAATTGTGACGCAGTTCCAGTAGGCCCTGCTGCTTCCTCCAGTGCCTTGGGTGACCGGTGGAGGTAGCAGCAGTAGGGGGCTCAGCGTTATGAAGCTTCATTGTGGTAGATAACGGGGGAGGGTGGGCTGTGGCACCTTAGCAGTACCAGCCGAACTCGGTTGAGTCCATGGTCAGGCTGGGAGGAACGTAGAAAGGAGAGGTCCCCTTTTTTTACTTCATTTGTCCAGAACAGAGAAGGACCCTTTACTGATGCGTTTCAGAGATTCAGGATCTCTCGCTGGCTAATCTGCTTGTGAAATCTGGAGTCCACGGTGTCACTCCTCTTCAAAATCCAATTTTCCCACTGGTTGATAAAAAATTTGACCGTTTTAGCCTTTGTCAAGACTATATTGTTGAGAGCCTTCCACTGTCTCCCTCTTGTCGGGATATGTCAAGGCCTCAATATAGGCCAAAAAGCCCACCATACTGGACCAGTTCTAGATTTATGAAGAGGCCTGTGGAGTTGCCATTGCCCTGCTTTCCGTGTTCATGACCTTATTTGCTGTATAGTTCCGTTGTTGTGCTACTAGATAGTTTGCAAAAAAAGAAACTGCGGGGTAGAACGGTAAGGGCGAGGGGGAAGCCTCCTGGGTAAGGAAACACTTCTGACAAAAAAAGGGCAGAGGAATCAACTTTGAGGATTTTCTTGCCTTTAGAAAGTTCTTCCTTGCACAGATGTGTGGGTTGACCTTGTCTAGGGCTTCTGAGTCAAGAATCAACCACAAAAGTTCTAGATGTAGTAAGTTGCCCCTAGGTGCACAACACAATCGGTCAATGGTCTTTTTTCTTCCTTTAGGAGGAGAGCAAGGGACCACCCTGAGACCATTTGGTCGGCGCATGCAGGCCAAGACTTGCTAAAACGTGAACTTTGACTCGCCCTCCTTGGTGTCAGGGGACTTAGGTCCAACAGGCTGAGGAAGGGCACTGTCAGAAGCGTCCAAGTCCACGTCGAAGGCAACGTTTTCCCTCACTGTACCTAGCTAGTGTAGGGAGGGGCCGAAAGATAGATACATCTCATGCTCTTCTCTTCTCTGAGAGGATTGAGAATAAGAGGAAGTGATCACAGTACTCCTAGCATCAGCTCGGGATCCCGAGTCTTGACCTCCCAAGGAAGTTTGAGGATCCTTTTCTGGGATGCGGGGAGCCTTGTTCTTTGGAATGAACCAAAGATCGTTAATTTCTCTGAGGTGTAAGCCCTCAGATAATAGTGATAAGGGTTTAAGTGGTAACTCAGGAGAGAGAGAGTGTGAAGTCAAAACAGTCGATGGGAGACAACCAATAGTTGCCGACATAAGAAACTATGCGGGTGAGAATTATGTATTCCGTGAAATATTTTGACTAACAAATATTTCACTGTAAATCAAAACATTTTTTATTCAAAACCGTGATGGGTTCGAGGTCGAAGGTCACCCAGAGGAGTAAATTGACGGCGGCAGTCGCATATCCATCAGTCAGGGAGGTCTATTGGGAAGACCTTTTAGTCCAGTTCATCAATGTGAGCTTGAAGGGGCTCACTCTAGGTCTCTCATGCGTAAGGTCTCTTCTGAAAGAGGGTTCTTCATTGCACTTCATCTTGGAAGTGCATGCTGTAGAATTGTTTATAGGTGGTATGGAGCATGGTAAGGCATATCTAGTTAGTATGCATGAAATGATAAGGCGTGTCTATGTGAGGTATGCACGCACCTTGCATAGATGCGTAAATTAGTTAGGCCTATTTGTCCGGCACATGAAATGGTGAGGTGCAGACGCAGTAACTAAACAGTTCCAGACCTCTAGAAGGCTGAGCATTTGCCAGCGAGCCATGCATGGGTAGCACATGCTAATGCTATGCGTGCTACTACCACAGGCTCAGGAGAGGAGGTTTCTAGTGGATCCAGATTAGCTAATCCATGTGCACGCTCCAAAGAGCTAGCAAACTGAGGTATGTGCATGTCGTTATGCCTGCGTTCATTTTGAGAGACATGTTGCTTGCCAACACAGTTTCTCAAGCACTGGTAGTGCATGCGTCCCAGAAGGAGGGCGCATTGAGACATAATACTGTAACACTAAGTATGTCTGTTCTGCTAGTCTCAAGAGGTGACACAGAGACTGGTGTAATGGTGGATGGCTTCAAAGGGAGAAGCCCTAGAAGGAAAGACTCTTCTCTGTTCTCGATGGAAACAAGATGAAGGTGTCCAACGCCGGAGCGAAAACACACTCCTCCACTTCCTTTTAAGCAAATGTCGTCACCAGCAACTCCTTGGCAAGGTCTTTGTAGCCCCAAAGAGGTCCATACAACTAGCAGGGTATCATCAGTCTTTAAACCAGATGATGAGGTTTCCTCCTGAAGGAGAAGCCCTGGGAAAGTCTTCTGACTTTGAGAATTGGCCCAAAGGTAAAGGACCACCACTCTTTTTCGTTTGGCTTCCAGAGAAAACCAAGGGAAGCAACTGGGGGTCAGAGAAAAAGGTCAGGATTTCATTAACATTGAGGGTTACCCCAAAGGGGAAGAATCCCTTTTGGACCTCTTCATCCTCCTGCCATACACATGCCACTGGGAGGGTGACCACTCCCAGCACTCGTCAAAAGGAGATTCCTGCCTGGAGGAATGTCCTCTGCAGGTATGGCCCAATAGGTAGGGATCCTTCTCCTTGGTACTCATGAAGGTACAGCAATGTTATTTTGACACTCTTAGGCAAATCTGCACATCCACAGCAAACATTTTCTTACAGGCAGGAAAGAAAATAAAATAAATTAAAAAGCCAAAAACTCAAGCCAGTGGAAGAACATCTGGTCTCACTGACAGCTTAATTCAAAGTGAGTGCTCAGTGTGCAAGCAAGGAGGGGAAGGGGGATGGCTTCCCCACTCTCAGCCAGTAACTACCAGCCACCTGTTTACACCTCGTTATAAAAGTATAAGTGCTGAATACTCCAGCTTTGCTGACATTCTATCCTGTGTAAAGGGCAAGGGTTTGTATTTGTGCTTGAACAAAAATGTTTGTTTTGTAAAGTAAATAATGAAAAAATTAATATCCTTCTAATAATAATTGCAGCGTTGGCAAAAATAAGAAAATATCAAGGTTGAACGTAACACATGCATATGTACATCTACAAATACAATGATAGCTGGGAATCATGGACAACAATTTAGAGATATCAAGGTTGGGTTGAAATACAGCTAGAGTGGAGACACAAGATATTATTACACAAGCATGATTGTAAGAACAACAACAACAACGACTGAGGCCCTTTGTGTTAATAGGCATAGGACGAGATGATGATGATAATGAATTGTAAAAACACACACTATAGTGGCTGCCCAGGGGGCATTTGCATGTACTCTTGATAGAATGTCATGTAGAGGAAATGCTTTTGTGTCCTATGAGGGCTGGGTCTTGTTAATGAAGATCTGACACCCCACCAGGTGGAAAACTACTCACATCTCTACTAACTTTATTACTTGAGTGTCTTTCTAAGATTAACTTTGGAAATTAGTTGTAATTACTGTTTCACCTGTCTCATTGTCAGTTATATTGATTGCTAATAACTGTAAAAGTATATGAAGCTGTGGTTTGTGTAATATGAAATATTGATGTGATTTTAACTATTTCCCATGCCTTTTTAGAGAGAGATGGAAAAATTGGTTTAATGCAAAAATTCATTTTTAAATATTTAACTTAGCCGGTGAATATATAATAGCTGCTGCTCCAGCGGCTCGACAGAAAACACACACAAAAACTCGCGAGCGATCGCTATGAAGGTTGCGGGTGTGCCCACCAGCGCCAACTATCGGCCAGATACCGAATATACATGTAAACAGACCCAATTTTTTCTCTGTCGGCCTTAACGACAAGACGTATCAATACTCGCTGTATAACCTGGAGTTTTCTCAACATATTTGGTGAAGTACTTCCTTTTGGTTTGAGCTTTCGCAGTGCAGGTGTTTTATCTTCAACTTAAATCTTGAACTCGTTTTTGGATAGATTTAATTTTTGATGACTTTGGATTGTTTTTTTGGACTTTCTTTGACTTTTAAATGGCCGACCCTTCCCTTAGTACGGAAGTGTGTTTTAGGCTTTTAGCAATTATCTTATCACGTTATAAATTAATTATAGATTTTCCTCTATATATTTTATATCTCAACCGCCTTTATTAGGCCTCTTCGATTAGCTTTCCATTTATAATAAACATCAAGATAAATTTTAATGATTTGTTTATATGCGACCTTTCCTGAGAGTAGGCGGTCCTAACTTGGAAACCGAAGTTAAACAACGTTGAGCCCTTTCAATCGTAAATAACTTTTACAGAGCAAATGATTTAAAACTTATTAAATGAATATTTTTTAGTAGATATTTTATGAAAGATTTTCTTTGAATAGTCTTCGTACTGTTTCAAAGATGAACTAACGTTTAGTTTATTTATGCTACGCAGTTTGCGCTCTATGGTTACGATAGAGAGAGAGTATCACGGTTTCACTTTGCAGAAAGAGTAAATCGATTCTGACGTTTTGTTCATTCTTCTTTCAAAGCTTAAATGTTTTAAATTCTATTTTAAAGGAACTTTTTAATTGAAAAACCTTTCAGTTTTTTCCTTTGGTCAAATAACCTGTTTATTGACGAAACGTAAGTGGGCTCTTTTCTTCGGTGCGAAATCAAGAGAGAGAGAGAGAAAGAGAGAGATAGAGACGGAGAGAGAGAGAGGAGAGAGAACGTTCCGATCTTTATTCTCGTCCCAAGCGAGTAACGTTGTTCTCGAGTTACTCTCGTCCCTAGTCTCTGTACGGGGAGAAAGGATAAAACGTTTTTAGTTTTTATTCTCGTCCCAAGGCACTGTACGGTGAGAGATTGAAAACGTAGTTTTGAATGAACTAGTGTTTAGTCTCTTTCCCAGCCACTGATTTTTTTATCTTAAAATATGTTTACTGTTTTTTGCTTGTATTAATGTGCTTACATTATACGACTGATTTCGCAATTATAACCTTTTGATGAGCGTAGAATTGCGTGCTTCAGGTAGAAATCAGTTTTATTCATACCTAATGTGAATTATTAAAAAATTCGATTTCAGTGAAATAAGTGCAAAACAGAAAATCGTAGTGATAAAGTGATATTGCGCAAAGTGTTATCAGTGTTGCGACCGAGGGTTCGTCTGTTCGTGCCTGTCGTTCGCCTAGTCCGAGACCTCTTGCAAGCTCCCAAGCCCAGGGGAGAAGTAATGTCGTACGACTTATGGGTTCGAGAGGCCTTGATCAGCGAACAGACGTTCCCTCTATGGTATCAGGCGTATCTCACCAAGATCGCCCCTACCATAAGGCGAGAGAGACGATTTTCTCCTCGTCATCCGAAGGCTATTCGCATAAGAAACCGTGGAACAAGGTTTCGAGGCCCTTTAAGCGAAAGTCAGTCCTTTCAGGACAGGTCCAGCGTCCTGGTTTTAACTATTAGGACAGCTTTGACCCTATGCAGTCATCAGAAGACTGCTCGCCGCCTAAACAAAAGCGTAACACAGGCTCCGAGAGTCTTTTTGTAGGCAAGGTTTTGCAGTCACAGACGTTACCCTCGTCTCTTACCGCAACCATTCCCGTTGATCCTAAATGGGTTGTACGGCAAGACATGCAGAATAAGCTTGCCTCTCTTATGGAAGACTATTCTGCCGATAAGGTTCACGTTGATCCTAGCCGTTTATCTCATCGAGATCCTGGCCTTCAGCCGCACAAACGAACCTTTGTGCGTCCTGTTGACGTTGGCGTAGCTAAGTCACGTCAGTCACGATATGTAGAGCCTCACTCGATGCGGTCACGTGTTGATTTTCAGCCGCATTTGGACGTTAGGCCGCTTCCTAATGCTCCTGTTGACGTTCAGGTCGTTCGCCAACCAGCGGAGTTGACTTGTTTTGACGCTGAGCGTCAACTACCGCAGTCTAGAGTTGTTTTGACTGCTCAGACTAGGCAGTCAAAACAGTCTCGAGTGGACGCCGAGCGTCCTCCCGCACCTGTTTTTGTTGACAGTTCACAGACTGTTAAGCAGTTACATGACGTTGCGTCCTGGTCCGCTACTAATGCACCAGTGCGTGTGGACTCTGCTTGTAAAGTATTGCCACCACGGTAGGTCTCTCCCTTGCTTGAGACTCGGCTATTGTCGGACAAGGTTCCTTCAGATGAGGAAGTTGCTGTTCCCCCTCCTACTGATATTCCCTTGAGGACTCTGTCAGACGGAGAGGAGCCTAAAGCTGCTTAGCCCTCTATGGACTTTAAATAAATCATGCTGATTTTTAAGGATCTTTGTCCGGATCTTTTTGTAACTGCTGCTCCTCGTTCGCCTAAACGTCAGAGTTTACACTAGGCCTAGCTACTTCGAAGCCGTTGTTTTATAAGCTAGTGCTCTCTCGCTCTTCTAAGAGAGCTTTACGTTTGCTAGGCGACTGGTTTATCACCAGGAGGAGTTTGGGGGAGACAGCCTTTGCTTTCCCTACTTTTAAGCTGGCTTATAGAGCGAGAGTCTGATAGGACACGAGAGAAGTTCTCGGCTTGGGAGTTCCTGCCTCTGCCCAGATAGACTTCTCAGACCTCATAGACTCTCCCTGGCGCCTGGCCATGAGACGCTCCAAGATTTTATGGTCGACTTCAGAGCTATTTTCGAGCGTTTGAAGTTTTGCTGTACAATTATGTCATGCATAAACAAGGCTTTCAGGGATGGCTCCAATGATCTGACAGCCACGTTCTCTGCAGGAACAAGTCCCTCAGGGATGGCTCCAATGATCTGGCAGCCATGTTCACTGCAGGAGTACGTAAGAGGCAAGTGCGCTCAATATGTTCATTGTCAAGACAAACTTCACGATGAAGTCTACCAGGCTGTCTTGACAGCATTAATGGAAGGCGACTGGATGGTCTCTCTCGACCTTCAGGAGGCATACTTCCACATTCCTATACACCCGGATTCCCAACCGTTTCTGAGGTTTGTTTACAGGAATGTGGGGTACCAGTTTCGAGCCCTGTGCTTTGGCCTCAGTCCTGCTCCTCTCGTGTTTACGAGGCTCATAAGGAATGTGGCAAAATCCCTCCATCTATCGGGGATCCGAGCCTCCCTGTACTTGGACGACTGGCTTCTCAGAGCATCGTCCAGTCTTCGCTGTCTGCAGGATCTACATTGGACGTTGAGTCTGGCCAGGGAGTTGGGACTTTTAGTCAACCTAAAAGTCCCAACTGATCCCATCCCAGATTATTCTATATTTGGGGATGGAGATTCGCAGTCCAGTTTTTTTTTTTCAGGCTTTACCGTCTGCCACCGAATAGAACAAGCCCTGCTCGAAGTCCAACTAATGCTGAAAAGAAAACGTTTGTTCAGTCAGGAGTTGGAACAGTCTCGTAGGGACTCTCTCATCCCTGGAGCAGTTTGTCTCACTAGGGAGACTACACCTTCTGCCTCTCAGGTTCCATCTAGCCTCTCACTGGAACTAGGACAAGACGTTAGAGACGGTATCATTCCCAGTCTCCGAACCAGTAAAGGCAGGCCTGAAATGGTGGGACAGCAATATCAGTCTGAGAGAGGGACTATCCCTAGCAGTCAAGAACCCAAACCACGTGTTGTTCTCAGACGCGTCGGATTTGGGTTGGGGTGCGACCCTGGACGGTCGGGAATACTCGGGTCTGTGGACCTCAAGTCAGAAGAGCATGCACATCAACGGCAAGGAGCTATTAGCAGTCCACTTGGCCTTGATGATATTCGAAAGCTTCTTCGAAACTAAGTGGTAGAGATCAACTCAGACAACACCACAACTTTGGCGTACATCTCTAAGCAAGGAGGCACACACTCCTTCACGCTGCTCGAGATCGCAAGGGACCTTCTCTTATGGTCAAGAAATCGAGGCATCTCCCTGTTGACGAGATTCATCCAGGGGGACTTGAACGTCTTGGCAGACTGTCTCAGTTGGAGGGGTCAGGTGATACCCACAGAATGGACCCTCCACAAGGACGTGGGCAAGAGTCTTTGGGCTACTTGGGGTCAACCCACCATAGACCTCTTTGCCTCCTCGTTGACCAAAAGGTTACCAATCTATTGCTCTCCAGTCCTAGATACAGAAGCAATCCACATAGACGCGTTTCCACTGGATTGGTCTCTTCTGGACTTATATGCATTCCCACCATTCAAGATAGTCAACAAGGTACTGCAGAAGTTCGCCTCTCACGAAGGGACAAGGTTGACGTTGGTTGCTACCCTCTGGCCCGCGAGAGAGTGGTTCACCAAGGTACTTCAATGGCTGGTAGACTTTCCAAGAAGTCTTCCTCTAAGGGTAGATCTATTACGTCATCCACACGTAAAGAATGTCCATCAAAGCCTCCCCGCTCTTCGTCTGACTTCCTTCAGACTATCGAAAGACTCTCAAGAGCTCGAGGCTTTTCGAAGGAGGCAGCCAGTGCGATTGCAAGAGCTAGGAGAGCTTCTACCATTAGAGTATACCAGTCGAAGTGGGAAGTCTTTCGAGACTGGTGCAAGTCAGCATCTGTGTCCTCGTCCAGTACCTCTGTAGCCCAAATCGCAGATTTTCTTTTACATCTGAGAAAGGTTCGCTCCCTTTCAGCTCCCACGATTAAGGGCTACAGGAGCATGTTGGCTTCGGTCTTTCGACATAGAGGCTTAGATCTTTCCAACAATAAAGATCTCCAAGATCTCCTTAAGTCTTTCGAGACCTCTAAGGAACGTCGTTTGGCAACTCCTGGATGGAACTTAGACGTGGTCATAAGGTTCCTCATGTCAGACAGGTTTGAGCCATTACATTCAGCCTCCCTGAAGGATCTCACCCTCAAGACACTTTTCCTAGTGTGCTTGGCTTCGGCTAAAAGGGTCAGTGAACTTCATGCCTTCAGTAAGAACATCGGTTTTTTCTACAGAAAAAGCCACTTGTTCACTTCAACTTGGTTTCCTGGCCAAAAAATGAACTGCCTTCTCGTCCTTGGCCTAAATCTTTTGATATTCCTTGCTTATCAGAGATCGTAGGCAACGAACTGGAAAGAGTATTATGCCCTGTTAGAGCTCTTAAGTTCTATTTAGCTCGTACCAAGTCATTACGAGGTAAATCTGAGGCATTATGGTGCTCAGTTAAGAAACCATCATTGCCTATGTCAAAGAATGCTTTGTCATATTTTATCAGATTTTTTAATACGAGAAGCTCATTCTCACTTGAATGAGAAAGACCGATGTTTGCTTAAGGTTAAGACGCACGAAGTTAGAGCTATAGCAACCTACGTGGCCTTCAAGCAAAATAAATCTCTGCAAAGTATTATGGACGCGACTTTTTGGAGAAGCAAGTCAGTGTTCGCGTCATTTTACTTAAAAGATGTCCAGACTCTTTACGAGGACTGCTACACACTGGGTCCATTCATTGCAGCGAGTGCAGTAGTGAGTGAGGGTTCTACCACTACATTACCCTAATTCCAATATCCTTTTTAATCTGTCTCTTGAAATGTTTTTTAATATTGTTTTTTGGGTTGTACGGAAGGCTAAGAAGCCTTTCGCATCCTGGTTGATTTGGCGGGTGGTCAAAGTCATTTCTTGAGAGCGCCCAGATTAGGGGTTTGATGAGGTCCTGTTGTATGGGTTGCAGCCCTTAATACTTCAGCTCCTGGGAGTCTTTCAGCATCCTAAGAGGATCGCTGGGCTTCGTGAGGAAGACAGGCTAATAAGGCAGAGTAATCGTCTAAGTCAACTTCCTTACCAGGTACCTTTATATATTTGGGTTTTGTTATGATATAACTGTCAAAAACTCTAAACATATACGCTGTAAACTTAATTAACTCTGGTCTCTACCCACCACCATGGGTGTGATTCAGCTATTATATATTCACCGGCTAAGTTAAATATTTAAAAATGATATTTTAATTATAAAATAAATTTTTGAATATACTTACCCGGTGAATATATAAATTAAAGGCCCCCCCTTCCTCCCCGATAGAGACCCAGCGGGATGAGAAAAATTGGGTCTGTTTACATGTATATTCGGTATCTGGCCGATAGTTGGTGCTGGTGGGCACACCCGCAACCTTCATAGCGATCGCTCGCGAGTTTTTGTGTGTGTTTTCTGTCGAGCCGCTGGAGCAGCAGCTATTATATATTCACCGGGTAAGTATATTCAAAAATTTATTTTATAATTAAAATATCATACTAAGGCATTTTGATTTCCCACAGAACCAATAACGAAAACTCCAGCAAACCAGTGTCATCTTCAGATGACAGTGCAAATGAATGTGTTGGAGCTACTCTTCCAGTTATACAAGTGTTGGTAGAAAAAGTGTTTCTTTTCACTCAAGATCTAGCTGAGAGATGGCAACAGGGAGAATTATTTGGTAAGTAAATATAAATCCTCATCCTGAAAGTATATATTCTTGATGAATCTTACTTCTATTTCTCACTGCATATATCTTTGAAGAGCAGCCAGCTCGACATTAACAAAAGAAAAAAATATTCTTCACATACCCTCTCCTCTATGAGAGGTTGGATTAAGTTTGGCCATAGGGTGACAAGGACCAGAATTACCAAGACTAAGGGAGGATTCAATTTACTTCTGAAGTTTACCAAAGAAGCAAGTGATAAATATCGCTGACATCCCATGGTAATCAACTAGCCTAGTCTTCCCTGGCTGCTCCCCAGAACTAACAGAAAGCTTTCTTTTGTGCTAAAACTGTTAACTTGATTGGCAACCATTGAAACATATTTTTTTCCATTAGTGGTACCGAAAGTGAAATGCACACTTCACAAAAATTATTTGAACAACAGAATTACCCCTAGCACAATACTATACACAAAAGGAACGCGGATCATGATATCCTAGAAATAATTCCTGTACCAATTCCAGGCAATGATTGCTAACTGAACCAGGGTAAGACACTTTAAAATGCACTATGTAAACAATCTGAGAGCATGCGATTTCAGCTGGTTGATGGAGATAACTAAAGACTAGTCTTCCTAACTCTGCAACCAGGGCTTCTTACCACTTACTGCTAGAGGGCTCCGTTCCTTTATTAAAGACATGTATTTGTTGAACCCAAAGAAATTTGGAAAATTTTATGGGTAAGTATTGATTAAACCAGCTTTTGGACTAGAAGCAATATGAGCAGCTCTTAAAGGAGAAGGACACTCCAAAATCAAACCATTGTTCTCTAGTCTTGGGTAGTGCCATAGCCTTCGCACCATGGCTTTCTACTGTCTTGGATTAGCGTTCTCTTGCTTGAGGGTACACTCGGGCACACTATTCTTTCTTATTTCTCTTCCTCTTGTTTTGTTAAAGTCTTCATAGTTTATTTAGGAAATATTTTTTTTAATGTTGTCACTGGTCTTAAAATATTCTATTTTTCCTTGTTTCCTTTCCTCACTGGGCTATTTTCCCCATTAGAGCCCCTGGGCTTATAGTATCATGCTTTTTCATCTAGGGTTATAGCTTAGCAAGTAATAATAATAATAATAATAATAATAATAATAATAATAATAATAATAATAATCAGGTAAGTATAGAAATAAGAAATTTTATTATTAGAATTCAATTGTCATTTTATTTTCAGCATTAAAGGTTCACTTGTAATATATTTGTTATTTTACATTTCTTCACTTCTGGGACTATTCAGGTGTGTTTGTTCCCTTTCCTGATACTGTATTAGTTGTAAATAATTTCAACAAAATTTATTGCTCAGATTTCATGCCACTGCATGGTTATATAATGGCTGCCTAGTGTAAACAATCAATTAATAATATTGCTTGATTTTTTCATCCCTTGCTCTGTATTTATATAGGTTTTTTTTGCTTTGGGTATTTAATCTCAACATAAGGATAGTCAGGCAGCTGCTTTAATTTATTTAAAGGCTTTAATGTTTGGATTAAGGTGGTCTGTAAATGCTGGAAAGAGGAGAGGGTTTCTTTTTCCGTCACTTAACATCTTTTGGGGTGAAGAAACTGGTTCTATGATGGGTGCTTATTTTTTTTCTTTCTGTCCTTTCAATGTCATGATTTTTTACTAATGAGTGTGGTTTTTGTAAATAAACTAAAATATCATTGCTTTAGATAAGTTTACCTGACTGTCATCCTTTAATAGGAGTATGATTTTAGCAAAGCTGGAACGGCTGTTGAAATTTAACAAGGTAATTATAACTACCAGCAGGTGGCGGGGAAGCCAGACACTCACTTCTGGCTTCGGCCACGGAAAGTACGTGTTTACTGCTTCTCTAATTTTGGCTCTTTTGATTCCTTACTTTCTCTCTCTAAAATAGATGCATAAGTGTGCATTGCAGTCAGGCGGTCGTGATCGTGGAATAAATTAAAGGAGAAATACTGTACAAGAATATGCAGTTGTTTCCCGATAATGCCGTAAATGTGTGACAGGTTTGTGTGCATACCTGCCTTAAATCTCATAATTTTTGTGCTTGTTGCAAGGGCCATGACTGTTTGCAGTAAGTCATTATCTCATTAGGAAGTTAGTCATCCTTGCACATCACTGGTGTTCCATCGTTGATAGAAGGGTTTTTGGTTGCCACTAGGATTTCTAAGGCTGCCCCTTTAGTATCTTCCTGATTCCTGCTTCACCCCTGGAGGCACTGAAGAGTGTGACCTGTTAGTGTTGTTTCTTCTGCTATGAAGAGTTCCTTGGGGCCTCTTCCCCCATGGGAGCGTCATCGTTAAGTTTCCACGACCATGAAAGAGGTGAGTAAGAAGAACTGCACTCATCATCCTCTTTTAGTTCTTCCTTCTCTCCTTTTCTCTGCTTGGTATTCATAAGATTCTTAAGGCACTGCTACTTCTAAGAAGAAGAAGAAAAAGAAGAATGTGATATTAATGAAGGAGTCTAGGTAACCGGTTGACAGGTAACCCGTTGAGATACTAGCGGTAGAGAGTTATGGGGTTCTTTGACTGACCAGACAGTACTACATTGGATTCTTCTCTCTGGTTACTGTTCATTTTCCCTCTCCCTACATTTACACCGAATAGTTTGGCCTATTCTTTAGAGATTCTCCTCTGTCCTCATACACCTGACAACACTGAGATTACCAAACAATTCTTCTTAACCCAAGGGGTCAACTACTGCACTGTAATTGTTCAGTGGCCATGTTCCTCTTGGTAAGGTTAGAAGAGACTCTTTAGCTATGGTAAGCAGCTCTTGTAGAAGAAGGACACTCCAAAATCAAGCCCTTGTTCTCTAGTTTTGGGTAGTGCCATAGCCCCTATACCATGGTCTTCCACTGTCTTGGGTTAGAGTTCCTTTGCTTGAGGGTACACTTGGGCACACTATTCTATCTTATTTTCTCTTCCTCTTGTTAGTTTTTATAGTTTTTATAGGAAATACTTGTTTTATTGTTGTTACTGTTCTTAAAATATTTTATTTTTTCTTGTTTCCTTTTCTCAGTGGGCTACTTTCCCTGTCGGAGCCCATGGGCTTATAGCATCCAGGTTTTCCAACTAGGGTTTTAGCTTAGCTAGTAGTAATAATGATAATAATCCCACCCTGATTATGCCTAAGACAGACGATATAGCACCTGGAACCAACCCAGATTGGGAAAGTGTTTCAGTATGTGGTACAAGATCTTACTCCTCTATCAGTGCTCAGTCTCGTACCGAATATAGCACATGCACTGTCGGTTGGGAAGGAGGGTACAGACTTTTTCTCCTTGCTTTGCTTGAACAATCGAGGTATACCTCAGTCCCTCTTCTTAAGGATACTTTGGTTCGGAAGGAAGAGAATTTGGCTTGTGATGGGGTGAGAGAAAATAGCGATCGGTCTCTGCTTTTTTTCGAACTACGAATAGAAACATGCTGTTACTTCTGTTAAAACCTAGAGAAAGTTGTTTAGATATCTATGCATAATTTCCCTAAGGTCCAATAAGGCATACAGTCAGCACTCAATATTCCTGGATTCGGTCATTTGCGATACAGAGAACCGTATAACCTACTAAATAACAGTTCCCCCATTTGTGGTTTAGTGATAAGTAATCTTGTGGCCCGACGATTTCAAACCAACCATGCTCCTTTGCACCCTGCCTGCTTCGCGCTTCTACCCTCTCCGCACAACACAAGACCCCATCTCCAGCTGACTCAGCCTCACTCTCACATTGTCTCTCCTCACATGTGCATCTCCTGGTTCAATCTCTTTGTACAGAATCTCGTTGTGATGTATAAAAGTGATGTAAAAAACCTGTATGTATCCAATGTGTTAATAATGATTTTAGTATAGTGTGATACGTACATTACACTACCCTGTACATCAAACAGTCGACAGCTCAAGAGTTGCATCATACTTCAGACTTATTGCGTAGAACTTCGTATGTAAATGGTAAATGGTTATACTGGTATTCAAGTATAGACCACAAGTTGTAATAGTTGTTTATTCCTCCACAATGGGTTTCAACCTGTAATATTGGTATAGCCATAAAAAAACAAAATATGAATGTGGCCAGTCACCACTATCATTGAAATATTTAATTGCAAATACAATATCCATAGTTCAAATACAACATTGCTTTAACAAAAGGAATAATTCTCATTTGAGATCCACCTCAATTAAATTTACATGCAATGTAACAAAATTTATAAATCAATCAATAATTAGTTCAATAGTAGCAATATACTGTATTATTTATTAACACCATATACTGTACCGGGCAGTACATAGATATCTATCTGATTATATTACAATACCTAACTTACTGGTTCATCATCAAGTCACACAACAACAAATTTACTCACTTTGATGGCCCCACTATATAATCACCTTGAATCCCAGTAGTTGCCCACTTTCCTCCAACACCAATCCTCCATAAGCTTTTCGTCACTGTACATCACTCCGGCTGAAAATTTTACATTCCATAATTATATACATTAATACATGACAAACCTTCTCCGGGAGAAAGCAGACGGTTCCTCCCTGCAACATATTTGCCATTGCTGTGTAATTATTACTATTTACAATCACTACAGTTATTCAGTGCTCAACAGTATTACATGAACACATACCCTCATATCACAGCTCCATCACCCACTTACAATAAAGTTTCCCATCACAACGGTGAGAGCAACCTAATCCTGTCAGCTGACACCGAGCAGAGGGAAATGTAGATGAACCTGAGGTGCGCAATCCATTTGTCGGCCGAATCCAGACAGGGAAACAAAAGAGCTGGAGCTCCGTTCTTGTGATTTTATACACATTTTCTCCTTACTCATACAGTAACATTGTAAAAAAGATATCTTAATGATACAGTGGTGTTGTACTGATACTTTTCTTTAAATTTTTATTGTGTTAGTGTATTCATTTTGTATTAGTGTTATTGTTATATTAACTACTGTACAATACTGTACTTTATACAAAATACTGTACTTTACAGTAGTAATATACTGTAGATATAGGCTATGTGCACAGTGAGTTGGAACGGTGTGAGTCGACCTGCCGAAAACAGCAATCACTTACAAGTGTTACCTTAATTAATGTGTACTGTAGTGATAGTACTGCACATATATTACAGTAATATACTGTATACTACAGTATCGGCGAGTGTTGTGAGATAGGAACAACAGTGTTTTGTTGTTATTGCATGTGCACACTATATAAGTGTGGGTATGACTCTTCATATGTGTACAGTAGTCTTACTGTGTACTGTGCTGTACATATGTACAACAGTACACTTGTGTACATGTCAGTTACCAAAGTGTGTTCTTATACTAATACAATACTTATAAAGTGATAGAAACCAAGTGAAAACACAATAGTGCAGTACAGTAGGTTAGCTAGTGTGTAAGTGGACTGCACATACCCAATTAGCAGTGAGTTGAGGGGCTATGAGTTGATTCACCCTAGGGCAGCAAGCATTCGTGGATTCTCACTTTTCATGCCTGTCTCTGCTACCTAACCCCTGTGAATGAGGAGGGCTGACTGTATTTGTTCGTACATGTATACAAACCTTTCGTCCTTTAAAACAGAGAAACCCCTTCAGTGGAGCTGGAGCAGCTGTTGAAATTGTTAACAAGGTAGTTAATGACAGGTGATGAATGCAGGCAAGTAGCTTCAAATGCTCTCATTTCAAAGACTTCACTTTTGTCTTTGGACGCAACAAGTACGGTCATTTTGTTAGCTTGAATGGTTAATATTGGCTTTGTTAATTAAATTAAGAAGAAATGCTAGTAAAGGATGGACAATGCATCAGTTTATGGCTAAACTGGTAATAGATCTACTATATCTGCACCATAGTGGTATGATTAATTGCAATTATTCCCTTATGCTGAGTGCAGATCAGACCCCTGTTAAAGGTGTGCACATTGTGTGAGGAGCGTGAAGTCCAGATCATCATTAGACCAGATTGTGGATTTCCTCATCTTCCTTGCTGAGAGAAGCTCTTTGCGTATGGTCTTTCGACGAAAAGGGATAGAACTCCCCTTCTCATAGCAGTTGTCTATGCTCATGAGTAGCTTCGAACAGTCTTGCAGATCAGTACTATACCTCACGTTCGAGCCTTTGAGAATGCCTCAGTCAAGGTTCTGACTCTCAAGAGTGTCTGCTACCTTAATATTGATGAGGAGTTTGGCTGAGTTATGTGGTCTCTCTGCCTTAATCTCCCACTCTAAGGAGTGGAAGAAGCTCCTTAGGTCGGTACTAGGACACATGGCCAAACTCAGAACCTCCCGGGGCATGACCCTATGTTTGAGCCCTTTTCTATTTCCTCTCTATGTGAAGTATCAAATGGCACTGAGAGGAGATGCTTTTGTGGCCCATGTAGGCTCTTCTTGCTATGTGAAAAAGACCTGACACCTCAGACAAGAGTCTCAGAGACTCCAGGATTAGCAGAACCAATAGAGAAGTGTTCAGAACTTGATCTCTTGGATTTTGTGAGTCAATCCATAATGCATTCGCCTCGACTGCTGAGAGGGTCGAGGTACCAGCTAGGACTGGAGCTCATGAAGTCAGGGATATGTCCCTACCTTGCCTTTGAGAAGAATCTTGTAGTTGGCCATGTGTTAAATTTTGGAGTCTGTATGTACCAGCCTTTATTCTACAAGAGTAACCATAAGTATCTTGACGCCTTTGCATTTGGTCTTGTGGTGGCTGCTCGAGTATTTGTTTAGCCACCCCAGATTCCTTATGAGATGATAAGCATCCTGTTCATGGTAATAGATAGATATAAGTCTGGAGTAATAGCAGAATAACTGGCTCTTTACTTCCATTCTTTCTTTCCCTCTCTTAGGGAAGAATTGGTCAAAGAGTTACTTACTGGATCTGACTTGATACTGTTAACTACATTTCAGAGCTCCATTCTTTAGAACTAGAAAAGATCTACCCCATCCTCTCTAAACGTGGGTGAGGTTGGTGGAATATTTACCATCCTGTTGATCATCATACATCAGGTATATCATTCCGAATGCTGTATGCCCTTCAGGGGAAGGGATCTCTTCTTTGACCACGTACCAATCATCTTGGACAGACCTAAGCCCTATCAGCCTATTCATCCCAGTAATAGACAGATCGGAGGATGTTGGAGTCATCTCCTTTGCTCCTGTACAGGATCAGGTAGATTGACATTTTCAAGGAAGGAAAAAAACCAACCAGTTCAGTTGTAGGGGGACTTCTGACCAACCAAGCAGTGAATCTCTCTACCCAAAGGATGAGGGTTCGTATTTCGCATAAGAGAAAACATTCAAAATTCTTAAAGTAGTTTGTATTTCACCTAGCTATACAAACTGGAGTCCTTTAGATTAAACGTCTGTCCTCCACAACCCCTATGAGTCCAGAGCCAAAATGCCATAATTGAAGACATTTTGACAGGTAGGGGGGTTGAGGCTCCTCGCCCTTGCTCCCACCTGTTGCTTAACTGCTTGTTGAAATGTTTTAACAGCCGTCCAGTTCACGCAGAAAAGTATATTCCATATCTAAAGCAGTTAGGTTTGTATAGTTTGTAAAAATACAAATTACTTTTAAAATTTATTATGTTCACTCCTTTTCCAACTCTTTTTCCACCTCTTCCCCTTCTAAATCTGATTCTAATGCTTCTTCTGACAAGTTGAAGTATAGGAAGTCTAGGTAGCACTGGTAGCCAGACTAGCTGGGGATGCATGGCTCCATGCTTGGGTGTACACTTTTCATTGACCCTGCCCTGTGATCCATGCCCTTGTTGGGATCATGACCATGTTCTTGAATTTATGGCCCTGTACCACCCGCTGGCCTGACTACCCTGGCTAGAAATGCAGATCTCCAAGTTTGGCTTTGCACTAATTCATTGACCATGGCCCCATTCTCCCATCCCCCTCAGACCATTGCTGTACTAATGCCTTCTTAGTGGCTGGGGCCATAGCCCTGTGCTCTCAGTCCCCCAGCCCTGGGCTGGAGCTGAGGCCCAGATATCTGGCTTGACTATCCAGGCCAGCCAAAGATCCATGGCTCCACTCTGTTGGCCAGGTGTTGGAGATTAGGTGCTCTTCACATTTTCTTCCTGGACTGGGGAATGCTGCTCCCTTCTTTATTATGGATACTTTGGTATCACAAATTGAGGAAATGGCACCACTTGACATTGTTGCGCAGCCTGTGACCATGGATTAGTGGCTAAAGTGACACAGTTCTGTGTTTGTTGCACAGGACTGGCACTTACTCTCTACTACAATCAACAGATGTAAGGGTACTTGTTACTTTTCTCTTGCTAGTTTGATTAGTGCCAGAGATTTTTCTCTCCCTGATAACAAGCATTCTGCTCTTTCATTATTATTATTATTATGATTATTATTATTATTATTATTATTATTATTATTATTATTAACATTATTATTATCATTATTATTATCATCATTATTATTATTATTGTTAATAGCTAAGCTACAACCCTAGTTGGAAAAGCATGATGCTAGAAGCCCAAGGGCTCCAACAGGGAAAAATAGCCCAGTGAGGAAAAGAAACAAGGAATTAAATAAACTAAAAGAGATGTCATAACAATCAAAATAGAATATTTTAGATCATTAACAATATTAAATTAGATATATCATATTAACTATAAAAGCTTCATAAAAACAAAAGGAAGAGAAACCAGATAGAATAGAGTGGCCGAGTGTACCCTCAAGCAAGAGAACTCTAACCCAAGAGAGTGGAAGACCATGGTAGTAAGGCTATGGCACTACCAAAGACTAGAGAACAATGGTTTAATTTGGGAGTGTCCTTCTCCTAGAAGAGCTGCTTACTATAGCTAAAGAGTCTCTTCTACCCTTACCAAGAGGAAAGTAGCCACTGAATAATTACATTGCAGTAGTTAACCTTTTGAGCAAAAAACAATTGTTTGGTAATCTCAGTGTTGTAAAGTGCATGGGGACATAGGAATGTTAAAAGAATAAGCCAGACTATTCGTTGTATGTGTAGGCAAGAAAAAATTATCCCTAACCAGAGAGAGGTATCCAATGTAGTACTGTCTGGCCAGTCAAAGGATCCAATAACTCTTTAGCGGTTGTATCACAACGGGTGCCTTGTGTTCTGGCCAACCTGCTACCTCCTAAAGGTTTAAAGGCTGCTCATGAATGGCATAGGCAGGGGACAGTGACCTTGCCCTATCAAGCAGGACAATACCCTAGAGACTGACCATATTACATATGATCAGCACCCAAGCCCCCTCTCCACCCAAGCTAGAACCAGGGAGGGCCAGGCAATGGCTGCTAATGACTCTGCAGATGGACCTATTGGCGCCTCCAACCCCCCCCCCCCCCCCTCCTTAGCTCACAAGGATGGTGAGGTTGCAGCGACCAAAGGAACTAACGAGTTTGAACAGTACTCAAACCCCAGTTTGCCAATCAGCAGGCAAAGACGCTTCCACCAGGCCACCACAACCCTAATATGCATTGCAGGATCTGTCTCTGCTACCCATCTTTATTGGAGAGGCTTGTTCGTTTGGGGAGTCACTGGCATTTTCACCAGAGATCCCTTCAATGTTGGAGGATCACTGGTTAGCCTCCATAGATTCCCTGTTCTATTTTGTTGTAGTGGGACATGAGGTACTTCTTGATCTCTCATAGCGGCGGGACAAAGGAAACCTAGGGAAATCTCTCTTTTAATCTCTACCTCCAGACATGCAACTGTTCTCAAATACATCAAAGGAGGGATTGGGCACATACCTCTGCAACCTGGTTGCAGAGAACCATCTGCATCAGTGTTGAAGATACATTACATGCATTCCAAGAATTATGGAGGAAACAGTAGTGTTCATAAGCAATAGCATCACAGAGTAGCTTACGTCAGCAAATAATGAGAAAAACTCCTTTTAAAGGAACCTTTATGAATTTAATAACATTTATAGGTTACGTACCATTCTTTAATTGTTTGTTGTGCATAAACCTCAAATTGTTCACTTTTATTATTGTACAAAAACATTTGGAATAAGTGTATTCTGCTCGGGTGTTAAAGTGGATTAGCTGGATAGATCAAGTAAGGCTGCTGAGATACGGGCTAAATTGATTTTGAAATGTTGCTTGTAACATTGTGCCTTTATTGGACTAGCTGCATTTTTATTTTTAGGAGCTATTGCTGTAATTTTAGGAATATAAAAGTACTCTGCAGTCAAATAATGTTCATATGATTTTGACCGTGCAGTTGAATCTAGCAATACTAATTATGACTAAAGAAGGCATGTAAGCACCTAAAAAATAAGTTGTAATTTGTTTTGTAGTTATTTCACTAAAAGTTTTTATATTTCAGATTATCGTGATGATTTGTTACGACAAGTTTTGCAGGCTGAGAAGTTACTAGAAGATATCTGTATTAGAGAAGGCAAGAAAGATGATCCCAAGAAGGCACCAGATTTACATTTCAAATGTGAAGAAAAGATCCGCATGAAACAAGAAGAGTCCGAAGCACGTATACAGAAAAATTTAGAACTTATACGTAAAGTAAGGACTTACACATTTTGTTAATGGTTATCCCTCTGATTTCAAAGCTTTGACTTGTCTAGAATTGAATGTTCATTCTTCAGTAAGGTTCACGTTACTGCGTCAGTCCATGTAGCACACCTCATTTTCTATTGTATGCATACTGCTTGTATTGTGATACAGATTACTTTATAAGCAGCATATATGCCACTTATCATAAGGATGTTCTCTAAAAAGTGTGTGAATATCAAACTCCAAAGGTCATTTCTTCAGAAAGACTTGACATCCACTAAAGTACATTATTTATGGAATGAGACCCTTTGTACTATGGAAAAGAACAATACAGTAATACATCTTTTTTAAGAATCTTTGCACAATGAAAGCTTCACAAGCTTAAACTTTTGACATGGGATGGTTTGAAATTGCAAGTACTGTAGTTATGATGAAGCTAGTATTGAGTAACAAGTTGACTTTAACAGCTTTTTGTTTGCTGTGGTTTATAACATTTGACTGAGTGTTTGACAGTCGATACTCTTAACTTATACCGTGTTCCTGCTTTGTGTACAGTACTGTAGTTGGTGGTCTGGATTTACATTTTTTTATGTTTTTTATGTGTATGAGTAGCTTGCAAATTCTCAGTAGTGTTGTCAATTATTAATGCATCAACAGGCACTCTTTACGTAAACTAGATACAGTATAGAGAATATAATGGATGTAATATTGTTGGTATAGATTATGCTACTTTAATTTTTAATTGTTCCGTCACTTTATACAAACCCTCGCTACAGTATATATAGGGAATATTACTTTTGGCGTAGCTGAAAGACGAGCCATAAGATTTTTAGCGAGGAATAACTACTCCAACCACTTGACCATGTCTATGGCGCTCAAAGACCCCTGAAGGCCAGTGCAGCTTTGCTCTGGTCAGAAGGGTTGAAGAGTGCCAGAGGGAAGGCAGTATCACAGGCTACAGGTTCCTCTAGCTCCCTCAGGACAGACTCCTCCTCTAAGCTCTTCTTGCCGCTGTTTGTGCAACAGAGGAGATTAATGAGAATCTTCCAGCATTGCTCTAGATCACCATAGAGGCTCTCACAATGGGTGTTCCCTTCGAGATATTGTCAGGACTTTGTCTCTTACTTGGCTTTTAAGATCATCAACAAGGAGAAGGTTGTGAAGTATGCCATGCAGGCTACTTCGTGGCTGGATCTCTGGTTGGGATTGGTGGGACACCTGATCAGGTCTGAGGACTGGTCTCGTGAGTCCACCTAGAATTCGATGAAGACATCCCTTCTGTCCAGCACCAGGAAGATCGATTTCCTCTCCCACCAGGTCTTTAACCTGTGGGCGAACACCATCTTAAGTAGACGAGACATGATCATTGAGAGGTTCCATCAACATCTCCTGCAAGCCAAGGTATCCAGCCTGAGAAACTCCTCCTTCGAGGGAAATTCCCTTTTCGACCCGGAAGACATCGAGCGGGTAGAGGAGAGGTGGAGGAAGTCCAACCAGGACTCCCCCCTCCATATGGCCCTGACATCTCCTCCATATGGCCCTGACATCTCCTCCATATGGCCCTGACATCTCCTCCATATGGCCCTGACATCTCCTCCATATGGCCCTGACATCTCCTCCATATGGCCCTCCACCCAAACTGCCGACGAATAGAGCCATGGTCTCAAAACAACAGCAACATCAGAAGGGGTCTAAGAAGTCCATTCAGTGCAATCGAAAAGGATTAAAGTCATTCCGTGGAGGGAAGAGAAATAGAGGAGCCGGCAGAGGCCGCTCCTGCTAGGACGGGCATTCCTCACACCTGTCCACCTGTGGGGGGATGCCTGCCAAGCCGCTGGCTAAGGTGGCTGCATCTTGGGGCCGAATCCTGGATGGTCGAGGGGATTCGTTCTGGGTATCCACTGACTCCAGATCCAGTCCCAACAAGCTCCTACACAAAGGGATCCGCGAAGGTGCTGGCTCTTCGGGCCGAAGTCCAGATCATATTAGAGAAGGGTGCTCTAAGGGGTCCTTGACAGGGTCTTCAGGCTTCTTCAGCTAACTCTTTCTTGTGAAAAAGGCGTGTGAAGGCTGGAGACCAGTCATCGATCTCTCGGCCATGAACAAGTTTGTCAGATAAACTTTGTTCAAGATGGAGACAGCAGATACCGTCAGACAAGCAATAAGACCGCAGCCCTTCATTTGTACACTGGATCTCAAGGACTCATACTTCCAGATTCCAGTCCATCCTTCTTCAAGGAAGTATCCAAGGATCATGTTTGACCAAAATCAATACCAGTTGAAGGTGCTGTGTTTTGGTCTTTCCACGGCACCTCAGGTCATTACAAGAGTGTTCGCCCTAGTGTCATCCTGGGCTCACAGAATCAGCATCCATCTCCTAGGATATCTTGACAACTGGCTGATTCTATCACTCAGTGGCGACCCTTCTTCAACACCGAGACAAGCTGCTGGGGCTTTGCCAAGATCTAGGGATCATGGTAAACCTTGAGAAGTCACACCTACTTCCCTCTCAAAGACTGATATATCTAGGCATGATCATGAACACCAAACTGCACAAAGCATTTCCACAAAGCATTTCCTGAGGACTGTAGCAGGGCCCTTCCTCAGGCAAGAAGAGCTTCCAGCCCAGAACTGGCTGCATCTCTTAGCCCGACTAGTCTCCAATGGTCGCCTCACAATAAGATCCTTCCAGTGGCACCTCAAGTCCCAGTGGAATCAAGCATCCGATTCTTCAAACACCCTGGTTCATCTAGGGTTAGAGGTATTGACGGACCTCATATGGTGGGTGACAGACAAGAACCTCCTTTAAGTGGTCGACCATGTTGTCACTCCCCTGGAAATGATGCTCTTTTTGGATGCCCCAATAGAAGGGTGGTGGCCCCATATGCTGCACTATACCATCTCCAGCCTTTGGTCCGAATCAGAATGGTACCACCGTATGAATCTCTTGAAAATGAGGGTAGCCTTTCTTCCCCTCCAACAGTTCCACCAGTTCCTGGTAGAGCACTCCATGGTTTTGATAAACGATAACACCACGGTAGTAGCCTACATAAACAAGCAAGGTGGTACCTTTTCGCAGCCCCTGTGCCATCTAGCAATAGAGATACTGAGATATACAGAAGACGACTCGATATCCCTATTTATTCGCTTCATTCCAGGCAAGAGGAATGTGCTTGTACACAATTTGAGCCGAGTGACTCAGATACTGGGCTACAAATAGTCTTTGAATCATCTAATAGCCGACAAAGTCCTGACTGTGTGAGGTTCCCCCGACTGTGGACTTGGTCGCAACAGCCCTGAACTTCAGGATCCCGCTCTACTGCTCCCTAGTCCAGGATCCCCAGGCTCTCTGGCAAGATGCTTACCAACAATGGTGGGACAACATAGATGTTTACACATTTCCCCCATTCTGTCTGATGAGAAAAGTCCTCAACAAAGACAGAATAAGCGAGAACTTATCAATGACACTGATAGCTGCGCTGTGGCACCACGCAGAGTGGTATCCGGACCTTCTGCAGGTCTTGACAGAGCTTCCAAGGGAACTTCTTCCACGACACGATCTACTCAAACAACCACATGCCAACATTTTCCACAAAGCTGTAATTTTGTTTCGACTTCATGCCTGGAGACTCCAACATCTCACTCAGAGAGGCTTTTCGCAAAGAGTTGCAGAAAGGATATCTGGACACTTTAGAGAGGCTTTTCGCAAAGAGTTGCAGAAAGGATATCTGGACACCTTAGACGCTCTTAAGCATCAATTTACCAGGCTAAGTGGTCTGCTTCCTGTGGTTGGTGTCGTGGAAGGGGTATCAATTCCCTTGATGCCTCTATTTCAACAATAGCGGAGTTCTTTGTATACCTTGGGGAAGAAATGATCTTGGTTTCGGCAGTCAAAGGGTAGTGCTCAACCTTAATCTTGCCTTTAAACTGAAGGGAGTAGATATTTCCTCCATGTTGGAACTTTTTCTCCTTATACAAAATTATGGGATTACTTGCCCCAGTTGGAAGTTAGACCTCCTCCTTGGAATGTGGGTTGAGTCCTTCAGTCTCTGAAAGAAGCTCCCTACGAACCATTACGCCAGGTAACAGATCGCCATTTTACTCTGAAGACGGTGTTCCTACTCACTTTAGCTTCAGCCAAGAGAGTTAGTGAACTGCATGGTCTACTCTACAATATCTCCCATTCAAGGGGATAGGGAGAAGTAATTCTCAGCTTCATCCCTGAATTGATTGCCAAGACTCAAAATCCAGGGGTAGCGGATCCTAGATTCGGGCCCATTAGAATTGAGTCTTCATTTTGTAACTAAAGATCCAGACCAACTGGTACTTTGTCCAATAAGGAGTCGGAGGTGATACTTAAAAAGGACAGCAGCAGCTCGCCCCAGTGTGTTGTCACTCTTTGTCAGCACGAGGAAGGTCAAGAGGAGGGTCCCAAAGAACACCATCTCATCATGGATTCGCAAGGTCATCGAACTGGCAGTTAATCTCAACCCTCCTTCACCACAACAACCCAGAGCTCATGACGTCAGGGTCATTGCAACGTCCTTGACGTTTTAAAAGAACTACTCTGTCCTGCAGGATTTGCAAGCGGGTTTGTGGAAACTTTAGATGACCTTCACCGCCCACTACCTGCAAGACATAATCCACAGGAGCATGGAGATATTTTTCATTGGTCTTGTGGTGGCTGCACAACAAGTGGTCTAAACACATCAAGTTCCTTGATGGATAAGTAGCAGAAGGTTGAGGGCTGAGGTTACCTGGGTTAGTTTGGGTTACTTGAGTTAGAATGACTGACTTCTTTCTTTCCTTCACTTTCCCCTCCCTTGGGGAATCAGTACCATGGTACTCAGCACAGCTGACCTCACCTATGCAGGTAAAATCCATTTCCCTTGTGTAACCTAGTATAGAAATAATATTTGTTGCATCTCCAATGCCTCTAGCAAGGGGGGATTGGGTGAGGTCTTGATACTATTAGAATCCTATGACTTGGAGGAGATTCTATTACTAGACCAAGTCACATGGCTAGTGTCACAAACACACAGCTTGTATAGGTCGCTAGTCGTTCAGAGCATGACAGTTTTAGTGAGGTGTAGAGTTCTTACCGCTAACGATTTATATCGTAAGGAGAGAACCCGGGTCAAATACCAAGAGCCAGTTGCCACGGACTTCCGCCCTCCTAAGAGTAAGTCATCTCCTATAAATGGCAAGGGTTTGTGTAGAGTGATGGAACAAATGACAAATTGGGAAGTACATACATACATACATATACCATGGCACTTCCCCCAATTTTGTGGGGTAGCCGACATCAACAAAGAAACAAAAAAAAAATAAAAGGGGACCTCTACTCTCTACATTCCTCCCAGCCTAACAAGGGACTCAACCGAGTTCAGCTGGTACTGCTAGGGTGTCACAGCCCACCCTCCCACATTATCCACCACAGATGAAGCTTCATAATGCTGAATCCCCTACTGCTGCTATCTCTGCGGTCATCTAAGGCATCGGAGGCAGCAGCAGGGCCTACCGGAACTGCGTCACAATCGCTCGCCATTCATTCCTATTTCTAGCACGCTCTCTTGCCTCGCTCACATCTATCCTCTTATCACCCAGAGCTTCCTTCACTCCATCCATCCACCCAAACCTTAGCCTTCCTCTCGTACTTCTCCCATCAACTCTTGCATTCATCACCTTCTTTAGGAGACATCCATTTTCCATTCTCTCAACATGGCCAAACCACCTCAACACATTCATATCCACTGTAGCTGCTAACTCATTTCTTACACCCGTTCTCACTCTCACCACTTCGTTCCTAACCCTATCTACTCGAGATACACCAGCCATACTCCTTAGACACTTCATCTCAAACACATTCAATTTCTGTCTCTCCATCACTTTTATTCCCCACAACTCCGATCCATACATCACAGTTGGTACAATCACTTTCTCATATAGAACTCTCTTTACATTCATGCCCAACCCTCTATTTTTTACTACTCCCTTAACTGCCCCCAACACTTTGCAACCTTCATTCACTCTCTGACGTACATCTGCTTCCACTCCACCATTTGCTGCAACAACAGACCCCAAGTACTTAAACTGATCCACCTCCTCAAGTAATTCTCCATTCAACATGACATTCAACCTTGCACCACCTTCCCTTCTCGTACATCTCATAACCTTACTCTAACCTACATTAACTCTCAACTTCCTTCTCTCACACACTCTTCCAAATTCTGTCACTAATCGTCCAAGCTTCTCTTCTGTTTCTGCAACCAGTACAGTATCATGTGCAAACAACAACTGATTTACCTCCCATTTATGGTCATTCTCGTCTACCAGTTTTAATCCTCGTCCAAGCACTCGAGCATTCACCTCTCTCACCACTCCATCAACATACAAGTTAAACAACCACGGCAACATCACACATCCCTGTCTCAGCCCCACTCTCACCGGAAACCAATCACTCACTTCATTTCCTATCCTAACACATGCTTTACTACATTTGTAGAAACTTTTCACTGCTTGCAACATCCTTCCACCTACTCCATATAACCTCATCACATTCCACATTGCTTCCCTATCAACTCTATCATACGCTTTCTCCAGATCCATAAACGCAACTTACACCTCCTTACCTTTTGCTAAATATATCTCGCATATCTGCCTAACTGTAAAAATCTGATTCTTACAACCCCTACCTCTTCTAAAACCACCCTGTATTTCTAAGATTGCATTCTCTGTTTTATCCTTGATCCTATTAATCAATACTCTACCATACACTTTTCCAACTACGCTTACCAAACTAATACCTCTTGAATTACAACACTCATGCACATCTCCCTTACCCTTATATAGTGGTACAATACATGCACAAACCCAATCTACTGGTACCATTGACAACACAAAACACATATTAAACAATCTCACCAACCATTCAAGTACAGTCATACCCCCTTCCTTCAACATCTCAGCTCTCACACCATCCATACCAGATGCTTTTCCTACTCTCGTTTCATCTAGTGCTCTCCTCACTTCATCTCTTGTAATCTCTCTCTCATTCTCATCTCCCATCACTGGCACCTCAACACCTGCAACAGAAATTATATCTGCCTCCCTATTATCCTCAACATTCAGTAAACTTTCAAAATATTCCTCCCATCTTTTCCTTGCCTTCTCTCCTTTTAACAACCTTCCATTTCCATCTTTCACTGTCTCTTCCATTCTTGAGCCAGCCTTCCTTACTCTCTTCACTTCTTTCCAAAACTTCTTCTTATTCTCTTCATATGAATGACCTAATCCCTGACCCCACCTCTGGTCAGCTGCCCTCTTTGCCTCACGTACCTTGCGCTTTACTTCCACATTTTTCTCTTTATGTTTTACATACTTCTCTATACTATTACTCTGCAGCCATTCTTCAAAAACCCTCTTTTTCTCTTCCACTTTTACCTTCACTCCTTCATTCCACCATTCACTGCCCTTCCTCATGCTGCCTCCAACAACCTTCTTTCCACACACATCACTTGCAATCCCAACAAAATTTTCTTTTACTAACTTTCACTCCTCCTGTAAATTGCCAGTTTCTCTTCCTTTCACTTCGTCATATACCATTTTCAACCTTTCCTGATATTTACTTTTTACCCCCGGTTTTATTAGCTCTTCAACCCTCACTACCTCCCTTTTACATCCACCTACTCTATTCCCCCATTCTTTTGCTACAACTAATTTTCCTTCCACCAAAAAATGATCAGACATACTGTTAGCCATACCCCTAAACACGTGCACGTCTTTCAATCTTCCAAACATTCTTTTAGTTATCAACACATAATCCATTAATGCCCTTTCTACTACTCTTCCATTTGCCACTCTTACCCATGTATACTTATTTTTATCTTTCTTTTTGAAAAAGCTATTACTTATCACCATCTCTTGCTCAACACACATATCTACCAGTCTCTCACCACTCTCATTTTCACCTGGTACGCCATACTTCCCAATGACACCTTCTACCTCTCCAGCGCTCACTCTAGCATTTAAGTCACCCATGACAACTACATAATTCCTTCTACCCAGTCCTTCTACACACCTAGTTAATTCATTCCAGAACTCATTCCGCTCTTCTTCACTTTTCTCACTACCTGGCCCATACGCACTGACAAACGCCCAACATTCCTTACCCAACCTAACCCTTACCCACATTAACCTAGATGATATCTCCTTCCATTCCACTACTTTACCTGTCATCCATTCACTCGGCAATAAAGCCACACCCTCTCTCGCTCTTCCCCTTTCAATCCCAGACACTCTACCAGACATTTCACCAAACATCACTTCACCCTTTCCTTTTATCTTCCTCTCACACAAGGCTAATACATCCATCCTTCTATTCCTAAACATACTTCCAATCTCACATCTTTTACTCTCTATCGTTCTACATCCACGCACATTCAAACACCCCAAAACTAGAGTGCGGGGAGCAGTCACTCTCCCCCCAGCTCCATCTCCTTGTCGATGTCTCACAGGATGTAGATACAGGAGAGGAGGTTCCTAGCCCCCTCGTCCCGTCCCTTTTAGTCGCCTCTTACGACACGCAGGGATAACGCTGGCACTATTCTTGTTTTCATGCCCCCGCGGCCACAGGGGGTAAATTGGGAAGTAATTTGTATTTTTCCTTAACGATACAAACCTGGAGCTATTTATTCAGATTGGCCAGCCAGTACCTATCCTCTAAGAAAGTTCTGCCTACAAGCAAAGTGGGTGCTCAGCTATTGGGGTTGTTATCTATCCCTTGCTAAAAATCTAAGGGCTTGTCTTTCAACTTCGTAGAAAGTAATATCCCTTATAAATAGCTCCAGGTTTGTATCGTTAGGAAGAAATACAAATTACTTCCAAATTTGTCATTTCTGAGTAAATATATTATATACCGTATTGTGAAATTTAGATATAACAGTCATATAAAGATATGATGTGCATTGTAAGTTTCTTTGCAGCTTTCCTTTGGCCCTCCAACTGTTATTACTTGTTAGTCTTCTATTGTACCTCAGTTTCTGCTTATTTCTTTCCCTATTACTTATTGTGCAACTGTCAGATCATTCAGCTCTGAATACCCTCTTCTACTGCAGTACTGGGCCATATGGTCCAAATTCCATAAACTAGTTGAATTGTTGTTAGCCTAAATTCTATTGCATGTTTTATAAACATGCAATAAACTTTCAAGACTAAATAGTCTTTATTGCTGTCTCATATATTACATACTTCTTTACTGATTATTTCAGCTTTTGGATGACAAGAAATTATTGACTGAGCAATGTGAGGAAATGCAGAAGAGCATGAGAGTAGCAGAAAAGAAACATTCTGATAAGGTAAAATGTGCAGTATTAAATTAGTACATGGTAATATTTGTTCTTATGCTTATACAAATCTTACGTCTTTTGAAATAGGGATATGTCTTTTCAGCGGCATTGGAATGGTCATTAAATCGTAAACAAGGTAGGTAGTTGGTTAATGACAGGTGGTGTGAGGAGAAAGCCCTGGTGACTTTCTTTTACAAAATAACTTCTTTTGTCCATGGCTGCAACAATCTGCTTACTGTAGCACTGCTCTTTTAACTGTTGGATCTTTTCTTACTTTCTTTTGTGATTAATGTTATGTTTTTCTTGTGAGTAATCTCACTTGTAACAGCATAAACTCATTGAAAGGTAAGTTTGTGGTTAAGTGGATTATTATGTAGTGGTTTGCGGACTGCGGCCAGATATAGAACGCAGACTGCCTAGTGTCTGAATGCCGACCTGACTTAAATGTTTCTCTACACAAAAAGAAATGGTGGAATACCCAGAAATCTGGGTAAAAGGTAAACAATCAATGAATTGGGCACTGGGCACCACCCCTTGATTTTATACTGGGCAAGGGGACCCAGCTAGAACCTTACTTCCCTATTATTTTTTCTTGAGTATTTCGTCTCTCTCCACCATAATCTGCGCCAAGTTCTAAATAAATAAAGCAGTATGCTTTCCAGGTATGATTTTTTTTTCAAGTTTAGGTAAACCTTGAGAACACTAGGAGAAAAAAAAATTACATTCTTAATGTATTTATAGGCTGGCATGTGAATCAACCTCTAGGAGGAAATTTATTGAAAGAGGATTATAAAAAACATATTTAATAAGAAAAATTAATCAAATAACTAAATTTATATTGTAATGAAAAAACTAGTACAGTATCCATCTTCACCTCAGTCCCACAATAATTAGGTTAAAAGAAAAATCAAATTTGAAAAACAAGAAATGTTCACATGTTGCACACCCCCATATGAATTCAGTACAAAGTCCCCAGGAACAGGTAATTCAGTTAACATTCGTATCGTGAAAAAATATCAATCACCAAAGTTCAGTATTGTTAAAATATATGTGCAGCATAGATTTGTCCTTCTCATATACACTTATTGGAAAAATAAAGATTCTTCACAAGCATCATTTCATCACAGCCAAGCTAATTTACAATAATTTTGTCTTGTCACATCCCCTCGCACTTGGGAATTTCTGTCAATATGAAAATTCAAATGCCTGCATTTTGCTTCATGTGGCACTCAAAAACAATTGTACTTGTATTATGTTTGCTTTGTATACTGACAACACAGGCATTCCATAGAAGCTAACTCTCTCCAAGTTTTTCATATTTTAAACTACACTCCTATATGTTACTCTGCTTATTGTCAAACACTTCATCCCAAAGGGTTGCCTTTTCCATTGGACAAAGCCCTGAGCAACAGCTCTTAGCTGAATATAGTTATTCCAAGCCAAGTATGATATGTTACCCTTCCAAAGATGATAGGCTGCCTGGTTTTCCAAATAAGCACTTCTACAATCATTATTGAACAAGGTTTTACCTCGGAATTTTAATACAAGAAATTATGTTGGTTAGAGTCTCATCCTAGGGAACAAGAGGCTCAACACTTCTAGATGATTATGACAAATTCAGATAGAAAATATCACTTGAAATACCATTCCGGTCTGCTTGAGATTTTATATACAGTATTTCTGTTATCTAAGCTGTATTTTAGAAGCATATACTGCATCAAATGAATAATCGGGAAACATTGAAATGATAGATTTTATGATACTATAATTTGAAGCTTTCTTTTTCATGTTGGCTATATTTCTCATTCTTTGCTTTTAAATGTTTTATCGTATGTAATTTCATATTTGCATTAATTTCCATAAACTTGAAAAAAAAATTTTCAGACTGTAAATGGATCAAATTTTCAGATAAAACTGGCTGAAGAGAGGCACAGCCAAGAGTTGAAAAATGTAAGAGAAAGAATTGTATCTACAGAGCAAGATAAAAGAGAGAAATGGTTTCAACAGAAGACAAAATCTATAAAGGTAAGATCCACTGTATATGGCTAATTACTTTTTCATCCACAGAAATTATGTCAGAATTAATAACTTTCTCATGACCACCAATTTTAGTCTTATAATACTGTTATTTTCTTGGACCTTGTATGAATATCAGAGGGGATATTTATAAACTGAAAGTAAAATGTAGAAAAGAGGGGATAAAGCAAAAAAATCACTCACTGACTTGTACATGTTAGTTAACTTACGAAATCTACCTTTCCTTTAAAAGTAAAGGACATTATCTAATTTAGTCAAAGCAGGGGATGTATATCTCTTAAATAATCATTCCATCAAATGTGGATGCAGGGCCAGGGGAAGATATCTCCAGAACAGTCTCATTAATGGAATGTACCATAACTTTTGTTAGTCATAAAAGGACTAGGGCTTTGTAGGGATTGCTTAAGGGTTAGGGGTCTTTAGGGATTACTTAAGGGTTAAGGCTTTCTATGAATTATTCAAGGATTAAGGCTCTGTAGGGATTACTTAAGAGTTAGGGCTCTGTAGGGATTACTTAAGGCTTATGACTGTGTGGGGATTGCTTAAGGGTTAGGGCTCTTTAGGGATTACTTATGCTTTAGGTCTCTGTATGATTTACTTAATGGTTAGGGCTGTTTAGGGTTTACTTAAGGGTTAGGCTCTGTAAGGATTATTTAACCTTTTTTGTAGTGTCAATTCATGCATTAGCTGGTTCATCCAAAATTTAGCTATCTACTTTAGCTCTGTTACTGCTTTCTTTCTTTCATTTTACTACCTAATCCCATCTAGTTTTTACTTCATAGTGCAGGTGTGTGGTTCTCCTTTCCCTGTTATTTTGACAGTTTACTGAATGTTGAGGATAATAGGGAGACAGATATAATTGCTGTTGCAGGTGTTGAGGTGCTGGTGATGGGAGATGAGAATGAGAGAGAGATTACAAGAGAGGAAATGAGGAGAGCACTAGATGAAACGAGAGTTGGAAAAGCATCTGGTATGGATGGTGTGAGAGCTGAGATGTTGAAGGAAGGGGGGTGTGACTGTACTTGAATGGTTGGTGAGATAGTTTAATAGGTGTTTTGTGTTGTCAATGGTACCAGTAGATTGGGTTTGTGCGTGTATTGTACCACTATATAAGGGTAAGGGAGATGTGCATGAGTGTTGTAATTCAAGGGGCATTAGTTTGTTGAGTGCAATTGGAAAAGTGTATGGTAGAGTACTGATAAATAGGATTAATGATAAAACAGAGAATGCAATCTTAGAAGTACAGGGTGGTTTTAGAAGAGGTAGGGGTATTATGAATCAGATTTTTTCAATATTAAACTTACCCGATAATCATGTAGCTGTCAACTCCGTTGCCCGACAGAATTCTATGGAGGGATACGCCAGCTATCGCAATACTAGAAGGGGGTGTACTTACCAGCGCCACCTGTGGCCAGGTACTCAAGTACTTCTTGTTGACACCTCCTCAATTATTCCTCTGTCGTGCTTCCGGCAAGACGTTCTGGAATACGCTTATGTTCTTGGAGTATTTTCACGACTGGTGAAGTATTTCTCTTTGATTTCGGCTGTCGCCTTACTGGAAACTTCTATATTAGCTTAGTTAGCTTTTGGAATTAATTTGATTAATTATGGTGACGAAGAGAGTATGAACTCTCTTTCACCTTTAAATGGCCGACCCTTCCCTTAGACGGTAGTGTTGGTGTCTAAGAGAGTATAGACTCTCTTTCTTAATTTTGCTTGACAAAAGTTATAGATTTATTTTATATCTCTCCGCCTCTTATAGGCCTCTTCGATTAACTTCCTTTTTTTTTTATAAACTTATTAAAATTAATTTTTATATTTGTTTATTTTCGACCTTCCTAATAGTAGGCGGTCTTTTCTTAGTACCGAAGTTAATTAACATTGAGCCCGTCATTTCGGTTTTACCTGTTAACATATTATGCTATTAATGTCTTTGAAAGAATTTCTTTGATAGTCTAGTACTGTTTCAAAGTTGAACTAACGTTTTGTTTTGTCTCTGCAGTTGTTGACGTTCAGAACGTTCAACTTGCACTCTATCGTTACGATAGAGAAAGAATTTTCACGGTTTCACATTGCAGTAAGAGTAACCGTGTCTAGCGTTTTGTTCATTCTTTCTTAACTTAATGGTTTTAATCCTAATAAAGGAACTTTTCATTTTGGGAAATTTTTCAGTTTTTTCCTTTAACAATAATATGTTTTAACGATATATATGATTGGGCTCTTCTCTCAGGTTCTAAGTCAAGAGAGAGAGAGAGAGAGAGAGAGAGAGAGATAGAGACGGAGGGAGAAAGAGTAAACGTTTCATTCAAGCCTGCCAGGCGTACGAGTAACGTTGTTATCGTTTTTTGCTCTTCTCCCTAGTCTCTTTAGGGGAAGAAAGTAAACGTTTCTAGAGTGATCTAGTGTTTAGTCTCTTTCCAGCCACTGAATTATTTATCTTTCATTAGATTTTTCTGTTACATTGTAATTCTGTTTTCGCAATTACTAACTTTTGTGAAAGGATAGAATTGCGTGTTTCAGGTACAAACCACTTAAAGTTTCGAGTTCAGTGAAATAAGTGCAAACAGAAAATCAAAGTGATAAGTGATTAGCGCAAAGTGTGTCAGTGTTGTGCGTGAGGGTACTTCTGTGCGCGCCAGTCGTTCTCCCAGTCCGGGACCTCTTGCAAGCTCCCAAGCCCAGGGGAGAAGCAATGTCGAAGGACAAAAGGGTGCAGCAGGCCTTGATCGGCGCACAGAAGTATCCTCGGTGGTTGTGGGCGTGTCTTACTGAGACCGTCACTCCCACCCGCAGACGATTGAGCCCTTATTTTGCTCGTCTGCAGAAGAAATTTAGGGGAGAAAACGCTGGTCTCAGGTCTCATACCTCTTAAACATAAAGTCCAGACCTATGCCAGACGTACGAAGTTAGAGTTCAACAACCCGGATGCAGTCTTTGGGTTAGCTCTGACTCTCCTCAGTTGAATGCACTCCGCCTAAGAGGAGTAAGGTTCTGCCGCAACAGATCTCTGCTGTTAAGGCTTTACCTCAGCAGACCTTAGTGTCTGCCGACCCCAAGTTTACTCTACTGCAGTCCATGCAGTCACAACTTTCGGTCTTGATGCGTGAGTGTCGGGCTGAGAGTGTTGCGCCTCCTCCTCCGCCTACACTCCCTCCGCCTGCGCTCGCTCCGCCTGATCGCAGTACCACCTGCCAGGCGTACGATGTTGAGCCACGTTCTGAGTTGGCTGTTCCCAGTGGTGCTCAGCCTCCGCCTTCTTTAAGGCAACCTTTACAATGGGATCAGGAGGATTATACCTCTCTTCCTCCGCCTGCGCTCGCTCCGCCTGATCGCAGTACCACCTGCCAGGCGTACGATGTTGAGCCACGTTCTGAGTTGGCTGTTCCCAGTGGTGCTCAGCCTCCGCCTTCTTTAAGGCAACCTTTACAATGGGATCAGGAGGATTATACCTCTCTTCCTCCGCCTGCGCTCGCTCCGCCTGATCGCAGTACCACCTGCCAGGCGTACGATGTTGAGCCACGTTCTGAGTTGGCTGTTCCCAGTGGTGCTCAGCCTCCGCCTTCTTTAAGGCAACCTTTACAATGGGATCAGGAGGATTATACCTCTCTTCCTCCGCCTCCACTTGCTGCTCCACCAGTGATGCAACACTCGGTTGAGGTACAACAACCTCTCCCGTCCTTGAGTCAGTCTCCTCAGCTCTCGCTGCAGCGAGCTCAACCCTCCACAAGGCAAGCACCACTACACCTTAGCCTTGCGCCTCAGGAGCCTCAGCTTGCGAGACATTTACCTTGTTCTGCGCAGCCTCTACCTCATCGCGCTCCGCTCACACCACAGGAACAGGAACTTGCTACTCCGCTTCCGCCAACCGCTCAGCAAGCGCAACCCTTGGGTTCAGCCACTCATGCCAGGAGTCAGCCTCCTCCACCCATGCGCCTACCTTCTGCTACTTCCTTTGATCAGCCTTTGCAGACTGAGCCTCAGGTGTTCCCTCAACAGAGTCTTGAAGAGGAAACCTCAACTATTGTTGTTCCAGCTCGTTCTGACTCTGCTGTTCAGCATACCTTACCTCCATTTTCAAACCTTATGATAATGGAGGTTATTTGTTTTACTTATAAAAATATATTTGTATTCCTTGCAATATGTTTTTAACAATATCGCAGAATATGGCAAAAAATATGAATCATGAGTTATGAATGTAAGGTAAATATTATGTTGATATTTAAACCCCATGCAAGCATGCATAAAGCACTCTAGCACTGGTCATGGAATTTCTGAGAAATGTTAAACGCCATGCACACGCTCTACATACAGCATGCTCTGCTTACAGCATGCTCTGCATACTACATGCTCTGCATACAGCATGCTCTGCATTCAGCATGCTCTGCATACAACATGCTCTACATACAGCATGCTCTGCATACAGCATGCTCTGCATACAACATGCTCTGCATACAGCATGCTCTGCATACAGCATGCTCTGCATTCAGCATGCTCTGCATACAACATGCTCTGCATTCAGCATGCTCTGGATTCAGCATGCTCTGCATACAACATGCTCTACATTCAGCATGCTCTGCATACAGCATACTCTGCATACAACATGCTCTGCATACCTTACCGCATGCTTCTCAGTCACACATCTTTGGTTGTTGCCAACTCACTAGACTGTCAAGCAGTTTCATAACGTTGCCTTCTAGTCTGCTGCTTTTGCACCAGTGAACCCTCACTGAGAGAACTTAGCTTTTCTAGGATATGGTCCCTGTAGATGAGAAAGTTCTTTTCTCCCTCCTTCTGATATTCCCTTGAGGACTCTGTCATTGGAGGGAGCCTTTAGCTGCATAGCCTCCTATGGACTTTTATTTAAGCGTAACATGCTTTCAGGGAAGGTAATGGTTCCACTTCAGTCGCTAATCCCGTCTGTTACCACACCTGCTCCCATAGACCTTGAGCTGTGTTGCAAGACATGCAGTCCAAGCTTAGTCCTTGTTAGAGGATTTTTTGTTTACGGAGTCAATGTGTCACGGGGAAGACGTTCAACAACCAACAGAAGTGACTTGTTGTGACGCAGTGCGGCAACCTCAGCAACCCGATAAGGAGTTGTCTGTACGACCCAGACAGTCTAGACAGATTCGGGTTGTCACTGTACTTCCTCGCTTGCCCATGATTGACAGTTCACAGACTGTGCAGCAGTACCATGATCTTGTGTCCGGCTCCGTCAGACGACTGGCTTTTAAGAGCTCCCACAAGTCGTCGCTGTCTGGAGATTTTCAAATGGACTATGGATCTGACCAAGGAACTGGGCCTCCTGGTCAATTTTGAGGAGTCTCAGCTCGTTCCATCCCAGACCATTGTCTCCTTGGGTATGGATCTTCAGAGTCGAGCTTTTCGGACTTTTCCGTCGGCCCCAAGGATCTTCCAAGCCCTAGAATGCATCCAGAGCATGCTGAGAAGGAACCGATGCTCAGTCAGGTAGTGGATGAGTCTAACAGGGACACTTTCATCGCTGGCCCTGTTCATCGTGTTAGGGAGACTCCACCTCCCCCCCCTTCAGTATCATCTAGCTGCTCACTGGATAAAGGACATGACGCTAGAGACGGTCTCAGTTCCTGTTTCCGAAGAGAGGAGGTCTTCTCTCGCGTGGTGTAAGAACAGCTTTCTTCTCAAGGAAGTCTACCTTTGGCTGTTCAGAAACACGACCGCCGTCTCCTCTCGGACGCATCAGACACGGGCTGGGGTGCGACTTTGGACGGACAAGAATGCTCGGGAACATGGAATCAGGAGCAAAGGACACTTCACATCAATTGCAAGGAGTTGTTGGCGGTTATTCTGGCCTTGATAAACTTCAAGTCCCTCCAGCTTAACAAAGTGGTGGAGGTGGACTCTGACAACACCACAGCCCTGGCTTACATCTTCAAGCAGGGAGGGACTCTTTCGTGGAAGTTGTTCTAGATCGCAAGGGACCTACTCATCTGGTCTAAAGATCGAAAGCTAACTGGTAACGAGGTTCATTCAGGGCGGTATGAATGTCATGGCAGATCACCTCAGACGGAAGGGTCAGGTCATCCCCACAGAGTGGACCCTTCTCAAGAATGTTTGCAACAGACTTTGGGCCCTGTGGGGTCAGCCAACCATAGATCTGTTCACTACCTCGATAACCTAGAGACTCCTGTTGTATTGTTCTCCGATTCCAGACCCAGCAGCAGTTCACGTGGATGCTTTTCTGCTGGATTGGTTCCATCTCGACCTGTATGCATTCCCGCCGTTCAAGATTGTCAACAGGGTACTTCAGAAGTTCTCCTCTCACAAAGGGACACGGCTGACGTTGGTTGGCTCCGCTCTGGTCCGCGAGAGAATGGTTCTTAGAGGTACTGCAATGGCTGGTCGACATTCCCAGGACTCTTCCTCTAGGAGTGAACCTTCTAAGTCTACCTCACGTAAAGAAGGTACACCCAATCCTCCACGCTCTTCGTCTGACTGCCTTCAGACTTTCGAAAGACTCTCAAGAGCTAGGGGCTTTTCGAAGGAGGCAGCCAGAACGATTGCCAAAGCAAGGAGTACATCCACTCTCAGAATCTATCAGTCTCAAGGGGAAGTCTTCCGTAGCTGGTACAAGACCAATGCAGTTTCCTCAACCAGTACCACTGTAACCCAGATTGCTGACTTCCTGTTATATCTAAGGAAAGTAAGATCCCTTTCAGCTCCTACGATCAAGGGTTACAGAAGTATGTTGGCAGCGGTTTTCCGCCACAGAGGCTTGGATCTTTCCACCAACAAAGATCTACAGGACCTCCCTAGGTCTTTTGAGACCTCAAAGGAACGTCGGTTGTCCACTCCAGGCTGGAATCTAGACGTGGTCCTAAGGTTCCTTATGTCATCAAGATTTGAACCTCTCCAATCAGCCTCTTTTTAGGACCTCACATTAAAAACTCTTTTCCTCGTGTGCTTGACAACAGCTAAGAGAGTAAGTGAGACCCACGCCTTCAGCAGGATCATTGTTTTCACATCTGAAACGGCTACATGTTCCTTGCAGCTCGGTTTTTGCTAAACGAGCTTCCTTCACGTCTTTGGCCTAAGTCGTTCGAGATCCCAAGCCTGTCCAACTTGGTGGGGAATGATCTGAAGAGAGTACTTTGCCCAGTTAGAGCTCTTAGGTACTATCTAAAAAGGTCTTAACCTTTACAAGGACAATCAGAAGCCTTATAGTGTGCCATCAAGAAACCTTCTTTTCCAAGTTCTAAGAACTCAGTTTCTTACTATTCAGGCTTCTGATTAGAGAAACACATTCTCATCTGAAGGAAGAAGACCTTGCTTTGCTGAAGGTAAGGACACATGAAGTGGGAGCTGTGGCTACTTCAGTGGCCTTCTAACAGAACCATTCTCTGCAGAGTGTTATGGATGCAACCTATTGGAGAAGCAAGTCAGTGTTCGCATCATTCTATCTCAAAGATGTCCAGTCTCTTTACGAGTACTGCTACACCCTGGGACCATTCGTGGCAACGAATGCAGTAGTAGGCGAGGGCTCAGCCACTACATTCCCATAATCCCATAACCTTTTAACCTTTCTCTTGAATACTTTTTATGGGTTGTACGGTCGGCTAAGAAGCCTTCCACATCCTTGTTGATTTGGCGGGTGGTCAATTCTTTCTTGAGAAGCGCCGAGGTTAAAGGTTGTGATGAGGTCCTTTAGTATGGGTTGCAGCCCTGTATACTTTAGCACCTTTGAGTTGATTCAGCCTCCCAAGAGGAACGCTGCGCTCAGTAAGGAAGACGATCTTATTAAAGGCAGAGTAACGGTTCAAGTCGACTTCCTTACCAGGTACTTATTATTTCATTGTTATTGTGGATAACTGATTATATGAAATACGGGATACTTGTTGCTAGCAGTGAAAAGTTTCTACAAAAGTAGTAAAGCATGTGTTAGGATAGGAAATGATGTGAGCGATTGGTTTCCGGTGAGAGTGGGGCTGAGACAGGGATGTGTGATGTCGCCGTGGTTGTTTAACTTGTATGTTGATGGAGTGGTGGGAGAGGTGAATGCTCGAGTGCTTGGACGAGGATTGAAACTGGTAGACGAGAATGACCATGAATGGGAGGAAAATCAGTTGTTGTTTGCTGATGATACTGTACTGGTTGCAGACGCGGAAGAGAAGCCTGGCCGATTAGTGACAGAATTTGGAAGGGTGTGTGAGTGAAGGAAGTTGAGAGTTAATGTGGGTATGAGTAAGGTTATGAGATGTACGAGAAGGGAAGGTGGTGCGAGGTTGAATGTCATGTTGAATGGAGTTACTTGAGGAGGTGGATCAGTTTAAGTACTTGGGGTCTGTTGTTGCAGCAAATGGTGGAGTGGAAGCAGATGTACGTCAGAGAGTGAATGAAGGATGCAAAGTGTTGGGGGCAGATAATGGAGTAGTAAAAAATAGAGGGTTGGGCATGAATGTAGAGAGAGTTCTGTATGAGAAAGTGATTGTACGAACTGTGATTTATGGATCTGAGTTGTGGGGAATGAAAGTGACGGAGAGACAGAAATTGAATGTGTTTGAGATGAAGTGTCTAAGGAGTATGGCTGGTGTATCTCGAGTAGATAGGGTTAGGAACAAAGTTGTGAGGGTGAGATCGGGTGTAAGAAATGAGTTAGCAGCTAGAGTGGATATGAATGTGTTGAAGTGGTTTGGCCATGTTGAGAGAATGGAAAATTGCTGTCTGCTAAAGAAGGTGATGAATGCAAGAGTTGTTGGGAGAAGTACAAGAGGATGGCCAAGGTTTGGGTGGATGGATGGAGTGAAGAAAGCTCTGGGTGATAGGAGGATAGATGGGAGAGAGGCAAGAGAGCGTGCTAGAAATAGGAATGAATGGCAAGCGATTGTGACGCAGTTCCGGTAGGCCCTGCTGCTTCCTCCGGTGCCTTGGATGACCGCGGAGGTAGCAGCAGTATGAGATTCAGCATTATGAAGCTTCATCTGTGGTGGATAAGGGGGTAGGGTGGGTTTTGGCCCCCTAGCAGTACCAGCTGAACTCGGTTGAGTCCCTTGTCAGGCTGGGAGGAACGGTGAGAGGAGGGGTCCCCTTTTTTGTTTCATTTGTTTGATGTCGGCTACCCCCCAAAATTGGGGGAAGTGCCTTGGTATATGTATGTATGTACCTTTGCATAGAATGGTTTCCCTAGCTTCAGTACTGGTCTATATGGCCCAAGCTCTGATGTCAAACTTATTTAGATGATCTGATAAATAGAATTCTTGCCAAATTTTATCTTAAAATTCTTTTTATACCATATAATTTTTTCTGTGTCATTGCACTTGAATAATTTCTTGCTGTATATTTAGTCGTTTTTCTCATCCTTTGTTACTCATTGATCTTAAGATATGAAAAGGTAAACAGTATAATACTTTTCCTCACAAAAAATATTGTGAATGAATTTTTTGGTGCAGGTGGTACTGTATGGTCTGAGTATATATAGACAATTAAGTGAAGGTATTCGTTACTGAATTTAATAATTTTATATTTTTATTTCACACTTTATATTTCTTTATTACAATTATTTATAAGTGTTATCATTTACATTTTTATACATATTCTTATAGCCCTAATAGTATGGGGTAGAGTCCTGGACCCTAGACCAATTATGCAGAATTCCTGCGATGGGTGATTCTCAGAAGGGAGAGTGTAGAGTTGAGAGAATAATTTAAATATCTATTTTAAGCTAGAGAACATCATGATTCCTACATACTTGCAATGTAACGTTTACATATTACAATCAGGAATTTTATTGAATCTCTTTAAATTCTGATCCCATTTTTTAATAATGTACTGTATATGGACAAGTTATTTCTATCAGAATACTTTTTAGTATTATACAGTATACCATACAATTATTCAAGGTAATTTTCACAAGTCTTCTTGATCAAGTTTAAGTCAAATTCATTAACCTCTTTCTTGTCTCCTATTTTATTTTGCATATAGGAATCAACTTACCGAGGATTAGAAAGCAAGATGAAAGATTTGAGTGCCAAGCATAGAGATGAAATTAGCCAGCTCAAAGCACAACATTGGGACCTTATGAAGGAGGCTGAGGAGAAATTTATGAATCAGATGCGTTGTCAGGCAGAAGACTTGAAAAAGAAGTTTGAAGAAGAAAAAGAAGAACTTTGTAAGAGGGAAAGAGAGAGAGAGCAACAAAGGTATTTTGGTTTATGATTTGATTTTCCAAACTGCCAAAGGAGTGATGGAAAATTTTTTATGTTTATTAAAATATTATTGTGTTAGCTATCAACAATTCATGATTTATCTTTTGTATTATTGTATACTCTACTCCCGATACAAATCAGACAAACAAGCACTTTACTGGTAGTTGAATTAAGGATAACCAGAGACAGGAATATACATTTCAGAGCTATAGTAAAGCACTTGGGTAACTCCTGGGCATCAATCTCAGCCCTATTTGAAAAAGGAAAAGATCCAAGAAGTCATATAGAGAACTCAGAAGTTGGTCTTTACAACAAAGAGAGTTTATTTTAGGGTCGGTGAAGTGTGAAGTGGTCGTTCCACTCTCAACATATACTGGTAGTTCTTCCTTGCAAACTGCCAAAGATTAGTTTAATCTAAGGGAGTTGTTTATTCTTGCGAAGAGCTTTTAGCATTCTTGTCCACACTGGGAGACTTTGAGAAAAGCATCAGACAGAGATCTGACTCTCAAGACTGTCTTTTTGAAAGCTGCAGCCTTGGCGAAAAGAGTTGGCGAGTTGAACAAACATGTATTAAGCCACTGAAAGTTTGCAAAAGGTCTCTAGTTTTTTGCCAAAATTAGTGACCAAAACCCAGAACCTGTTGCCATATGACCCAGCTTTGAAACCTTCTGACTTCAGGAAGCGAGGGGTGGTAATCAAGAGAATATATTTTTTGTGCCCCAATAACGCTCTTTTGTACTATATGAAGGGGACTCACCATCTCAGGCTTGAGTGTAAATGTCTTCCTTAGTACTGGCAGAACCAAAAAAGAGGTGATGAAGAAGTTCCTTTCTGGCTTCATAAGACAATCAAAGTAAATATGCTTCTATAATTTTGAGGTTCTAGGTACCAGCTCAAACAAAAGCTCATGAAGACAGGGATATTGGTCCTACTTTAGACTTTGAAGAATTTTGCCGCCAGACAGGTGAAGAAGGAGTTTGGAAGTGCCAAACAACCTTCATAGACTTATATCCTAGAGTGTTTTCCCACAAGTTTTTCAACTCTTTTGTTATTGGCCCTGTGATGGTTGCCCAGTGACAGAAAATATCTTATCTACTTTTATGTATTTGATGCAAGTCTGGAGGCAAACTAGAATGACTGGCTCTTCTACTTCTTTCCTTCCCCCTCACCTAGGGATGAAGCATTTGTACAGCTAAATGTCGTATCTTACACTGATTCTGATAAGCTACATTTCTGAGCACCATTTTTATCAGACTAGGTCTGTAAGAAGTAGTTCTTCCCCAGCCTCCCTTAACAAAGGGGAGGATGGTAGAGTAAATGCCAATCCGTTATTCATCATGTGCGAGATATTTAATTCTTGACTGCTTCTATCAACCAAATACCAGTTGCATAACCTACTCATCCTTATGATGGGCTTATAATCCAATATAATGTTTGAGTCCTTTTTTTTTTACAGCCAAACTTATAATGATAATAAAAACATGAGTGTAAGAAATTACCACACAAAGCAAACCCAGGATGAACTAGAAGCTGAGTTTATAAGCAAATGAAAATACACTGTCAGCTAGAGTGAACATGTGACGTAACTTACCAGCAAACCTGATACCACACCAACAACAACAAAATTTTAAGGGCGTTTACAATAAGAAATGCCATTTCCCAAATCAAAACGATATTGTATAAAAATATATGTTTCAGTGAGAGATGGTGTTTGAGGATCCAGCTACCAGACTCAGTCTTCTGTCTCATAATTTATATTTCACAGAGCAACTAGAACTGCGTTAATGCAAATATAAAGACTTCATTATGATATTCAAGTCTTTTATACAGCCAGATTCATAAGAATATGGTAATATAAACCTTAGTGTAAGACATTATCACACAATGTAAACCCATAAGGAACTAGAGGCTGAGCTTGTAAAGGAACAAAAATACACTGTCATCTAGAGTGATCATATGATGCAACCTACCTACTGAGCTACATCACCAATAAAAGAATTTAAAGAGCATCAGCGATATGAAGCGCCATTTCCAAACTGAAAAAAGATTGTTTAAAAGTACTTTTTTTAGCAAGAGTTGGGATATAAGGATCCAGCTACCAAACTCGGTCTTCTGCATTGCAATCTTTGATGTCATATAGAGCAACTAAAGTTACTTTCCTCAGCCTATATCAGCAATGAAAGGCAGTCATTCTGTTTACAGTGAATAAACTTTATTGTTGCGCAATGTATACAAGAAGTCATCTAGTTATGAATGAGTCCTGTTCTTATAGTGTGTCTTAAGTTGATTTTCATTATAAATTGGATTTATATACTGTACTGTACGTGTCATACTGTACCTACATACTTACATATTGTATACTGTATGAAAATTATACTTTAAAAAGAGAGTAAACAAGCCCTTACTATTCATACAAATACCTGTACCTTATACAGTATTGTATCTACACTAATACAGTACAGTTCTTTTATTATTATTATTATTATTATTATTATTATTATTATTATTATTATTATTATTATTATTACAAGCTAGGCTTCTTGTAGACTATAAGTAATAGATATAACAATTCCTTACCTTTATTCCTGTGGTTTGCCTGCACACTGGAAGGGACACTGAAATTGGTTGAGAGACAGACTTATTGGGAGGGGGAAGTGTAAGATGTTGGAGAAGGAAGATGAGATGGAGGATCAGGATGAGATGCGGAGAAACTGGAGTCAGGATGAGATGCTGGAGAGTCAAGATGAGGTGCTGGAGAAGCTGGATCATCAGGGTGAGATACTGGAATAGATGCTGGAGAAGGTGGAATAGGAGCTGGGGAGTCAGGATGAGATGCCGGAGAGTCAGGATGAGATGCTGGAGAGCCAGGATGAGAAACTGAAAGAGGAGCTGAAGAGTCAGGGTGAGATACTGGAGAAGCTGGAGAGTCAGGATGAGATGCTGGAGAAGCTGGAGAGTCAGGATGAGATGTTGTATTAGGTGCTGGAGAAGCTGGAAGAGGAGCTGGAGAGTCAGAAGGAGATGCTGGAGAGTTAGGATGAGATGTTGGAGAGCCAGGATGAGAAACTGAAAGAGGAGCTGAAGAGTCAGTGTGATATGCTAGAGAAGCTGGAGAGTCAGGACGAGGTGTTGAAGAAGCTGGAGAGTCAGAATGAGATGCTGGAGATCCAGGATGAGAAACTGAAAGAGGAGCTGAAGAGTCGGTGTGAGATGCTAGAGAAGCTGGAGAGTCAGGACGAGGTGTTGAAGAAGCTGGAGAGTCAGAATGAGATGCTGGAGATCCAGGATGAGAAACTGAAAGAGGAGCTGAAGAGTCGGTGTGAGATGCTAGAGAAGCTGGAGAGTCAGGACGAGGTGTTGAAGAAGCTGCAGAGTCAAGATGAGATGTTGGAGAAGCTGGATCATCAGGACGAGATGTTGTATTAGGTGCTGGAGAAGCTGGAGAGTCAGGAGGAGATGCTGGAGACTCAGGATGAGAAACTG
>NC_090752.1:36369230-36411730 GCF_036898095.1 Palaemon carinicauda
TCTCTCTCTCTCTCTCTCTCTTGAGGTCGTTCACCCTTTTACTACTTTTACTACGGTAGCTTCCTTCCCGTGTTGGGGGGGTTGCTACGCTGCACGTTTTGTCTCAATTAGTTTATGAATCTAATTGTATTTGTTAATTTTTCAGCTTGTAGAACGATTCCTTTCGGGGTTTTCGTTCTTTTTTTAGTGTTCATTCATTTTTAAATTACATAATTACATAGTTTCATGATTATAATTGTTATAATTCTGTTTTGGTTACAGCTCTCCTTCCGTGAGTGTAAGTGGTTGTGAGGGCACGTACCTGTTGTGTAATTCGTGTTCCTTTCCCTCGGGATTCCTCTTCGGAGCCTTCCCGGGGGAATGAATGTGTACTAATGATTTTTGTTTTATTTTTTTACAGTTACCGATCTAGTTCGTTTCTGTAATATGGCAACGGTGTGAGCTGTCTTGTTGAGGCCTGGGGATTCGGCTGTTGCTGCCTCCCCTTTGGTTTTTTCGTCAGGGGCGTGTCTCCTTCCACTGGAAGTACTCCCGTGATGATTGACAGCTCTCCAGTTCATTTTAGAACTCTCAGGAGGCTTGCCTCCTTGGGTGGGTAACTTTCCTTCCGAGGGAAGTTTTTCCTGTCCAGGCTTGAGTTTTTCCCCTTTTGGGGGTTTCTTCTCATGCCTTTTTTTCGTGCGACTATGCTCTTGGTGCTGAGCGGTCGCACCTGCAGTTTCGCTCAAGGGGTTGGGCAACTGCAGGAGCCCCTCTTCGGAGGATTGCTCCTTTTAGGTCACTGGCTGACCAGTCTCCTCTTCGAAGTGTTTCTCTTTCGTTCGCGAGAGAGTACACTCATAGAGACTCCTCTTCGGAGGATTCTTCTGCTGCTGTTGCTATTGGCCTCCTTCGCCGTAAGGCTCACTGTCCGCCTCGCCGTAGGGCCTCTCATCTCCCTGTAAGGGTGCTAAGAGGCGCCTTTTTGAATCTCCGTTGCAGCCTATAACTCCTTCTTCTTAATCTTCCGACGGGCAACGGTCTTCCCGACGGACAACGGTCTTCCCGACGGACATCGGTCTTCCGACGGACATCAGTCTCCCGGCGGACAGACAACGGTCTTCCGACGGACATCAGTCTCCCAACGGACAACAATCCCTTCGAGGCAAAGGGTTGCCTCCCCCTGCGCTCCCTTCTGCTGTGTTCTCTCCTGCTCCTGCTCAGTGTTAGCGCACAGGCGCTCTCCTGCTCATCAGCGCTTTCCTGATCACTAGCGCTCTCCTGTTCGCCAGTGTTCTCCTGTTCGTCAGCGCTCTCCTGTTCGTCAGCGCTCTCATGATGATCATCTCTGCTGTTCCTGTTGGTTCCTGTTACGCGCCCTGTGCGCCTACGTTCGCCCTCGCGATCTAGAACTTCGGTTCAGGTCTGGGTCAAGGACTCTTCTTCTACGCGCAGTCTTCCACGCGTTGCCCTCTGCTCCTCAGCGATCACCAGCTCGCCAGCGACCTTAGACGCGTCAACATTCACCTGCACTTCAGCGATCTCCTACGCGTCAACGATCGCCATCGATCTGCCACGCGTGTTAGTTCCCCTGACCACCATCAGTAGCGATCTAGCGCTCGCCTGCTGTGAACCACGATCTCCGGTAGCTGAGTTTTGCCGTAGATCTTCCTCCTGCTCGCCAGCGCTCGCCTTTACTTCTGTCCTTCTGTGCGCCAGCTTTCTTCAATTGCCAGCGCACATCCAGGTTTCTTCAATTACCAGCGCACATCTGCACGCCCTTCTTTGCCACGCACCAATGGGCGCCAACGGTTTTCTGACCGTCTAGGATCGCCTGATTAACAGCTTGCTTCAGCGCTCACCTTCTTGATGCACCTGCGCGCCTTCTGTTAGCGCGATGCGCGCTAACCATCACTAGTCTCTCTCGCGTTGGCAATCGCCTACGCGCCCGCGCGATTCTTCCCCTGCTGGCTAGCGTTTTGTTAATGCACCACCGCTCGCCAACGCGCCGTCGCTTGCCGACGCGCCATCGCTTGCCGACGCGCCATCGCTTGCCAACGCTCCATCGCTTGCCAACGCGCCTTCGCTCTCCTACGGGCTATCGCCTCGCTAGAACGCGTCAACGCGCCATCGCTTGCCGACTCGCCATGGGTCTCCCGACCGCCTGTGCTCACCCGAGCGCCCACGTGCCTGTGCGGCCACACGCCCACGTTCCCGCGCGACCGCACGCCCACATGCCTGCACGCCTACGCTCATCGCGACCGTGCACGTGCTCTCCAATGTTCACCCGCGCGTGAACCAACGGTATTCCATCGCCCGGACAGACGGTGTACCGTCGCGCGGACGGACGGTGTTCCGTCGCGCGAACTGACGGTGTTCCGTCGCGCGAACCGACGGGGTTCCGTCGCGCGAGCCGACGGGGTTCCGTCGCGCGAGCCGACGGGGTTCCGTCGCGCGAGCCGACGGTGTTTCGTCGCGCGAGCCGACGGTGTTCCGTCGCGCGAGCCGACGGTGTTCCGTCGCGCGAACCGATGATGTTCCATCGCGCGAGCCTACGGTGTTTCTTCGCACGAACGTCGGCTTAATTCTTGCAGTATCCATTGCTCGCCTATGGGTTATCGCTCGCCGACCACCAGCTCTCGCCCTTCCTACCACGCTCGCCCTCCTTCTGCGCTCCTTCGCTCACCTTCGTTTGCGTTCCTGCGTGCCCGCGCTTGGGCACTTCCACGTTCGCCCACGCGCAAATCATTGATTTACCATCGCGCGAGCTCCAGGGCCATTGCGACCGCGATTCCCATTGGGGTTTTCGCAGCATGGCCAGCTTGGCGAGTCTTCTGGAGCGTATTTCCAGAACACGGCCTCACCCCGTAAACGCAGAGCATGGCACATGCAAGAATAAGAAGAATCTTCAGGGAGGTGTGAGCAACATTCTTCTTTCCAGAACCTGGATTAGCCCTTCCCCGTCATTACCTGGAAGGATCTTTGGCGGGGGGCTTTCCGTTCGAGTTTTCTCCATCGGCCAAGGGGTGACTGTTTACCCCTTCCTCTTCTCCATCTCGTGAAAGCGGCTTACCAGGTCCTTTCCCTCCTCGGTTACGACCTGAGGTTTGGTTCAAGGAAGCTACAGGAAGGTCATGGGTACTTTCCTCCTCTCGGGCTCAAGCACCTTGGCGTTTCGTCGTCAAGTATCGAACTTGCAGGCAAGCTTGATGTTGGACCATCTGGACGCAATGACCGAGTGCTTCCTTTCGGGTGTCTCATCCGTGGATGTCGACAACCTCAGACACCCTTCCATCCTTGAGAAGAGTTTGTTTGTGCCCAAGGACAGAGACTTAAACAGTGGCTGTGCGGAGGAAGTCGACTTCCGTTTTCACTCCTCCAAGGCGCTTTCTTCCAGACTCTGCAGGGCTCCAGCGCCTCTTTCTTTCAGCCACGTCGGCCTAAGTTATCGGACCGGCTACGACAACTGAGACAAGGTGTCCAATTGCAGTTCCCTTCTGTCAGGAACAGATGGCACGGGAGGCTCCCCCGTGGGGGGCATAGTCCTAGAGGGAGCGGCAGAGTTCACGAACTCTAGGATTGGCAACCCCCCCCCTTGCAGGTTTCACGCTGGGAGGATGCCTAAGGTTATTCATCCGGACGACAGCTTCCCGATGCCCATTCCTGCACGATCTCTGTGATCAGCCAAGGATATCGCGCCTGCCATCTCTGTCAGCGAATTCAGTGTCTCTGAACCTCTATGCCATAAGGTCGGCAAGAGTTTGCCCGTTTGGGCAGAATGATCCATACCTTAGGAGAAGGTCCTCCATAGGATCATCGACGGCTTCACCCCTGGCTTCTTCAGTCGATCCTTTCTTGTAGGGAAGTATCTGAGACGGGAGTTCCGTAGTCGACCTCTCAGCCCTGATCAAGTTTGTCGAACAAACTTCGTCCAGCATGGAACAGCAGAATCGATCAGACTTGTAACGAGGCGACAGGACTCCTTAGACCCTGGATCGGAAGGACGGGTACTTTCAGTTTCCATTCCATCCATCTTCTAGGAAGCTCGTGAAATTCAGCCTAGACTGCAGGTATTCCTGCTTAAGATGCAGTGTGGCGATCCTGCCGTGGCATCGCAGGTTTTTTTCCCCAGAGAACTCTCCCTGCTTTCCTCATGGCCGCTCAGGTGCAGGCTTCCGCCTCCTTCGCTTTTGGAGGTCTGGTCAACTCCGGTAGGCTCGGGTTCGACCTTCTTCAGCGCCGGGATAAGCTTCCGGATGCTTACCATGAGGGGGGGGTTTCATGGTATTTTGCTAGGAGCCTTCTCTTCTTCTGCCTCGACATCTGGAGTATCTAGCCATGATATTGAGTCAACGGCCTTTCCACGTTGGAAACCCCGCTTCTCGTCCGTCCAGCGAGGTTAAGCAACGTCGGTTCTGGTCGGTACTTGGATGGGTGACCTCCTGGGGACGCCAGATTCTGTTGCCACCTCCTCCGAGCCTTCCCTTTAGTTGATTGTGGCAAGGCTGAGAAGAGTCGCAGTACCTGTTCTCAGTCAAGCAGAGCTTTCAGCCCTACCTTGGAACGTTTCCTAGTTGTCTTTTCCTCATTGACCCGTCTATAGTTCCGAACGGTCGCCTCAGGATAAGTTCCATGTGGGGCGGTCCAAGTTTCGGTGGTTTCAAGCAACGATTAACCGGACTTTCTGGCCCCTATGGGACCAGCGGAACGATTAGACCTGCAATGGGTGTTGACCTATGGAACCTCTTGATGGGAGTGGATATTCTCGTCCTTTACCCACATTTTTTATGCTGTTCTCGGACTAGTCAAAGAAAAGGGGGGGGGGTGGGGGGGGGGCATGTTCCGGTCCAGGCCTATGGTCAGGAACTGAAGGATACCTCTCCATCATTCAGGCAGGCTTAGGGGCCGTAGTCTGGCCCCTCTACAGATACTACAGCTCCTGCCGAGTCGCTCCGTGCGCGTCGACTTCATGATTCTGGCGTGTTCTAACCAGCAGGGGACGCATTTTCACACCTTCACATCTTGCAGTAGAGATACCGAGATGATTGAGATACTCTCAATACCACCATCGGCTCTCTCATTCCAGGCAGAGGAATGTTCTCTCCGACTATCCGAGCAGAGCCTCGTAGAGAGAGTGTGCCTGGGGTCTTTGGCCTTGAGTAACCAGCAAGTCCTGGTCTGAGGGACCTGATCGCGACAGCTTGGAACCTCAAGCTTCCGCTGTTCTTCCCCCCAGTCTCAGACCTCGAGACTCTGGCAAGATGCATTCCGGTGATGGTGGGACAACATCGACGCCTGCGTCTTCCCTCCTTTGTTGTCTGTTGAGAATGGGTCTCAACAAGACAAGGTTGTCTGTCAACCTTTCAATGGCCCTGAGAGCTCCACTGGGACTATGCGCAGAACGGTTTCCGGACCCTCTGCTTCCCCTGACGGAACTCCCGGGAGAGCTTCTCCCACGGCACAGGCTACTCAAGCAACCACACTGCAACATCTTTCACGAGCCGGGGCGTCGCTTCGGCTTCATGCCTGGAGACACTATGCCTCCTCCTCAAGAAGAGACAACCCGCTACAGTCGCGGGACGGAGGTCGCGTTATCTGCGATAGTCATCCGCAGGGGTCTTCCAGGCGAAGTGAAGAGTCTTCGGTGGTTGGTGTCGTGGGAGATATACCTCTTCCCTTGAGGCCTCTTCTCCAGCAATAACGATCTTATTGCCTTTCGGCGGGAGGAAACTCCTTTCCGCTCTCGGCAATGAAGCCTGTCGCTCAGCCTTTCCCTGACCTTCAGGCTTAAAGGAATAACTTTTCCCTTCCCGCTGGACCTTTCCTCGCTCATGCGAAGCTACGAACGTCCCTGCCCTAGTCGGAGTGAGACCTCCAACTTGGAGCATGGCTCGGACTTTTTAGTCCCTTAAGAGATCTTCTCAAGACCCTTTACGTCAGGCCTCTGATTGTATTCCGTCTTGGGTCTCCTGCTCACCCTGGCCACGGCCTGTGTGTAAGCAATCTTCTTGGTCTCGTACGACTTCGCCCTTTCTAAGAAATGGGGGAAAGCAACATTCAGGTTCGCTCCTGAGTTGTTGGCCAGACTCAGAATCTTGGGGTCCCGGCCCTTCGGTCCAATTCCTTCAAGATTTCGAGTCTCCATTCTGTATCTGATGTCCCAAAACCTTCTCCTTCTTGCCAGTAAAGGAATCGAGAGGTTAGCTTTGGGAACAGCTGCAGTTTGTCCTCAGTTGCAGCCGGTTTGGGAGCACAAGAAGGACACGGGGGAGAGTCACCAGTATACCTCTTCAGCTCGGACTCAAGGACATTCATCTCGACCTGTCTCCAGACCCTCCCCCGTCACGTCGCCCTACAGCACGATGTCGGATACATCGCAACGTCCCTCGCCTTCGAGTAATACTACTCTGTGACGCAGGTGCTACAAGCTGGAGTCTGGAAGCGTCTAATGACCTTTGCAGCCCGCTTCCTGCAGGGCGTGACCCACAGGAGTTTCGATACGTTTTCTATCGCTCTGTGGTGGCTACACAACAGCTGGTCTAACCTCAGGCTCCTTTTTGGACAGGTAGCAGAAGGTTGAGGGCATTGTTATCAGGTTTTAGTCTGCATGAACGAAAGAAGTATTTCTGGCCCTTACTTCTTTCCTCATCATCCCCTCTACGGGGAAGCAGCATCCTGGTCTCTGCATAGCTGACCTCGAACCTCTGCAGGTAAACCATGCTTCCTTGTGTTCCGAGTATTGAGTCAATACTGTCGCATCCCCCATACCCTGACGAGGTGGTTTTGGGAACGTCCTAACCCAGAGTTCCTTCTGGAACTCCAGGTCAACTGCCTAGGACGGGTCACACTTCTTCCTTCACACACAAGCTTATGTAGGCCACACGGTTCCTTGCGGAGCAAGGACCTTGTGAGGTGAAGGGACTCCTTTTCTCGAGTGCGACTCACTCGGATTCTGAGTCCCCGGGTAAAGCCAAAGCCAGTATGGCTGGGGACTTTCCACCCCACCTAAGGGGTAAGTCACCCAATGTAAATAGCGTGGTTTGTATTTCGGTTACGGAACAAAGGACAAATTCGAAGATAATTTGTATTTTTCCTAACCATACAAACCTTAGCTATTTACACATATTTGCCCGCCAGCCCTGTCCCCCAAGACAAGTCCTACCTCTAAGTGAAAGTGAGCTTCACCGGTGTGTGAGGGGGGCGAGGGGTAGCTAGCTACCACTCCCCTACCCCCCCGCTAAGTAGCGCGGGGGTAATACACCCTCGTTAAATTCTAATGGCTCGCCATTTCAGCTGCGCTAAAAGGTAAACCCAATGTAAATAGCTAAGGTTTGTATGGTTAGGAAAAATACAAATTATCTTCGAATTTGTCATTTTCATGTCTAATATATTTCATATTATTATTGTTCATTGTTTTCACGAGTTAAAGTTAGCCTACTGTTATTTTTTCCATTTATTGCCATTCTATGCTGTATTTGTCATGGTTCTACAGCCAAGCCCCTGAAATACCCAAAACAAGAATGATCCAGTTAATATTAACAGTAACACGCAAGATGAAATGACAGAAAAACTCTCTCTCTCTCTCTCTCTCTCTCTCTCTCTCTCTCTCTCTCTCTCTCTCTCTCTCTCTCTTATGGGGCCAGAAGTATGTTTTTTTTGTAATAAATTTTTTATTTATTGTATACCTTATAAATTATACATTATAGAATAATTCTTGTGTATAAGGAAACAAATGAATATTTTCATTACATTTCTGTACAGCGTAAAGCCCATTATTACTGACGAGTAGTTTGATATCTTTTGATGGTTATTTATCATGGAATTATGCAATATCATGGTCACCTTAATGAATATATTTTTTTACTCCTAAAATCACAGTGCTTTACCATTATTTTAGAGAAAATTATCTAAAACAAACTCTGAAATTTATTCTATAATCACTTCAGAATGAATGAAACCATATTTCAGTTGATTATAGTGAAATACAATGGAAAATGAAGCAAATTTTAAAAATATTTATTCTGTAATCAGCAGTAAAACAAATAAACATGGAAATGTAGCTTATTATAGAGTAAGTGAGCAAATATATCCAATGATGACAAAGTTCGTACAAAGCTTGAGTAGCGAATCCGCTGCCTCGTATTGAAGGGGTTAAGAACAGTAACAACATTAAAACATCTTTTTCAATATTAATCTTACCCGATGATCATGTAGCTGTCAACTCTGTTGCCCGACAGAAATCTACGGTCGGGATACGCCAGCGATCGCTATACAGGTGGGGGTGTACACAACAGCGCCATCTGTGAGCAGGTACTCAAGTACTTCTTGTCAACAAGAACTCAATTTTTCCTCTGTCGTGCCACCGGCTAGACCTACTTGGATACGCTGTTGATTCTGGAGTTATTGTTCACGATTTGGTGATGTATTTGCTCTAGAGTTTAGCCTTCGCTATTCAGGAAGCTTTATCATTAGCTTAGCAAGCTTTTGGAATTAATTTGATTTAATTATGGTGACGAAGAGAGTATGAACTCTCTTTCACTTTTAAATGGCCGACCCTTCCCTTAGACGGAAGTGTTGGTGTCGAAGAGAGTATAGACTCTCTTTCTTAATTTTGCTTAACAAAGTTATAGATTTATTTTATATCTCTCCGCCTTTTATAGGCCTCTTCGATTAACTTCCATTTATTATAAACTTATTAAAATTAATTTTTATGTTTGTTTATATGCGACCTTTCCTAATAGTAGGCGGTCATTACTTGGAACCGAAGTTAATTAACATTGAGCCCGTCATATCGTTTTTCCTATTAAGAATTTATGCTATTTTAATTTTAATGTTTTTGAAAGAATTTCTTTGATAGTCTCGTACTGTTTTCAAAGTTGAACTAACGTTTTGTTTTGTCTCCGCAGTTGTTGACGTTCAGAACGTTCAACTTGCGCTCTATCGTTACGATAGAGAGAGAGTATTCACGGTTTCACGTTGCAGTAAGAGTAAACCGATTCTAGCGTTTTGTTCATTCTTTCTTAGCTTAAATGGTTTTAATTCTAATAAAGGAACTTTTTATTTGGGAAACCTTTCAGTTTTTTTCCTTTAACAAATAATATGTTTTAACGATATATATAATTGGGCTCATCTCTCAGGTTCTAAGTCTAGAGAGAGAGAGAGAGAGAGATAGAGACGGAGGGAGAGAGAGGAGGATAAACGTTTCGTTCAAGCGGGTAACGTTGTTCTCGTTTTTTGCTCTTCTCCCTAGTCTCTATAGGGGTAGAAGGTAAAACGTTTCTAGAGTTTTATTCTTGTTCCCAGGCTTTATGCGGTGAGAGATTTTAAACGTAGTTTATTTGATCTAGTGTTTAGTCTCTTTTCCAGCCACGGAATTCTTTATCTTTCATTATGTTTTTCTGTTACATTGTAATACTGTTTTCGCAATTACTACCTTTTAATGAAGGATAGGATTGCGTGTTTCAGGTACAAACCACTTAAAGTTTCGAGTTCAGTGAAATAAGTGCAAACAGAAAATCAAAAGTGATAAAGTGATAAGCGCAAAGTGTTACAGTGTTGCGTTCGAGGGTTCGTCTGTTCGTGCCAGTTGTTCACCTAGTCTGGGACCTCTTACAAGCTCCCAAGCCCAGGGGAAAAGTAATGTCGAAGGACTTATGGGTTCATCAGGCCTTGATCGACGAACAGACGTTTCCCTCCGTGATTTCGGGTGTATCTACACACGTTGCCGACGTGATCACCCCACCCACACAAAGACGAGAGAGCCCATTTATTCCTCGTCTGCGGAAGAGGTTTCTCGCAGAAACCATGGACCAAATCTTGCAGCTTTTAAGTGCAAGTCGGTCCCTTCCGCGCAAGTCCAACGACCTAGGTGTAGCCACTGGGTCAGTTCGGACTTGCTGCAGTACGACAACTGCACACCTCCCAGAGAGGCAAGGTGGTACCGCAACAGGCAGTAACTCCGTCTGTTGCCGCACCAGCTGTTTTAGACCCTCAGTCACAACGGACAGTAGCTCCGTTTGTTGTTGTCTTTCATAGACCCTAGTGGTCCATGCTGCAGACTATACAGTCTCAGCTTGCTCCTTCATACAAGAGTATCATGCTGGAAGGTTGACAATGCAGCCTATTAACCTACAACCCGCCGAGGTTGTGCGCTCAGCAGATACTGCGGCTGCCTGCTCCCACCCTCCACCTGTGAGAGCTCCACCACCGATGCGCAGTCCACCCTGCCAGACGCATGTTCTTGCTGCACCTTCTGCTTTCATGCGTGAGCTGCCGCATCGGGAGTTGCCGGGTTCCAGCACTATGCGGCATTCTCCTCAGCCCATGCAGCATGCTCTGCAGACCTTACAGCATGCTCCGCATACCATGCAGCATGAGTCGCATACCATGCAGCATGAGCCTCATACCATGCAGCATGAGCCTCATCCCATGCAGCATGAGCCTCATCCCATGCAGCATGAGCCGCATACCATGCAGCATGAGCCTCATCCCATGCAGCATGAGCCGCATCCCATGCAGCATGAGCCTCATACCATGCAGCATGAGCCTCTTCCCATGCAGCATGAGCCTCATCCCATGCAGCATGAGCCTCATCCCATGCAGCATGAGCCGCATCCCATGCAGCATGAGCCGCATCCCATGCAGCATGAGCCGCATCCCATGCAGCATGAGCCGCATGCCATGCAGCATGAGCCGCATGCCATGCAGCATGCTCTGCATACCTTACAGCATGCTCTACATACAGCATGCTCTGCATACCTTACAGCATGCTCTGCATACCTTACAGCATGCTCTGCATACCTTACAGCATGCTCTGCATACAGCATGCTCTGCATACCTTACAGCATGCTCTGCATACCTTACAGCATGCTCTGCATACAGCATGCTCTGCATACCTTACAGCACTGCATACCTTACAGCATGCTCTGCATACAGCATGCTCTGCATACCTTACAGCATGCTCTGCATACCTTACAGCATGCTCTGCATACCTTACAGCATGCTCTGCATACCTTACCGCATGCTCCTCAATCACACATCTTTGGTTGTTGCCAACTCACAAGACTGTCAAGCAGTTTCATAACGTTGCCTTCTGGTCTGCTGCTTTTGCACCAGTGAAACCCTCACTGAGAGAACTTAGCTTTTCTCGGATATGGTTCCTGTAGATGAGAAAGTGCTATTCTCCCTCCTTCTGATATTCCCTTGAGGACTCTGTCATTTGGAGAGGAGCCTTAAGCTGCTTAGCCTCCTATGGACTTTTATTTAAGCATAACATGCTTCCAGGGAGGGTAAATGGTTCCGCTTCAGTCGCTAACCCCGTCTGTTGCCACACCTGCTCCCATAGACCTTGAGCTTTGTTGCAAGACATGCAGTCCAAGCTTAGTCCTTGTTAGAGGATTTTTGTTTACGGAGTCAGTGTGTCACTGGGAAGACGTTCAACAACCAGCAGAGGTGACTTGTTGTGACGCAGTGCGGCAACCTCAGCAACCCGATAAGGAGTTGTCTGTACTACCCAGACAGTCTAGACAGTTTCGGGTTGTCGCTGTACTTCCTCGCTTCCCCATGGTTGACAGTTCACAGACTGTGCAGCAGTACCATGATCTTGTGTCCGGCTCCGTCAGACGACTGGCTTTTAAGAGCTCCCACAAGTCGTCGCTGTCTGGAGAATCTCAGATGGACTATGGATCTGACCAAGGAACTGGGCCTCCTGGTCAATTTAGAGGAGTCCCAGCTCGTCCCATCCCAGACCATTGTCTACCTGGGTATGGAGATTCAGAGTCGAGCTTTTCGGGCTTTTCCGTCGGCCCCAAGGATCTACCAAGCCCTAGAATGCATCCAGAGCATGCTGAGAAGGAACCGATGCTCAGTCAGGTAGTGGATGAGTCTAACAGGGACACTTTTATCGCTGGCCCTGTTCATCGAGTTAGGGAGACTCCACCTCCGCCCCCTTCAGTATCATCTAGCTGCTCACTGGATAAAGGACATGACGCTAGAGACGGTCTCAGTTCCTGTTTCCGAAGAGATGAGGTCTACTCTAACGTGGTGAAAGAACAGCTTTCTTCTCAAGGAAGGTCTACCTTTGGCTGTTCAGAAACCCGACCGCCGTCCCTTCTCGGACGCATCAGACACGGGCTGGGGTGCGACTTTGGACGGACAGGAATGCTCGGGAACATGGAATCAGGAGCAAAGGACACTTCACATCAATTGCAAGGAGCTGTTGGCGGTTCATCTGGCCTTGATAAACTTCAAGTCCCTCCAGCTTAACAAGGTGGTGGAGGTGAACTCCGACAACACCACAGCCTTGGCTTACATCTCCAAGCAGGGAGGGACTCATTCGGGGAAGTTGTTCTAGATCGCAAGGGACCTCCTCATCTGGTCAAAAGATCGAAAGCTCACGCTGGTAACGAGGTTCATTCAGGGCGATATGAATGTCATGGCAGATCGCCTCAGCCGGAAGGGTCAGGTCATCCCCACAGAGTGGACCCTTCACAAGAATGTTTGCAGCAGACTTTGGGCCCTGTGGGGTCAGCCAACCATAGATCTGTTCGCTACCTCGATGACCTAGAGGCTCCCGTTGTATTGTTCTCCGATTCCAGACCCAGCAGCAGTTCACGTGGATGCTTTTCTGCTGGATTGGTCCCATCTCGACCTGTATGCATTCCCGCCGTTCAAGATTGTCAACAGGGTACTTCAGAAGTTCGCCTCTCACAAAGGGACACGGCTGACGTTGGTTGCTCCCCTCTGGCCCGCGAGAGAATGGTTCATAGAGGTACTGCAATGGCTGGTCGACATTCCCAGGACTCTTCCTCTAGGAGTGGACCTTCTACGTCAACCTCACGTAAAGAAGGTACACCCAAACCTCCACGCTCTTCGTCTGACTGCCTTCAGACTATCGAAAGACTCTCAAGAGCTAGAGGCTTTTCGAAGGAGGCAGCCAGAGCGATTGCCAGAGCAAGGAGGACATCCACTCTCAGAGTCTATCAGTCTAAATGGGAAGTCTTCCGAAGCTGGTGCAAGGCCAATGCAGTTTCCTCAACCAGTACCACTGTAACCCAGATTGCTGACTTCCTGTTACATCTAAGGAACGTAAGATCCCTTTCAGCTCCTACGATCAAGGGTTACAGAAGTATGTTGGCAGCGGTTTTCCGCCACAGAGGCTTGGATCTTTCCACCAACAAAGATCTACAGGACCTCCTTAGGTCTTTTGAGACCTCAAAGGAACGTCGGCTGTCCACTCCAGGCTGGAATCTAGACGTGGTCCTAAGGTTCCTTATGTCATCAAGATTTGAACCTCTCCAATCAGCCTCTTTTAAGGACCTCACATTAAAAACTCTTTTCCTCGTGTGCTTGGCAACAGCTAAAAGAGTAAGTGAGATCCACGTCTTCAGCAGGAACATAGTTTTCACATCTGAAACGGCTACATGTTCCTTGCAGCTCGGTTTTTTGCTAAAAACGAGCTTCCTTCACGTCCTTGGCCTAAGTCGTTCGAGATCCCAAGCCTGTCCAACTTGGTGGGGAACGAACTGGAGAGAGTACTTTGCCCAGTTAGAGCTCTTAGGTACTATCTAAAAAGGTCAAAACCTTTACGAGGACAATCAGAAGCCTTATGGTGTGCTATCAAGAAGCCTTCTCTTCCAATGTCTAAGAACTCAGTTTCTTACTAAATCAGGCTTCTGATTAGGGAAGCACATTCTCATCTGAAGGAAGAAGACCTTGCTTTGCAGAAGGTAAGGACACATGAAGTGAGAGCTGTGGCTACTTCAGTGGCCTTCAAACAGAACCGTTCTCTGCAGAGTGTTATGGATGCAACCTATTGGAGAAGCAAGTCAGTGTTCGCATCATTCTATCTCAAAGATGTCCAGTCTCTTTACGAGAACTGCTACACCCTGGGACCATTCGTAGCTGCGAATGCAGTAGTAGGTGGGAGCTCAGCCACTACATTCCCATAATCCCATAACCTTTTTAACCTTTCTCTTGAATACTTTTTATGGGTTGTACGGTCGGCTAAGAAGCCTTCCGCATCCTTGTTGATTTGGCGGGTGGTCAATTCTTTCTTGAGAAGCGCCGAGGTTAAAGGTTGTGATGAGGTCCTTTAGTATGGGTTGCAGCCCTTTATACTTCAGCACCTAAGAGTCGTTCAGCATCCTAAGAGGACCGCTACGCTCAGTAAGGAAGACGTACTTAATAAAGGCAGAGTAATGGTTCAAGTCGTCTTCCTTACCAGGTACTTATTTATTTTATGTTATTTTTGAATAACTAATAAAATGAAATACGGGATACTTAGCTTCTTTGTTAACATGTATGCTGGTCTCCACCCACCACCCTGGGTGTGAATCAGCTACATGATCATCGGGTAAGATTAATATTGAAAAATGTTATTTTCATTAGTAAAATAAATTTTTGAATATACTTACCCGATGATCATGAATTTAAGGACCCACCCTTCCTCCCCATAGAGAACCAGTGGACCGAGGAGAAAATTGAGTTCTTGTTGACAAGAAGTACTTGAGTACCTGCTCACAGATGGCGCTGTTGTGTACACCCCCACCTGTATAGCGATCGCTGGCGTATCCCGACCGTAGATTTCTGTCGGGCAACAGAGTTGACAGCTACATGATCATCGGGTAAGTATATTCAAAAATTTATTTTACTAATGAAAATAACATTTCATTTATAAAATATAAAAAGAGACTTATGTCAGCCTGTTCAACACAAAAACATTTGCTGCAAGTTTGAACAAGTACAGTACAAGATGATATCAATAAAAGCAATCTCTCTCTCTCTCTCTCTCTCTCTCTCTCTCTCTCTCTCTCTCTCTCTCTCTCTCTCTCTCTCTCTCTCTCTCTCTCTCAATGAAAAGTTGATACTCATATAGTTATAATATGAATTATTTTAAGTCATTTACATTTTAGATAGCTGTACAAACTTTAGTCCTTGAAAATAGGGGTATGTCTACAGCAGCGATGGAACAGCCATTAAATCACTAATGAGAAATGTTTGTTAGGACACAGACCAACCCTTTCCCTTGCCAGGAAGATGGAGGAGTTGCTTCTTGGTAGTAGTAGCCTGCTAGACAGGTGCTCTGTCAGGTAACTCACCAGCATCAGATGTGTAAAGGTTGCTGCCTCTCTTTGAGATGGGAACAAGAAAAAATGAAAAGAGATAGTCACTTTACCTCTTCTTGAGACTTATGCCGAATGTGTTACCTTTAGATGAGATGCATACTAGTCCAGTGAGGACCTTGGATTATTACACAACTCTTGAATAACTTCATTAGGGTCCGCCAGATGGAGCATTCCTTCCAAATCTTGACACCCAAGGGCGGAGAGCCGCTCTTGCAGCCCAGAGAGATTCATCATCATCCTGAAAGAAGTGAGGGGATTAGTGATGAAGGAGAAGACCGTTCTCCTCAATAAGCGATGTATACATAAATCAAGAACAAATTAAATCATCGCCAAAGGATACCAAAAAGAAAGAAATTAGAACCAACTTACATCATCGTTCAGGAGTAGGGAGGACAGCTCGTAGCAGAGCGTGCATGACTCCGGGAACCATACCATGTAGGCGGACCTTCTGTAAAAGAAAGGAGACATAAGTCTGATGTTCCTTGAAACTTTGGTTAGTGATCCTATTCACAGGCTGGGATCAACCAAATTATCTATAAATAATAATATATATGTTTATGTATATATTTGTACATGTATATACAGTAATACATATGTCTATATTTATGCATATATTTAATTATAAATATGTATATATATGGATAAATATCCATACAACATCGTGCTCAAATAGAAATAAATTTCTACTCCGTACTTGGGATCGAACGCTAGCCCCTTCTAATGAAAAGCCAGGTCGAAACCAACCATGCCATGAGAGGCCATATTACTGTTCCTTGAGACTCTGGTCAGTGAACAGATGAATCAAAAGAAATAAATAACATTAATTATGTGTGACTAATATGGTTTTCAAAATTGTTAGCTAGAGCTACAAATTAATATACTAAAATCCAGTAACCACGTAACATGTAACTATAAACCTCATCGGTAAAATAATGTTAACCCCGGTTCTGAACGTCTGAGTGATCTCTGTTGACACCGGAGATCCGGTGACAAAGGTCTGTCATAGTGAAAACGTGAACATCAGCGGTAAGATAATATTAACCTCAATGCTGAACGTCTGTGTGATCTCCGGTGAAGCCGGAGATTCAATGAAAAAGGACCGTAATAATGAAATTGAAAAAAGATTCGTGTGCATAAGGCCGAAGCCGGAGTCTGAGAGCCGGATTTCACGGTTGCACTCCAAATATCTGACTAGTTCCCAACCCAATGAGTATCCATTATAGCGGAGTATAACTCAAGGCGGTGATTAATCATAAAAAAAGGTTCGTGTGCATAAGGCCGAAGCCGGAGTCTGAGTGCCGGGTTTCACCGTTGCACTACAAATATCTGACTAGTTCCCAACCCAATGAGTATCCATTATAGCGGAGTATAACTCAAGGCGGTGAACGTTCCGAAGAGAACGGAGCTACGGGTGTTGGCATAAAGCGATCCCAAAATAATGACTCATACACTAACGGAACCTATTAATAATGCTAGCTATATTAACAGTAACCACATCAATAAAACGTAAATACCTTCAAACGTAATAGCATAAACCCGGAGAAGAAGCGGAGGCAGGAATAACTTGTGATCGTATAAAACAGAAAACGGGAAATCCACCTCTCCTTACTCGAGCTTAAGAAAGAAAACGAGAGAAAGGGTAACTCGTAACTGTAGTAACAGAAAACGAGCACTCATGGTTACATTATAAAGAACTAAAATCACACAATAATATGGTAAGAATATTGATAAAATTGTAATAACCAAGAACGAAGAATAACGACAACGTAACAAATAAATATAAAGATATAGTCTAAAACGAGCACCTTCCCGAGGCGTGTGCGTAAACTATAACCAAGGCAAGAACGTTATTCTTCGTTCGTCCAAATTGGACTTTCTAGCAAAAAAATACCTTAGTAAAAACAATAATGAAATAATAATAATAAAAATGGTCATAAACCGAAAGCACAAAAACAACTACGACTTTGCGGGCAAGTCCAATACAGAAGGATGACCTAGAGGGCGCTCGTGTGGGTGACGGTGGCGTGGTCCAAGTGTGGTTTCTGGGGTCTTTGTTACGGCCCTTCCCTTTGATGAAGGAGTTATCTAAATGGAAGACAGCCTGTGAATAGTGGTTTTCACACGCCCCCGATGTATACACGACACTTGCGAGGTGCTCGCGCGAGGGTAGTAACCTCTGCATTCCATGCTTTTATCTTTCTCTGGTATATTTGGAAGATTTATATCAGAAAAAGTGTAAAGAAGGACTTTTTCACCGGGCGTCACAGGTCTCTCCCCAGAAATAGATTTTTCCTTCGTCAAAATCCCTTTAGGACTCAAGGAAAGTGGTCACATGGCCTGCAAGTAACGTTTGTAAAGTACAGGGGTGCAAAGGTGGTCCGAAACCTTCAGACCCATCCTTTAGCACCAAGTATAACTACAGGTAAACTGGAAAGCTACTAAAAGAGCTAGGCTTGTGAGGTTTTCCTTGAAATGGCATAGGTATGCACTGACCAAAGTCACATTTTCAAGTAAGCAGTCTCACCAAGTCAGAGGGATCAGTATGTAGATACTTCCTTCATTTTCCCATTGGGGGTAATGAGAAGGCTGCGACACTCATGAGTGAGGTGTCAAGTCCACCTCGAGTAATGCTGCTGGACCCTCACGTAACACACCAAGAATATTTGTTCTAACTTAAATGGAGGGATAGGATTGAGAAGGACCCAAACTAGGTTTTGAGACTGACTGATATTGGGTCTTTGTCACTTAGTCTATGAGGTGATTAAGGCAACAGAACCCCTTCCCTCTTAAGTTGACTTGATGCATTGCCTGAAACTCACCTACTCTTGATGATGTAGAGAATAGAGATAGTCATGAGGAAAAGATCCCTATGATGTCCTCCAAGATAGCAGGAGGTCCATGTGCCAGTACCCTGAGGATGAGGACTATCCCACCCTGGTACTTAATTTCTAAGATAGGCAAGATTGCACGAAGCTCCTTTCTAGCATAGCCTAATCCGCTCAATGCAAAAGAGCCACTTCTCATGTTTTCTTGTCAAAGTAGAGAAGAGAGTCAGTCTTGAGGGAAAGATCCCTATGATGCCCTCCTCAGGGCAGCAGGAGGTGAGTGCACCAATACCCTGAGGATGAGGAACATCCCACCCCGTTACTTAATTTACAGGTTAGGCAAGACTTTTCAAAGGAAGCCTTAAGCATGAACCATTTCCCCAAGGAAAAGGATCTAAGCTCTACTGTGGAACTTCTTCAGCAGAGGCAGGCTTTTCCAAATAGGGTTGTAGCTTAACAAGTAATAATAATAATAATAATAATAATAATAATAATAATGTAACAATCTTTTTACCTTGAAAAGGTATGGAGATATGGTACTATACTTAAAACCATTCATAATTTGTGATAACAAGGAGAGCTACTATTGTTCATTCAATTATTTATTTCACATAGATTTTTCCAAGTGAGGGTGGGGGAAACTATCAGTGAGGAAATGTCAGTAAGGAGTTTCTCAGGGTAGTGTGCTAAGTGTAACCTTATTTGCACTAGCTATTAATGGGATATCCTCTGTCATTCCCCAAGATATTCTCTCAACACTATTTGTAAGTGATTTCTCCATATCGTTTCCTGGAGCTAGAATGGCAATAGTTAAGAGAAAAACTACATTTTGCAATTGACAAAATTATTCAGTGGGCTGGTATGAATGGGTTTAATTTTTCGACAAGCAAAACTACTGTTGTTCATTTCTGTTGTATTCGGGGATTACATTCAGACCCTTTACGTGCATCAAATGTCAACAGATTCTATGTATAAGTGAAGCTAGGTTTTTAGGTTTGATATTTAAGTGTAGGTTGACATGGGTTCCTCACTTAAAATCCTTAAAAGTAAAATGTCTTAATACTTTAAGCTTCTAGAAGTTTTATCATACATCATGGGGTGCAAACTGCACAACTATTTTAAAGTTTTACAAGGCCTTAATTTTTTAAAAAATTAGTTATGGATGTGAAATATACTCTTCAGCCACCCCAAGACGATTAAAAATTTTAGATTCTATACACCATATTGGTATCAGATTGGCAACAGTAGCATTTAGAACTTCACCTATTCCAAGCCTCCTTGTTGTCGCTGGAGAACTACTGTTAGACCATTACCGAAATCCTTCTATTATTCGGTATTGTTTTACTTTGCAAAGACCTCCTAATTCTTTCACCTGTCAGACTGCAAATCTTGTAAGGCACTCAACATACTTTGAGTTACACCTAAAATCCCCTCAGAGGTATCTTTTTGTAAATATTTTATTGGAGTTAGAAAGAATATGACTGACTTACAAGTCAGATCTCTTTTTATGGAACATGTTGCAGAACATAAGGAATCAACTTTTTTATATACAGTACTGATGGCTTTAAATCCGATGCTGGCGCTGGATTTGGAGTATATAGTAATGCTTGTAATTGTAGAGGTGCACCTCCTCTAACAGCTTCCATATCTAGTGGCATATCTATGGCATACTAACTGTTGTTGAAAAAATAGTTGGAAGAGGGAGGTAATTTTATCATTTTTAGTGATGCAAGGAGTGTCCTTCAAGCTTTAGAAGTTTTTAATTCCAGTAACACTTTAGTTTTAAAGATTTTAGAATGGCATTTTATTACTGGACTAAGAGGTATAACAGTTCAATTTTGTTTGGTTCCAGCTCACGTACGTTTGTCTGGGAATGAGAAGGCAGATTTACTGACAAAGAATGCTGCAGCTGAATTGTGACCAAAGTTTCCCATTCTTTGTGATGATTGTTTACCCAACATTAAGAATTTGATTTCTAATAATTGGCAACAGCATTGGGATAATTTAGTTGAAAATAATGTGCTAGAAAAGGGATTTTGACGAAAGAAAAATCTATTTCTGGGGAGAGACCTGTGGCGCCCGGTGAAAAGGAGTCCTTCTAATATACCTTTTCTGATAAAACTTCCAATTATACCAGAGAAAGATAAAAGCATGGAATGCAGAGGTTACTACCCTCGCGCGAGCACCTTGTGGGTGTCGTGTATAAAGCAAAGGCGGGTGAAAGCCACTATTCACAGGCTGTCTTCCATTTAGTTAATTCCTTCGTCAAAGGGATGGGCCGATACAGAGGCACCAGCCAATCTACCACAGTCCCGCCACCCACGCCCCGACGCGAGCGCCATCTGAACAACATCCTTCTGTATTGAACATGATGGCTTGGAAAGGAAAGGGTGGGATCGTGCAAAAGAATAGGGAAGGGTTTCACCGGGCGCCACAGGTCTTTCCCCAGAAATAGATTTTTCCTTCGTCAAAATCCATTTGCTGGGTCGACCTGTGGCGGCCGGTGAAAATGTACCAGAGAATGCCTTCCAAGCCCAATAATAATTAGTAATGAGGGGAGAGAAAAAACACCATGTAAGGAGAACCATGTATTATACTAAGGTAAGTAAGCATGAATCATAAACTAGTCACAGGACATAAGTGAGCGTAAGGCTAAACAAACATGATAACAAGGAAACCTCCGAGTATCAGAGCACAACAAGCAACAAAACTGACAGGGCTAAGAATATCCCAACACTAAATTACGGTAAAACACATTAAAAGTTGAAATCATCTTAACCTAATATGTAATAAACTAGGACTAACGAACCACCAAGGAAGCGGCGTCGTGGTGCGAGTGGCGGGTAGGAGGGAGAAGAAAGGAGATGGATTTTATATACCCCTGGAAGTATAACATGATGTCCAGAAAGTGGGAGACTACTCTTTGTCATCTCTGCATTGGTCACACTTGGTTGACATATGAATATCTGTATACCAGCCAATACCAGCCATATTGCGACAACTGTTTGGTACCCTTGACAGTGATGCATTTGTTGACTGAATGCCCCTCATATAGTAGTGAAAGAAATAGATATCTGTTTGAGGCTTGAGGTGAGAATGGCAGGTTCATCCTTGCCAAAATTCTTGGACATGATGTGTCTTATCATGCTAACAGTAATTGTAGCTTTCCTTCAGGAGTGATGCAATGTCCTAAGAACGATACTTTGTTGGCGCGAAAGGTGCACTTGTCGTACCAGACCACAACGTCGTTCTGTTGTAGGCAGTTGAGCACAATGTGAAGGTGGCGGAGGTGTTCCTCTTTGTAGGAAGAGACCACAAGTATGTCGTCCATGTAACTTACACAGAAGGGGAGGTCCCCTAAGATGCCATCCATGAGGCGCTGAAAAGTGGCCCTAGTATTACGAAGGCCAAAACAGGAGTAATTAAAAGTGTAGGTACCGAAAGGGGTGATGATGGTGGTCTTCCGGCATTATGGACACCTAGTAATACCCCTTCAGGAGGTCAAGCATGGAGAAAACCTTTGGTTTGTGCAATTACCAGGTCACGTCAGCAATGTTTGGGACGGGGTATTGATCCTGTTTTGTCTGCATGTTCAGGCGCCTGTAATCCCCACATGGACACAGCTTGAAATCTTTCTTCAGAATTATGTGTGAGGGTGACGACCATGGGATTGAGGCCTTTTGGCAAATATCCATTTCTTCCATTAAGACAAATGTTTGTTTAGCTGCTGCCAGATGATCTGGTGCCAGACACCTGAATCTGGTGAACACTTGGGATCCCATCGTCTTGATATGGTGATAAATACCGTGTTTGGCGGGAACTGTGGGCGTTTGATGAAGTTCTGGACGGGCAACTTCCAGGTACGACGTGACAAGGTGGGCGAAGGCATCCATCGGTGCACTGATGTGGAGAGTGCGGTCGGAGAGGCCGGGTTGGAGAGGTATCGTGGAGTATGAGTCCTAATTGACTACTCGTCGGTGAGCGACACCAACCTGGAGGTGTAAATGTGAGAGGAAATCCGCACCGAGGATTGGCAATGTGACGTCAACAACAAGAAACTAACAATAATATTTGCCGCTTACAAGCAATAATGTATGGGTTTCATAACCGTGGGCGGGTTTCGCAGAACCATTGGCAGCTACCAGGCAGACGTCAGCAGACTTAGACTACGTCGTCTTCTGGAGAGTGACCTTGGCAGAAGAGATTGGCAAGTACCCGTGTCTACCAAAAATCACACGCCCGTACCTGCATCAGGTAAAAATAAAAGTTTTTTGAGAGGAGGTCACCGCCACAAGCGATGGCCTACTTAAACATTTTTTGGCCACTGAAAACCATCCACACATTTCTTCGCAGCAGCCCTGATTCTGGAGTGGTAGTAACATAATTGCAGATGAGGGGCATCAGTAAGTGCCTAGAGAGGTCATTGATTGTGGCGTCAGCAAGGGTTCGTATGTGTGGGTGGTAGGTGGCTTTGTAGCCGCTCCAACACGTCAGGGGTGGGCGTCTATGTCTTACCGCATTCATGTCAGTTGGTCGATGTAGAATAGTTTTCCTCTTCATCAGGAGTGGAGGCATTGATGAAGGTCTTGAAAATGAAGTGGCAGTCCATAAGGGCATTTACTTTGGTTGTCAGGTCCTTCACAGGCAAATTATCGATACTGGATATGGCAGCGTGTACAGGTTCGGCTAGGCGCCGTACCCAAATGGCACGAAGTAGATTCACTTCATCAAAAAGACCGTCTGTGGCAGGATGCAGGCGAGTGATGCTAATCATTTCTCTGAAGGCGAGCGAAGCCTTTTGGTCCCCTAGCAGTTTTTGAAAGATCTGAAAAAGTTTTGCTATACGGTTGGCTGGCAATGGTGAGTACTGCTCTAGGAGGTACATTTTGAAGGTGTTTTACACTACTGGGGTGTCCCCTTGATCACAAAGCTAATCTGAGTATTCCGGGAAAGTGTCCTCAGGGATTGCCGCGAGAAAATAGTCTGCTTTGGGGCTTGAACGAGTCACGCGAATGCCTTTGTACTGGCGAAGGGCAGTAGTTTCATTGGGGTGGTGTTGATAGAAGAGTTAGGGTCGGAGGACAGCATCATCAAACAGTAAGACACTGCAGAGAAGGGGAAGGCGGGAGGGAACTGAACACTCCGGTGGTCACCAATGTGTGAGGTGCCAGTTAGGTGATAACTGAGAGGTGAGGTGAATATAATTCAACTTTATTTAACAAACATTGAGCTTAAATACCAGGACTTGTAAGAAAGAACATCACAAAAATTCAAACAAAATTAAGCATGAGCTATCAGGTTTATACAGTACAGGAGGTTGGTTGGTTTATTAACAGTGCAAGGAAGAGTGAGTGATAAGATAAAAAGCAAAACCATTACAGTATATAAGTGTGTATGAATCATGTGCGGTTCAGAACCAGTACAGAGGTACAGTACTGTAATTATTAGGCCGGGGGTAGCAGATATCCTCAAGGAAGAGAGTGCAGCCATTGAAGTCTCATGACCTTTCATGTTTAGAATATCTTGGTAAATAATAAAAAATGTGCATTTGCTAATTATGAATGAAATTAATTTGGAAGAAAGTTTTAAGGAATTTGATTTTTCGTAGTTTATGATAAATTTAGAGTTTTTTTTTTTCCGAAAAGAAAACTAGTTCATGATTTTAGGTTAAGAAATAAGGACGTTAAAGTCTATATAAATTTTCCAATAATCTGATACAGTACCTCGTTTGTTAACATAAAATTGTGATTTTTTTAAAGAAAGCTTATATAAACTGAAAACATAAGGCTATACCCAACTATATCTTCCATTTTTTATTAGTTTTTGTATAATTATTAACATAATTTTCCCTATCTTTAAACCCATAATTCTAACGATGGGAGAAGGATGTGGAACAGTAGTTTCTCCTGGCTGTGGGAGGATGGATAGTACTGTAATCCATTTGTATCATGTTTTTTTCTTTCTGGCCAACTCATTCCTCTTTTTCAAATGGCGCCTATTTCGTGGGCTGCATATAATGTGTGAATTAGGAGGGCAGACTACTTATAGTATTATTTTGTTATAACTCCATGTCCTGAAAGAAGTAAGCATTGAGGGTATTATTGTAAACTGCATTGTTTTCTGTAGTTGAATATCAATGTTATTTTATTTACTTTTATGGATACATTTAACTTTACCAGACCCAAGATATTTCTCTCTAAGAATGGTTTAATTCATTCGTTTTGTCATGAGGAATTTAGATTTTCAATTTGATTTTTTCTTGTTTTTAAAGGTAAATGCCATTGAGACATGTTACCAATTTCTCATATCTAGCCCATTAATACAGGGTAAGAAAAAGTATGATATGAACAAGAAATTGGTTTCAAGATCAATGGAAGAGATAGACTTGAACGTGAAAGGAGGAATCTTATGATTATGTTAAAGCTATTGATAATGAGGCATAGAATTAAATAAGTTTTTGAATTAAGTAAGTAAACCTCTATTTCCATGGATATTTCAGTTATCAAATTTTACATCAAAATGTCTTTTGCCCATTAGGAAGAACTCATTTCCATCCGCCGTGAAGACGAACAAAGTCGTAGTGAATGGCGAGCTGTTTTTATGAAGGAGCACAATGAAGCACGTATTCAGTCAGAAAAAGAGCTGAGAGAAAGACTAAAGAGACAGCGTGACAAAGAGATTGAACGAGTGATAAAAGAAATCAAGCAAGAGACCACTACTCGAGAAGAAGAGGAGCACAAAAACTATGAATTTAAGATGAAGTAAGATTTCCTTTTTGTTTACTGATATCTATGCTGTGTTTGCCTTAATCCATATAATTTGTTGCTCCAGACACATTATCCAAAGATAATTCAAGAATTCATGGAGGGAACCATTTTTATGATTATTGGTAATGCTGATTAGAAATGAGGACAAAATTCAAATTCAAGATTGCTATTTGTTCCGTAACCGAAATACAAACCACGCTATTTACATGGGGTTTTACTTTCGGCATAGCTGAAATGACGAGCCATTAGAATTTTAACGAGGGTTAATTACCCCTGTGCTAGTTAGCAAGGGGGTAGGGGAGTGGTAGCTAGCTACCCCTCCCCCCCTCACACACCGGTGAACTGCTTCACTTCACTTTTAGCTCAGGCGATGAGCAGACGTCTCTGCTTCACCCTCGCGTTATTGACAGCCTTAACTTTGTTTTGCTTTTTCTTTCAGCTTGTGTGCTTGAAGTTGTCCTCATCCTTCCTTCCTATCATGCAGAAGTGCCCTGGACTCCCCGACCGCCCTTGTGGAACATTCATGTCGGCGGTCGAGACGGATCCTCACTCCTTATGTCCGCAGTGTCGAGGTCAACGGTGTGAAAGGGATAATACCTGTAGTGAGTGTAGGGAGTGGCCTACCTCCCAGTGGGAGAGGTTTGCCTGGCGGCGTAAGAAGTCTAAGCGTGACCGTTCTCCTTCAAGGGTTGCCTTAAAGAAGGAAGGTTCCAAGGACTCTTCTTCCGCCGCCCGAACCTCCTCCGAAGCTCCCACTCGATCGGTCTCTCGCGAGAGGCCGGTGAGTGGTAGCGCAGGCCCTTCTTTTGTTTCCCAATCTCCGGGTTTGGGAGAGGGCGTTGCCTCCCATAGCGAGGCAGCCCCCCCTCCTACTCTGGGGGAGGGCATTGATCTTGTTGATGACCATGTTGCTAACGAATGATCTCTTACAGCTTTGGGCTTCCTTGGGGCTTAAGGGCTCGCCCTCCAGGGAAGCCCTGTTTGACCTGATCCAGTTGGGTGCAGCTGTCAAACAGTCGCCGGTAATAGCAGAGGTAGATCATCTGTCTATTGTCGACGTTGTTGTGGCAGAGGCTTCCGACGGGTCCGGTCAGACCCCTGCTGCGGGTGCGGATGTTGCTGAAGGCTCAGTTCCCCCCTCCGAACATCCTTCAAGGGAGGAGCTGGGTCCAACGGTCTCTCCTGCGGGTGACTCTCCCCCTCGGGGGAGTGCACTGACAGAGACTCTCTTCGGAGGACAGACGATGGTGTTGCTGTGCCTCGAGGTCGTCTTCGCCGTAAGGCTCACCCTCCTCTTCGCTGTAGAGGCCTTTCTTCTCCTTACAAGGGAGTTAGGAGGCGCCTCTTCGGTTCTTCGCCTTCGACGTCCCCCGCAGAGGATCCTCCACGACGAGAGCAGACCGTTGCAGCTGCATCGCTTGACCTCTCAGCAGATTGTTTGCGATCTTCGACGCCTGCCAGACCTTCCAGTCTTCCATCTCCGTTCCTGGACACTGATGCGCAGTGGGCGCCTACGCACCCCGTTGTCCAACGGGCACCGGTCCCTTCGGGGCAAGAGGGCTTATCCCACAATGTGGGTGAGTCCCTCAAGCGCCAGGTCTTACCTGCGCGCGCGCGCAGTCCTAGAGGTTCCTTAGCTAGCGCACAGGCGCTCACAGGTTCCTCTGGGCTCGCAGCGCCCGGACAATCTCTTGCTGAGTCTCGCCGTAGATCTCCTGCTCGCCAACGCTCTCCTGCGCGCCAGCGCTCTCCTGTGCTACAGAGACCTCTTGTGCGCCAGCGTTCTCCAGCTCGCCAGCGCACTTCTGTTCCTGCTGCGCGCATTGCGCTCCATCGGTCTCCTGAGCGTCCACGATCTCCTGCTCGTCAGCGCACAACTGAGCGCCCTGTTCCTGATGCGCGCCAACGTTCGCCCATGCGCCCACGATCTCCGGATCTGGGCGCAGGCAAGGACATTGTCCCTCCGCCTCCTTGCCGACGTTTGCCTACGCGCCAGCCATCGCCCGAGCGCCGTGCACTCTCCTGTGCGCACTTCTAAGACAGCCCGAGTTCCTGCGCGGCGCGCCCACGAGATGTCTCCTGAGCCTGCCCACGAGCGTTCGCCTTTGCGCGCATCCTCGCCCTCTGGTCTTACGCCCCAGTTGGTTCCTTCTGAACACGCAACTGCGCGCCAACGACCTCCTGCGCGCCAGCGATCTTCTACGCGCCTGTGCGATCCCTCGCCTGCGCGCAAGCGCTCTCCTATGCGCCAACGCGCCAGATCGCCAAAGGTCTCCGATACGCCCACGCGCTAACTCGCCTGTGCGCAGTCGCTCGCCAACGCGCCGTCGCTCGCCAACGCGCCACCGATCGCCTACGCGCCATCGTTCTCCTGACTGCCAGCGCTCGCCCTTACAACCGCGCGTACCCGCACTTGCGTGCCCACGCACACCCTCACCTGCGCGCCCACACGCACCTTTGCCTGCGTGCCCACGTGCCCACTCGCCAGCGAGCCACTTGCCCACGCGTCCACTAGCCCATGTGCCCTCTCGCCCACGCGCTCCCTCGCCCCCGCGCTCCCTCGCCCCTGCGCATGCGCGCCAACGTTCGCCCGCGCGTGAACCAGCGGTTCTACCATCGCGCGAGCGCCAGCGATTCCCGCCGGGTTTCACAGCGCACCCAACCATGCGAGTCTTCGGGGACGCGTGCTTCCAGATCTTCGTTCTTGCGATATCCATCCCGCAAGCGAAAAGCTGCGCACGTCCAGGAGCAGGAAGAATCTTCGGAGAGGTCTACGCAACATTCTTTTTTTCAGGAAAGGCTCCATGGTATCCACTTCTAAGGATCAGCCGATCCCCTTCCCTCCAGCGGGTGTTGCTGACACTGCGTCGGTCAGCCGCCAGCCTTGGTTCGGGTCCCTGATCAAAACGGTCGTGCCGGCTATGAAGCCGGCCCTCGCTGATCTGGGACTGAAACCAATGACACCCGCGTCCCCACTGAATAGAAGGAGAGGAGTGGACTTCGTGGTAACTTCTCCTACGGTTAAGCTGGCTCCCAAGAAGTCCGTCAGGAAGGCCCCTTCCCCCTCGAAGACACTTTCTCCTTCCCCTGTGGACGAAGCCTTCCCGTCCTCAGGAGAATCCAGCGAGGTGAGGCGTTCTCCCACGGCACCAATGGGAGGAACCCCACCTCGAGACCTATTACTGACTCCTCATCCTGGCCTTCCGCAAGAAGGTCCTTTTCGGTGTCCCCTGACACCTCTGACATCCTCTCATCATCTAGAAAGATGTCCTTCATCACATCCGTGTCGACGAATAGCTTGATGCAAGGGATCTCAGGGTGAGGCTGAGGAATAACAGCATTCGCAGATGCTTTGGGGAATAGAAGGGCTCTCATAAGCTCACTCGGGAGGTAAGGCTCCGTGGAATTCTTTTAGAAGCCACGAACCCATTTATGCAGCTTGTCCCGAGCTGCATCCCTTGACTCCGTTGTCTTGGGATTTTCAAAAGCCTCATTCATCAGGTCCTTACATACTGTACATACCTGCAGGTCCCAGTATTTGAGGTGTCCCAGTATTTGAGAGGTCCCTTGGTGATGGAACAGCGGGAGTGTGTCCTACACCCAAATGGCCATAGAAGTTCCTGCTACGGACGTTGGAGAAAACACTATCGCACTTCACATGGTCCTCCTGTAAAGAGAGGAAAATAAAATGAGTATAACATAGTCTATCTCACTAGACAAACTAATATTATAATAGTATTTTCCATTTTATTTTATTGCATATAGCTTAGGATAGATAAGCTAGAAATGAAATAGGAAAGACACATGTGTATTTCCCGCCCAGCCAATTGCTGTGACCTCCCTCAATATTAATTCTAGGGTTATCCTCCCTAAGAGGCCCAATGGAAGAGTCCAGCCTATAAGGATAGAGTAGTGTAAACAGCACCCACTTCCAAAACGAGTAATAACGAGGGTCAAAATAACTGATCATCTATCAGTATAAAAAAAGGGAATTCCTTTCCCAATCTTATAAGGTCTCAACAATAGTCTGCACTTGGCTACACAGAGTATGTTGGAAAGTTTAACTACTGTATACTTTTATACCATAGTTTTCTGTCTGCAGTATACACTATACTACATAAGTACTGGCTACTGTATATATATATATATATATATATATATATATATATATATATATATATATATATATATATATATATACCATAGTTGCTGCCGGCATGTAGCCGGCAAGGCTAGTACCTAAGGCTCAATTCAACTGGCACAAATTTGATAATTTTAATGGCCGGCGCCTTGCCGGACACTGGCGGGACACCGGCTGTCGGTACACTATCCCAGTCAGCATTCAGTGTGACAGGATAGTGGCCGGAATGCCTAACTCTGCCGGCGAGAGTGACAGTGAATTAACAGCTGTTGGACCACAAGTCTAACCTGCATCTTGCAGGCAAGGATAGTGGCTGGCAGTCGCCAGTTAGGATAGTAGCTGGCGGCACTAGCCAATAGAGATTGATTGATTGATTGATTGAAAGTTTTCTGGCATCCTGACAGCCAATAGAGAGAGAGAAAGCAAGGAGTGAAGGGTGATGCAAGGGTGGCGGCACTAGCCACTGTATCACTTCCTTCCTCCGAAATGAGTGTTCTAATGGAAGGGGAGAATATAACATAATCAAGCTTCCACCCATCCACCTCCGTGCCGGTAACTGCTGGTCGTAGGATGTGAATGGCCACCCAAGGGAGGACTGAAGAACACTCTAAAGCAAACGGGTCTCCTGCCGGCCGCTAGACCTGCCGATACAGCCATCCTGGAGCTCATGTCCGATAGGGAAGCTATACGACTAGGCCATACAGGCAGAAGCCCAAGCCGGCCCTACAGCCTGCTGGCAATCGACGAGATTGTAGGACAACGGCCACAGGGATGTGATGGCTAGGTCATCACTAAAGGACAGAATGAGAAGGGGAAAAGGGTCCTGTATAAGATGTGAGAGGAGCTGGCGGCATGTCGGCCCTACCACACCTAAAGGAAGCTCTGTTTCAGTACCAGCGTCACCTTAGGCAGACGGAGAATACATTCCCCAGCCTAGGGTTTGCCAATCCAATAAGGGGGGCCGGCATCATCTAGCCGCCACCCTTAATCATAGAGAAACAGAGTTCCAATGCCGGCGCCATTCTAGGCAGAAAAATAAACGTTATTCTTCAGCCTAGGGACTGCGGCACAGGACTAGTCGCTAAGCCACAGGGAGAAGGGGACTCACATGACCCCTTCAAGTGCAGTCTAGGGAGGCAAGGCTTCCTATGCCAACCAATAAGGCCCAACAGGGGAGTACTTTCACCCTGCCGATCAGTTGCTCAGTTGCGGGCACACGACAAGTACTCTGAGGTTCTGACCCAAACCCAAAGCTCACCATCAGTAGCTAGGTGAAGGGGCAGAAAACCCTAGCCCAACCTTGCCAGAATGACAATTCAAGGCAAGATCAACAAGAATTGTAGCCATAGGCTACACTCAGAGAGAAGGAGAGATTACCCTATACATAAGGGTAACCGGGGAGATTTTATGAAAGTATACTAAAGCCAATAGGCTACTAGCCTAGCGACAGTGAGATCGACTACCTAACTCATCGAAGCTCTCTCGTATACTATCTTAGAAGAGGCAATTTTATATGCAATCCATATATCTTATACAGTATGTATAAATTGCCTATTATCTTCATTTAAATTTAATAGCACTAGGAACACTTATTATATCATGCAGGAGAGTAAACAATAACGCCTAGGCTACAATGCCTAGCGTAAACAAGATCATCTACCTAATTTGCCGAAGCTAATGCGAGTACTATTGGCATAATATAATTAATTCCTAGCAATGAAGACTAAATAGCTAATTATTTTTATTTAAGCTACTATACCGGGAAAGTCGTTCTGGCTAATTGAATAACTCATGCGTTACGCATGACAGCGCCGAAGGCGCCTCCAGTCTACGCGATAGCTCTGCCAAAAACTAAATTTATACGGCATAAAAATCAAATACTCAACTTTCCAGAGGCAGAAGAAGCTGGAGATTGCATAATAAATCCTGATAATGAGAGAGCACTGGGAAAACCACCGAGATCTATGGAGACATTGTAGGCCCCTTGGGGTAGTTAGGTCTGTATTTGCAAGATAATCAGCATCTGGAACTTGTCATTCAGAATGAATTTTTTTAGTGGGGACAAGTGCAGAATAGGTTGAAGAGTGTTCAAATTTTTCTTGGGCATGCAGAATAGCCGCCTTTGAAAGTTCATGGATTTTGTGCAATAGATGACTCCCTTCTGGAGAAGATCTTATACATAATCCTCCAAGAATGGGGTTGTGGGTTTAAAGAACCTCTTGAACTGGGGTGGTTTCTGTCTCCATTTTCAGCTTAGTTCCTTTGAGACTATGCTGTGAGGCCAGGGATCGAACTCCCATTGATCCCTGAACAGGTGAAGTCTTCCCCCTACCGGGAGCTCCTCATTGTTGTTGTGAAGGGCTTGTGTCTTTAACTGTCTTGCCTCTACTTCCTCGGCCTCTAGACTGACTGCCCTTTCCAGACCTTCCCCTACCACTGGCGCTCTACTTTTGAGCTCTGACAGGGCGAAATGTATTGGTGGCTCTCATACACCGGGTTGAATGCTGGAAACTGAGACAAACTGCTGGGAAACCGTGTACACAGTCTGGGGGATGGCGGCAACTGAGGCTGTCGTGACAGGAAAGGGTTAAAGTGTCTTCTGGGCTTCTTACCCTTGGGTTGAGGTCCTTCATCGGGGGTAAATTTCCTTTTAGAGGACATACCCCACTTTTCTATAAGGCTCTTATTCTCCTTAGCTTTGTCCATGACTCCTTAACCAATTTTTTTGGAAAAAGGTCTTTCCTCCAGATATTGGAGTTGATCAGCTTTTTAGGTTCATGCCTGATCTTAGCAGCGACCAGGACGTATTCTCAACATGCTCTTTTGGCCCGGAAGAAAGCATGGAGATCTCTATGAAACATGGTTAGGTGAGTCTTTGCCAAGACTGGGAAGAGATCAGATTTGTAATAATGTCCAATAAACATTTCTGGATAAGATTGGAACAATAAAGAGGTAGATAGTCTCTCTTTAGCTTCAAATTCTTCCTTTAAAAGGGGATTTGGGAGTTCTAGGCAGTTTCTCATTAAAATACCTACCTCCAATGTCTATATAGTTTTCCAACAGTAAAGCTATGTTGGACATGCACCCAAATGTCCGAATCATAAGGAAAGGCTAGGGAGACCGGTTTGCACTCCTCTAGCACTGGTAATGGTTTACCCTCCACTACTGCTTTCATACAGCCTCTAGACTTTGAGGCAAAAGGAAAGACAGTATCCTTAGGTGCTACAAAAGTGGCCTGCTTCCTGCCAAAAGCAGAAAGTTGGGTGTTAGTGAATTTGGCCATCTTCAGCTCCTTAACCAAAAGAGACTGATCCTTGCTGTGTTCCAGGATGATAGTTTCCTTAGGGATCGTATCATCAATAATGGACGCTTCTGAGTTAAACCTTACATAGCAGTAACGATAAGTATCGATCGATGGGAAGAATTCCAAATCCGAGAGTGGCTTGGAACCCAACCCCTCACCAATGTGGAGGAACCCTCACTTAAGGCAATATGCTCAGCATAATGCTAAGGGTTCTTAACTGTGCATTTAGGCAGGCTCAAAGCTCGGGATGCTTTAGAAGCAGGTGCATTTTGTAAAGCTTCTATCCTCGCCATGAGGTACACTTGAGAACATTTATGTTTGGCGGTTTGCTTTTCCATGAAAGCTTTCATGGATGCCATAAATTCCATTTGATTAGGAAACGAAGGTTTGTCTATCATAGGAATAGGTGTAGGGAAAAAAGCTGGGGCTTGAGCAGCAGGGATGGGGGAACAAGCTGAAGAAGTACAGTATTGGGAACTGAAGTCACCTGAGGTACTGTACATCCAATGATCCTCATAGGCTTCTGTGGTCAGCAGGATCCTCTCCCTCTCTGACGACACAGAAGCTGTTGACATGTCAGTGTCCAGGCTCATGACATACAGAGCGTCCCGGACTTCATCATCCGCATGATCTACTGGCACCGGTGGGAGTTGAACCATTGGTAACTGGTGACCAAAAACAGCTGTCACCTCGGCCTTGGGAAAGAGGTGGTCCTTCAGTTCCATAGAAGGAAAATAAGAGGCACCTTGGTGAGAGCTTTTCTGAAAGCCTTGTACGTCCAAGGAGACGTCGGTGGCGTGGAAGCTTGTATGAAGGAAGTTACTGCAAACCTGACAGTTAGTCGGTTCCCAGATTACAATAGACCCCTTTGAAATATGACAGTCCGCATGTTTTTGGCAAGTCTTGTGGCCACAGGGCAACTTGACCCACCTGGTATGTGTGACTGTAGAACACACCATGTCATCAGCAACCTGTAAAGAAGAAAAAATTTTAATGAGTACAAATTATTAAAAAATATTTCTTCTTAAGATTAGCATAGAAAAGGCATTTTATATATAAATAATACTTAAGGTTAATCCTAACGTACATAGACTGACCAGCTAGATTATGGCTTAAGACTAAGATAATCAAGACTCATGCCAAACAGCTCAGAAGTCATTGGAGATTTATGAAACAAACTATCATTGACAGTGTGGTAGGAATATGGAGGAAAGACACACATCAAAGGAACACTAGGACCTCCAGAGTTGGTCTATTGGACAACCTAAGATGGAAAATTCACTTATCATACTGCCTAAGCCAACAACAACTGCCCCCAAAGCGGCAGTAGCTAAGTTAAGACGGCAACTATTTCTAGCAGCCAAGATAAAAACTGACCTTTCAACACCTCAGGCATGTCGACACAAAGCGGCAGAGGCATTGTCAAGTCGACAGGAAGAGAGTGGACAATTACATTGGGAAGGGTCCACACTCAGGGGGAGAGGTATAGGAATGAAAGGCAGCTAATAAGGGAACCTGCAAAGACCTAATCATTATTATTAACTTATGGAAAGAGGGTTTAGCCCATAAGAAAATGAGAGCCGTACCAGATGGCCAGCACGCTAAGAATTGGAAATTCAAAGGGTGACCTCACAACAAGGTGGGATCCAATTGACCAACTTCAGAGGACAAAGATTCTTAGATATGGAAGAGGTTAGGAAAGAGCAGATGACCAGCTTAAAGCAGCAGAGGGAATGTCCCATAGCCAACACACAGCCAGTGCTATAAGGACTCAAGCTGACAAGACCGGAAGCAGAGACAGGCTAACCATGCAAGGGAGTCTAGACTCTACAGCAAGAGGAATATAGCACAGGAAGAGAAGCTGCAGACACAGAACAGAACAGGCAACGGCCAAGGCAGCAGAGGAGAATCCCAAGGGGTACCATCTCTTTGCCTAGATAGGGTTAGGCCATAGGGAGAACTGTGCAGGCAACCCTAGCCTACCTAGTGGGTGAGGGAAAAACTCAATAGCTAGGGTAAGATAACTAGACAAGAGAAATTGTTGTTCCCAGTACAGTCAGGTTATGGCCTAACCAGGAAGGGGAAGGGTCAGAGAAAACACCCAAGGGTGGTCTCTAAGGCAGCAGAGAGATTTAGTCAAGGGAAGGAAAATATCTCCCACCTAGGGCCAGGATAGATAGCCTACAAGCTATCTTGTCCAAGGATGACAACGAAGAGTACTTCAGCCGCCATGGGACTAGACAGGGATGAGAACAAAGTTCCACAGCAGGTAGACACACTAGGAGGCACAAGGGGAAGGGAAAAGGGTTGGGATGGGAGACTCAGAATTTGGTAAGGCAGCATGATAGGAAGGCCTAACTGCCACATTAGAATAGGAATAGTGTTCTAAGGAGTCTGTAGTGATAGGACGCAGAGGACAAGTCCTCACAACCAGCCGTAGCCCATCAAAAACTAAGAGGGAAGCCTAAGAATGGGTAAGGCAGCACAATGGTGTCTATCTGTCAGCTTTAGAACAGGGGGTAGTGCATTCCAATGGGTAAACAAGAAGTAGACTCAGGGAACAAGTTCCTAAGATCTGTGCCACCTCGCCAAACATATAGTGAAAACAGTTACCTTAGGACAACTGTAAAACACTCTCCAACTCCCAGAGAGGCCTTCAGGACTGCTGTTCCATGCTGAGACGAGTTGACAGCATGGGAGGATGGGCTGCCTCACAAAACTAGTAAGGCTGAGTGAAAGAACGGGATGGTGCACAAGTGAAAATTTACCAGGCATGGCCGCCGGCCAGGGTTGAGCTAGCTTAAGTTAATGCTGATAAAAAACACAGAAGAAACACGATAAAAAGGGGTTGGGATACCCATAATCATACTACACTGTAAAAGAATAATGTAAAACATATTCCTACAATAATATAACTAAATAACTAAGCTTTCTGAGCGATTTAGAAACATGATGGAATAGCGTCGACCGCATGTGTCACAAAATAATAAAAGCATGCAAATCGAAAAATAAACCGGGTGGAGACGCAAAATTCTCCAACACACAAGAAGGGTGTACTCAGCTTAGGCGATGAGGAAGAAGCTGAAGCATCCATGATTGCTAAATCACTCACAAAACTAAGAAAAACAGGCAGAAAAATCTCCAAACAACCGTCAAAAATGGCATCTGCAAAAATGAATGGTTCAACAGGAAACATGTTAATTGTAGCACATTGTAATGTCTCTCTTGCCCACGTATCCCACCCTATCCCTTATCCTTCAAGGCAAAGTTAAATGTATTCGGGGAAGGATAAAGATGGCTTGTTATTAACATGTCCCTTATTTATATACAATATCTCTCGGGTAAGAGTGACAAATGGAAGAGGGGTAGAAAGGGCAATAATGGATTATGTGTTGATAACTAAAAGAATGTTTGAAAGATTGAAAGACGTGCATGTGTTTTTAGGGGTATGGCTAATGGTATGTCTGATAATTTTTTGGTGGAAGGAAAATTAGTTGTAGCAAAAGAGTGGGGATATGTAAAAGGGAGGTAGTGTAGGTTGAGGAATTAATAAAACCAGAAGTAAAAAGTAAATATCAAGAAAGGTTGGAAATGGCATATTACAGAGTGAAAGTGAGAGAAACTGGTAATTTAGAGGAGGAGTGGAAGTTAGTACAGAAAATCTTGTTGGGATTGCAATTGATGTGTGTGGCAAGAGGATTGTTGGAGGCAGCATGAAGAAGGGTAGTGAATGGTGGAATGAAGGAGTGAAGATAAAAGTGAAAGAGAAAAAGAGGACATTTGAAGAATGGCTGCAGAGTAATAGTGTAGAGAATGTTCATAGATATAGAGAGAAAAATGGGGAAATAAAACGTAAGTTAGCTGAGGTATAAAGGGCGGCTGACGAAGTGCGGTCATGGTTTGGGTCATTCATATGAAGAGATTAAGAAGAAGTTTTGGAAAGAAGTGAAGAGTAAGGAAGGGTGGTTCAAGAATTGAAGAGACAGGGAAGGTGGAAATGGAAGGTTGTTAAAAGGAGAGGAGGCAAGGAAAAGATGGGCAGTATATTTTAAAAGTTTACTGTATGTTGAGGATAATAGGGAGGCAGATATAATTGCTGTTGCAGGTGTTGAGGTGCCACTCATGGGAGAGGAGAATGAGAGAGGAAGTTAGGAGAGCACTAGATGAAACAAGAGTAGGAAAAACACTTGGTATGGATTTTGTGAGGACTAAGATGTTAAAGGAAGGGGTTATGACTGTACTTGAATGGTTGGTGAGATTGTTTAATATGTGTTTTATGTTGTCAATGGTACCAGTAGACTGGGTGTGTATGAGTATTGTACTGCTATAAAGGTAAGGGAGATGTGCATGAGTATTGTAATTCAAGGGGTATTAGTTTGTTGAGTGTAGTTGGAAAAGTGTAAGGTAGCGTACTAATTAATAGGACTAAGGATAAAACAGAGAATGCAATTTTAGAAGTACAGGGTGGATTTAAAAGAGGTAGGGTTGTGTGTGGATCAGATTTTTACAGTTAGGCAGATATACAAGAAATATTAACAAAAGGCAAGGAGGTGTATGTTGCGTTTATGGATCTGGAGAAAGCATATGATAGAGTTGATAGGGAAGCGAAGTGGAATGTGATAAGGTTACATGGAATTGGTGGAAGGTTGTTGCAAGAGAGATGCTAGAGAGAAAGATTGATGAACAAGCAGGATTTGGGAAAGGTAGAAGTTTTATTGACCAAATTTTCATTCAAAGACATGTTCTACTGCAATCAGTAGAATATAGGAATCCACTGTTGAGGGCTTTTGTAGACTATGAAAAAGCCTTTGATAGTGTGCACCGGGCAATTGAAGAGTCCTGCGTTATTATGAAGTTCCTCATAAATATGTAAATTTGATTAAGTCTCTTCATGAGCATAGTAAGTCCAAAGTTAATGTTAGTGGAGTCCTATGAAATGAATTTTCAGTGAACAATGGAGTACTCCAAGGGAATGTGTTGTCACCTATGTTGCTTATCCACCTCATGGATTTTTTAATGCATAGAACAGTTGGAGATGGTGGAGAAGGGTTGGGGTGGATTGGTAATAGGAAGTTAGCTGACCTAGGGTATGCTGATGGCGATGTCCTTATTAGCAGAACACCTATAGGATCTGCAATGCTTGCTTACCAGGATGCATGAAATATCACACAAGGTTGGGCTGAAGTTAAATAGAGGAAAGACAGAGATGAGGAGAACAGAATTGCAATGGAAAATGAAATACCATTGGAACGAGAAAGGATTAATGACGTAGAATCATTTAAATATTTAGGAACTATGATTTCTGATACAGGGTCTTCAGAATTAAAGTTTAATGAAAGATTGAAAACAAAGCATATCAGCCAATGGCTAGGTTGAATAAAATTTGGAAAACAAATCGCCTGAAATTACACACAAAAATCATGCTATATATCAGTTTAGTGAGATCATTGTTACTGTATGGACATGAGTTGTGGTATGACAATGAAACAATATCCCACAGGTTTTGTAGATTTGAGAACAAAACTCTCAGAAGAATATTGGGAGTTGAATGGCAGGACAGGATTAGAAATAGAACTATAAGAGAGATTACTCGAGTGCCATATGTGGATGAGATCATGGTGAGTGGCAGCTGGAGATAGTTTGGGCATGCTTTTTGCACTCCTCAAGAGAGATTAGTTCACCAGAGTTTCAACTGGGCTCCTCAAGGCACAGAAGAGATGGAAGACCCAGACCTATATGGCTGAGGACTATGAAGCCTGAAGTAGGAAATGATGAATGGAGAAGTATTGATTTAAAGACTCAAGATAGAGATGACTGGCGAAATCTAGCTGAGGCCCTTTGCGTCAATAGGCATGGGAGGAGATGATGATGATGTAAGCAGTGAAAACTTTCTACATTGGTAGTAATGGTTGTGTTAGGATAGGAAATGAAGTGAGCGAGTGGTTTCCAGTGAGAGTAGGGCTTAGATGAGGATGTGTGATGTCGCCATGGTTGTTCAATTTGTTAGTTGATGGAATGGTGAGAGAGGAGAATTTTCGAGTGCTTGGTCGAGGATTGAAACTGATAGACAAGAGGGATCATAAATGGGAGGTAAATCAGTTGTTTCCGGATGATACCGTACTGGTTGCAGACTGAAGAGAAACTTGGTCGATTAGTGATAAAGTTTGGAAGGGTATGTGAGAGAAGGAAGTTGAGTGTTAATGTGGGTAAGAGTAAGGTTGTGGGATGCACAAGAAGGGATGGTGGTGTGATGTTGAATAGCATGTTGAATGAAGAGTTACTTGAGGAAGTATATCAGTTTAAGTACTTGCGTTCTGTTGTTGCAGCAAATGGTGGAGTGGAAGCAGATATAAGTCAGAGTGAATGAAGGATGCAAAGTGTATGGGGCAATGAAGGGAGTGGTAAAGAATATAGGGTTAGTCATGGTTGTAAAGAGAGTTCTGTATGAGAAAGTGATTGTACCAACTGTGACGTATGAATCGGAGTTGTGGGGAATGAAAGTGACGGAGAGACAGAAATTGAATGTGTTTGAGATGAAGTGTCTGAGGAGTATGGCTGGTGTATCTCGATTAGATAGGGTTAGGAATTTCACAAAAACTACAGATAATAAGGAGAGAAAGTACAACTCATCTTCTCGAGAATCCATGGTGAACTGACAAACTTGACAGGTATGCATGAAGAGTGTGTGTGCTCTTCAGGTATCAGGTATACCTGACAGGCGTAACTGTTCAGGTGCACCTGTCAGGTGTACATGATAGTGTATGGCCGGCCTTACTTTCTCTTCGTCCTATGCCATTTTTAACCTTTCTTGATATTTACTTTTTACCCCCGGTTTTATTAGCTCTTCAATCCTCAATAGCTTCCTTTTACATCCACCTACTCTATTCCCCACTCTTTTGCTACAACTAATTTTCCTTCCACCAAAAAATGATCAGACATACCGTTAGCCATACCCCTAAACACGTGCGCATCTTTTAATCTTCCAAACATTCTTTTAGTTATCAACACTTAATCCATTAACGCCCTTTCTACCACTCTTCCATTTGCCACTCTTACCCGTGTATACTTGTTTTTATCTTTCTTTTTGAAAAAGCTAGAACTTATCACCATCTCTTGCTTAAAACACATATCTACCAGTCTCTCACCACTCTCATTTTCACCTGGTACACCATACTTCCCAATGACACCTACCTCTCCAGCGCTCACTCTAGCATTTAAGTCACCCATGACAACTACATGATTCCTTCTACCCAGTCCTTCTACACACCTAGTTAATTCCAAGGCCAATAGAATAAACAGGTCGACCCACGCGCAGCTTTCGCTCAGATGGCCGTTATTAATGTGACGTCAGCAGGTTCGACACCTGAGTCACGTGACTAGACGCACCGTCAAAAATCCCCCAAGGCAATCGAAAGCCCCTGTCCGGAGAGAAGCTCCAGGCAATCTAAAGAAGAGCACGTGTCCTCTTTCTCACATTTTCTTTCTCTCCTCTGTCTCTCTCTGACTGCTTGTCCATAATCTCATTTAATTATATTATTATTATTATTATTATCATTATTATTATTGTTATTATTATGATTTTTATTATTATTATTATTATTATTATTATTATTATACTTTTGATATTAATATAGAATAAATATAATAATAATAATAATAATAATAATAATAATAACAGCCACCACCACCAACAACAACAACAATAATAATATCAGGAGTATTACAATAATAATAATAATAATAATAATAATAATAATAATAATAATAATAATAATAATAAATTGCTATGATTATTATTATTCTTTGACTCTTGATACCATTATTACTATTATTATAATTATACTCCTTATATTATTATATTGTTTTTATTATTATGGTTATCATTATTTTTAGTATTATTATTATTATTATTAATTATTACCGTTATAATCATATTTGGGATTTGAGACAGAGCAAGGCTGTGAGACAAATTGAGTCGGAGAGAGATGGATGTCTGACCTCCTGGGCTGCTCATTAAAGACTGACCATAGGTTCAGCGTGGGACCTCTTTTGAACCTGTTGACACCACGGATGCGCAAACTTCAAAAATTTCAAGCGGCCGTGGGTTGACCTGTTATTCTATTGGCCTTGGTTAATTCATTCCAGAACTCATTCCGCTCTTCTTCACTTTTCTCACAACCTAGCCCATATGCACTGACAAAAGCCCAACATTCCCTACCCAACCTAACCCTTACCTACATTAACTTAGATGATATCTCCTTCCATCCCACTGCTTTACCTGTCATCCATTCACTCAGCAAGAAACACTTTCTGGTACAACTCAGGAACATAAATGGTGGTCTACCCTTAAATCTGCACTCTTTGGTGTAGATGCAACAGTTCCTCCTTTACTTAAACCAGATGGCTCAGTCACTCACTGTCCAAAGGAAAAGGCAACCCTTTTGGCTGATGTTTTTGACAGTAAACAGAGTAATGAAAAACTTGAACTTCTTCATTCCTGTTTTCCTGAGGCTAAACTAACTAGTTTAGCTTTTTGATCTCGTGAGATTAAAGCTCTGTTGATGGACCTTGATGCTTATGGAGGTGTAGACCCAAATGGTATTTTTCCTTTGTTTTTTATAAAGACAGCAGATTTCTTAGCTCCAAAGTTATCTGTTATTTTGCGCAAGTTAGCAAGAAGAGGAGCTTTTAGCACTAGTTGGAGAATTGGTAATGTTACTCCTCTATGTAAATGTGTTTGTGGTAGCTCAAGTCCCACTGATTACCGCCCAATTTCCATAACTCCCATATTATCTAAAGTTTTTGAACGTCTTCTGACAAAACGTCTTAATAGGTTTGCTGAAGGTAATCATCTACTCCCTAGTTTGCAATTTGGTTTTCGTAAAGGCCTTGGAGCATGTGATGCCCTTCTTACAATCTCCAATGCTGTACAGAAATCCCTTGATTGTGGTCGGGAAGTTCGTATGATTGGCCTTGATTTTAGTGCTGCCTTTGACCGTGTTAATCATGAGGCCCTTGTTTTCAAACTGAAACAGTTGGGAGTGGGTGGGTCGTTTCTTAGCATTATTATTGACTTTTTAAGTAATAGATCTCAAAGAGTTGTTGTTGATGGGCACCATAGTGATTATAGGAATGTGATATCCGGTGTTCCACAGGGTAGTGTTCTTGGCCCATTACTTTTTATACTATATACACATGACATGTGGTTTGGCCTAGAAAACAAGCTTGTTGCATATGCAGATGATGCTACTCTCTTTGCATCAATTCCATCCCCTGAATGTAGATCTAGGGTTGGTGAATCCCTTAATAGAGATTTAGCTAGAATTAGTGCATGGTGCAAATTATGGGGTATGAAGTTGAATCCTAACAAAACTCAAAGTATGATTGTAGGTAGGTCAAGGACGGTGGTTCCTCAACATCCGGATCTCAGTATTGATAATGTTTCTTTAAATATGTATGACTCTCAAAATTTTAGGTGTGATTCTCGACAGTAAATTTACTTTTGAGAGACATATAAGGTCTGTGTCTTCTTCAATTTCACAAAAAAATAGGCTTATTGAGAAAGTCTTTCAAGATTTTCGGTGATCAATCTATTCTGAAGAAGTGTTTTAAGTCTTTCATTCTACCTTGTTTTGAGTATTGTTCTCCTGTCTGGTCTTCAGCTGCTGATTCTCATCTTAATTTGTTGGAGAGAAACATACGGTCTATTAAATTTCTTATTCCTGATCTAGATATTAATCTCTGGCACCGTCATTCAATTAGTTCATTATGCATGTTGCATAAGATTTTTCACAACTCTGACCATCCTTTACATTCAGATCTCCCTGGACAATTCTATCCTGTTCGTAATACTAGGCAGGCAGTTAATTCTAATAGCCAGGCCTTTTCCATCACGAGGCTCAATACTACGCAGTACTCTAGAAGTTTTATTCCAGCTGTGACCAAGTTGTGGAATGATCTTCCTAATCGGGTGGTTGAATCAGTAGAACTTCAAAAGTTCAAAGTTGGAGCAAATGCTTTTTTGTTGACCAGGCGGACATAGACTTTTTATAGTTTATTTATGACATATTTGTTTTTGATGTTGTTGATAGTTTATTATATGACATGTCTGTTTTGACGTTGTTTCTTATTTTAGAATGATTTATTGTTAATTTACTCTCTTCATTTATTTATTTCCTTATTTCCTTTCCTCACTGGGCTATTTTTCCCTGTTGGAGCCCCTGGGCTTATAGCATCCTGCTTTTCCAACTAGGGTTGTAGCTTGGATAGTAATAATGATAATAATAATAATAATAAAGCCACACTTACATATATATATATATATATATATATATATATATATATATATATATAGATATA
>NC_090752.1:36414230-36421730 GCF_036898095.1 Palaemon carinicauda
AATCAATCAATCAAAGAATTACTGAAACAACTGAGCTGGTACTAAATGTAACAGTAGAAATAAAGAAAGTATTAAAAGGCACGAAAAGAGAGAAAGCAACAGGGGAAGAGGTCTAACAACTGATTTAATAATAAATGGAGGAGATTTCATACTAGTAAAACTCACTGAATTTACCCAAAATGTCTGCGAGAATGCTCAATGCCTACAGCTTGTTGAATACCCACTTCTAAAGGCTGTCAGCTCTCTTGGTTAATTAAAGTCTACAGTAGATTTCTATCTATTTGGCCTAATATGACATATGTGATTATTCTTATTTATTACACTGAGAGTAAACTTATTGGGCGGTAATTTTCAGGTCTTTTGTATATCCCTTTTTGAGAATTGGTATAATAAAAAATTTTCCAAGTTATAAGTTTAGAGCATTCTTGCAGACATTTTGTGTAAAGTTCAGCGAGTGTTACTACTAATTCGTTTCAAGTCCACTGCGGAACAATGGCTTCAGACATATCCTTCCACATGCGTCTGTTTATGGTCTTTCTATGCCAGTTCACACCCGTAAACTTTCTTTGTTCGTAAATCCGTCGTCTTTTCTTTCTTAATCTGTTTGTTTTGCAATCTCTAGTGACTCATTTTATTTTCAATGTCCATCTATTACCTGTCATCCTCATTATAATTATGTGTCCCGCCCATGTCCATTTCGTTTTGTTACATGTTGTTAGAACATCCTCTACTTTAGTTTGCTCTTATATTCATGTTGTTCTTTATCTGTTTCTTAGTGTTGTTCCCTTCATTATTCTTTCCATATCTCTTTGATTCGTAACTAGCATATGTTATAAGGTTCTAGTAGGGCTCTTAAGTTTCTGATGCTTAAGTTAAAACTGGTAGGCCCATCTGATTTGATACTTTTCTCTTTAAAAAAGTAGTATTTTACATTTCATAATCTTATTGTTTACCAAAAGCTCTCCATCCCATGCTTATCCTTCTTTTCATTTTGGTCTCGTGTCCAGGGGAAACACTTTCTGTCTGTCCCAAGTACGTATATTTATTAACAATCTCATAACTCTTTTATGTTGTCTTTCTACGTTTACAATGAAAATCATCTTAGTTTTAATCATATTATTTTTCAACACTACATTTCTGCTTTCTCTATACAAATCTATCATCTCTTGCAATTCCTCTTATGATTCATTATTATTATTATTATTATTATTATTATTATTATTATTATTATTATTATTATTATTATTACTTGCTAAGCTACAACCCTAGTTGGAAAAGCAGGATGCTATAAGCCCAGGGGCCCCAACAGGGAAAATAGCCAAGTGAGGAAATTATAAAAATTATAATTTGATTTGTGCAGAAACAGAACTATGCTATCTCCAAATCTTTTCTTGAAGGTATTCTCCATTAATATTAATAACTATATTTTCCCAATAAAAATGTTTAGAAACGTCTAGGCATGCCGTGAATAATTTAAGAAAGATGGGTCTCCTTGTCTAACTCCATTCTCAATCAGAATTGTCCCACAATAGATTCAATAGTAGATGGAGCGGATTTCATAGTAGTAAAACTCGCTGAACTTTACATAAATTATGTGCAATATATATACAGCTTGAGATTCTTTTTACTAATTCATAAATAGGGAAACACAAAGGACCTGAAAAATTACCGCCGAATAAGTTTACTAAGTAATGAATAAAATATTTATGATCATATTAAGCTAAATAGAAAGACTGTTAGACTTTAAAAAAAAAATAGAGTAGGCAGGCTTTAGAAACTGGTATTCAACAACAGAGCATATCCATATAATTAACCAGCTAATGGAAAAATCAGCAGAGTATGTAAAACCACTATGTATGGCATTTATAGATTATGAAAATAGCTTTATTCTGCATAAACTTCAACAGTAATAAAATTCATTAAAAGACAAGATATAGACAATCGTCTAATAAAAAAACTTGAAGATATCTGTACAGGACGTACAGCAATCCTAAAACTACACAAAGATAGTGAGAAAATTCTGATCGAGAAAGGAGTTAGACAGGGAGACCTTATCTCTCCCAAACTATTCACAACATGCTTAGAAGTTTAGAAAAATTTATATTGGGAAAATGTATCGGTTAACATTAATGGGGAATACCTTAACAATTTCAGATTTGCAGATAACGTAGTAGTGTTTAATGAATCATGGGAGGAATTGCTAAGGATGATAGAAAATTTCAATAGAGAAAGCAGAAATGTATGACTGAAAATTAATATGAGTAAAACTAGGACAATATTCATTGACAATGCAGAGACGAGAAAAAAAAGTTATGGACGAACCTCTTAAGGACAGACAGTAAGTGTTTTCCCAGCTCACAAGACTGAAATTAAAAGAAGGATAAGTATGGGGTGGACAGGTAAAGAATATGAAATTATGGAAATAAAATTCTCTAAAAAAAAAATGTATTTAATGAGATGGTCTTATCATTATTAACTTGTGCATCAGAAACTTGCAGTCTTACCAAAGCCTTAGAACATAAGCTAGTTAAAACTCAAAGAGCTATGTAAAGAATAATGTTAGGAATAGCACTAAGAGACAGAAAAAGAGTAACGTGGATACAGGAGAAAACTTAAGTAGAGGATATTCTAACTCCATGTGAAAAAAGAAAAGAAATGGACATGGATAGGATATATAAGGTGAATGACAGATAATAGATGGACATTAAGAATAACAGAATAAGTCCCCGGAGATTACAAAGGAGGCAGGGGAAGAAAAGACACTGGAGTGACGAACTGAGAAAACTTGCAGGTATAGAAAAATCATAATAGTCGCAAGTGGAAGGACATGTCTCAGGCCTTTGTCCTGCAGTGGACTGGTTATGGCTGTTGAGATATATATATATATATATATATATATATATATATATATATATATATATATATATATATATATAGTATATATATTAGATAGATAGATAGATTATTAGTATTATTATAAAATTATTATTTATTTAAATTTTATGAAAATAATTAAAATTTATTGTTAAAAGAATTATTGAAATTATTATTAAACTTTTAAAAACTAATAATAATAATAATGATGATGATAATAATAATAATAATAATAATAATAATAATAATAATAATAATAATAATAATAATAATAATAAAATCATAACTTGAATTTATTATTATTTTTAAAATTACTAATATTATTATATATTAAAATGATTGATTTTGAAATTATTAAAATTATCTTAATAATAATTATAACAATGATAATAAAATTGCTATTATTATTCTTCTTATTCTTATCATTTTTAGTATTATTAATATTAAGATTATTGAAATTATCATTATTAGATATAATGAAATTATTATTGATAATTACTATAATATTAGAGAATTTATATCTTTTATTATTATTCTTAGAATTATATTTTTTGAATTTAATTTTAATGATGATGATGATAATAATAATAATAGTAATAATAATAAATTATTAAGATTAATTTCAATAATTTAGGTGATGATAAATTATTGAAATTATTTTTGATAATTTAGGTAATGATAATGATAGTAATGAATTATTGAAATTAATTTTGTTAATTTAGGAAAAAAATAATTCTCAATTATTAAAATTGTAATTATCAAAATTATTGAAAAAAAAAGATAAAATTATCATCACTAGAATTGTAATAATTAAAAGTCAAATAATGATAATTTCAATGTTAAAATTGTGATAATTATCAAGTTAATAAAATCACTTATTAGATTAAAGTTAATATTATTAAAATGATTGTTATAGTTATAAAAATTATTAAAATGATTAAAATTTAATCATTTTAATGATAATAAATAATAATTTTCATGAAATTTTAATAATAATCACAAAAATTGTAATAATTTTGATAAGTGTAATCATTCTATTATTATGGAAATGATAATAATAATAATAATAATAATAATAATAATAATAATAATAATAATAATAATAATAATAATAATAATTTTTAGAATTTCAATCATTTTAAGTTTCAATCATTTTAATAATTTCAGTTATTAAAATTATTGAAATTATTAACTGAAATTGTTAAAATTATTTGAAATGATTATATTTAATAAAATTATGATAATTATCAATATTAATAGTTATAATTTTAGTAATCTTAATACAATAATAATAATTTTAATATCACTATTAAGATTATTATTATTATTGAATTGATAAAATTTTAAAAATAGTATAATTTATATAGTTTTAATATTAAATTTAGATATTTAAATTAGTGTTATTATTAATGATAATTTTGTATTTAATTTTAATAATTTTATTATTAGAATTTCTAGAATTAGCATTGAATAATAATTTTGATAATCATTATAGTTTTAATACTTCTAATAAATTTAGTAATAATTTTAAGAATATTAGTAAAATTATTAAAGTTATTATTATTAAGGTTAATAATTGTGATTATTATTATAGTTTTGATAATATAAATTATTAAAATTGTTATTAATTTTGATAATAATAATTTTAATATTTTAATAGAATTTTTGATAATCAAATTTTTTATTGTAATATTAATTTTAATAACTTTATTGTAATTTTTACTATTATTATATTATACAATTTTAGTAATTTCTTTGATGAAGATATTTAAATAGATTTTATTAGATACAATAATATTAGAATATAAATTTTATTAAAATTATTAATACTAATATTTAAAATTTTTATATCATTTTAAATCATTTTAATGATTTAAGAAAATTATGATCCTATAATCAATATTATTGTTACATAATGTACTGAGATTATTATTAATGAAATTATGATAATATTTTTTTATTATTTGTATAATTATTAATTCAATAATAATAATTTGAATAATTTTGATAATGATAATAATAATAATAATAATAATAATAATAATAATAGTAATAATAATAATTTCAATAAATAATCATCTAAATAATATTATTATTAGTTATTAAAACTATTATAATTGAAATTATTTGATAATGATAACAATAATACTATTTTTAATAATTGGTAATAATAGTTTTAATAATTTTCATAAAACTATTAATATTTATTATCTTTAATTGATAATTATTATTTCATTGATTTTGAAATAATATGAAAATATGTTTTCAAATTATTAATATTTTTCAAACTTAAAATGATAAAATTGGAAATATTTTGAAAATTAAAAATTATAAAATATTTTTAATTCTTCTTCTTATTGTTATTATTATTATTATTATTATTATTATTATTATTATTATTATTATTATTATTATTATTATTATTATTATGTTTGAAGTTATAGTATTTTTTTTTTATAATTTGAAATTATCAAATTATGGAAACATTATTTTTATTAATATTAATTTGAATAATTTAAACTATTATTAAAGCTTATAATTATTTGAATTATTATTATACTTTAATATTGCAATTGAAATGATTAAAATTAATCATTTTGATAATTTATTAACGATAATAATTTTAGGATTTTAATGATATTAATAATTTTATTAAAAATTATTATTTTTTGAAATTATATTTATCATTTAAATTATTAATAATAGTAATTTTAATAATTTATTTGTTATACTTATTATTAAAATTATTAAAATTATTATTCAAATTGAATATTTGTAATAGTTTCAATTTATTAATTATATGACAATTACTGAAATTATTATTAATAATAATGATTTTAATAGTTTTGAAAAATTATTATAATTAAAGTTACTAATAATTCTAATAATAGTTTTGGATATATTTTTAATTATCAAAATTATTATGATTATAAAGGTTATTAATATTATTAAAACTATTAGAGAATATCAAAATAATTTTTGTTATTAAGATTACTAAAATCATTTTTATTATTGAAATGATTAATTTTGATAATTTTGAAAATTGTTATTAATATTGAAATTATCAAAATTATCCTGATAATTTTAAGAATTTTAATAATTTAGATAAACACCAATATTATTTTTATTAATGACATTATTTTGATTTTAATAATTATGTATTTTTTAGTTTTTATTCTTGAAATCATTATATTTTCAATAATAATTTTATGATTTCAAGTTTTATTTTTATAATAATTTTGATAATGATACTAATACTAATTATTCAATTTTGATAATGTTAATTTTAACGCTGGTGTGGGTGACAGTGGTTGTTTTTAAATTTTAATATTTTGAATTATTATTATTATTATTATTATTATTATTATTATTATTATTATTATTATTATTATTATTATTATCTAAAAATTAAGATTATTATTATTGGAATAATAATAACAATTTTGGTAATTTTTAAATTATTTTTAGTATTGACATTATTAGAATTTTAATTCTAAAAGTTAATTTTAATTTTCTTAAAATATCAAGAATAGTAATTTTATATATGTATATATATATATATATATATATATATATATATATATATATATATATATATATATAGTGTGTGTGTATGTGTATATATATATATATATATATATATATATATATATATATATATATATATATATTTTCTTAGAAAGCTGGTATACTGTAAAGACAATAGTTCATCTATGATTTTTTTTTATATTTCATTTGTGCATCGAAGAGATGATACCCAGCCCGTAAAAAGAGCTCCTCTTGTGTAGATTTAAGATTTATATGTAAATTACATAAAACTTTTGTTGTTAGTTTCATTGTATTCGTTATTCAAGTTAGTATAAGTAAATTTACGTTATTTTTAAGAATTGAATCTTTATTTCATGTATGCTTGTTACGGAGTCTTACGAAAACTATTTGAGAGTGTTGTGAGATTCGTGCAAGATATGAAAAAGAGCTTAGGTAATGTTCTTTTATATTTTATGAGGTATTGCGTCATGCTTGAGAGAGAAGGCTCTGCAACATATGTCCTAGAAAATGCTGTACATGTACTTTAGAAATTTTGCGAAGAGCCTTGTGATAGCATATTTTTTTTGGGGGGTGTGCCAAAGGGTGGGCGGAGCTAGCTGCCTGAAAGATCCGTCCGGATTGGCGTGAGTACAGCGTTCGGGAGAGTGATACTTGGCAACTTTGACACTTTACCCAGCCCCCACGCTACCAGACCCCGATCCTGGAACCTTCTGGAATTAGCCAAATATCATATAAAAGGTGATACCAAGGTTAGGTTACCCAGATAGAGATAGAGATTGCAGCCTTATGACAGACAACTTCCCCGCTCTCCCTCTCGCATGCAGCTCCGAGTATTGTTGTTGAAAGTATTCAGTACTATTTGTTGTGTCCTCTCCTAAGTGACTCTGTGCCCCAAAGAAAATCGTGTGTCGTAAAGATACGTAAGACGAAACAGTGATTTTGAATTCATTGTATTAGGGTGTGTTAGTATTGTATAAAGTGTTTGTAATTGGCCCTGTAGGAAGGTTAAGATTTTGTATCGTGATCTGGTTATCTATTTTCATTAAGTATCAAACTTGAACATTGAATTATTCAGAT